>NC_133328.1:191433181-191758538 GCF_042186555.1 Aquarana catesbeiana | reverse complement strand
AACCACTTTCTTCCAACCAAACTCCCGTCTTCTCCAGGCAAGAGAAGGATCCTTCTAAAGTACATAACAGAATTAAAACAAAAGGAGGCCATCTTGGAGGTTCCGCTATGTCAAAGAGGCAGAGGATTCTACTCCCCCCTTTTTCTTGTAAAAAAGAAAATGGGGATTTAGGCCAGTGCTGGACTTAAAGAGACTAAACCGAAACATCAAATTAGAATCCTTCAAAATGGAAAGCCTCCAGTCCATATTATTAGCTGCGAATCTAGAAGATTGGATGCTGTCCGTAGATTTATTGGATGCCTATCTTCTCATCCCAATACATCCTGCCTTTCAAAAATGTCTCCGCTTTTCAATCAACCAACATCACTTCCAGCTCCAATGCCTACCCTTCGGCATCTCGTCGGCTCCCAGGACCTTCACCAAAATTCTTCTGCCGTCATTGCATACCTCAGAGAGAGAGGTCTAAGAGTACACCATTATCTGGACGACATACTACTTCTGGCAGAAAGTCACCAGGTCCTGATGCAGCACCGAGAGATCTTACCATCAACCCTGCAAGTTTTCGGTTGGCTAGTGAACTGGCAGAAGAGCAAGCTCCAGCCCACACAGAAGATGGTATTTCTGGGGGAGGAACTGGACACCATCCAGAACAGAGTACAGCTTCCTCAGGAGAAGATCATGCCTCTGATCCAAAAAATTTAGAGGCTAATCTCAGCTACACGCTTACCAGATAGAGTGTGTATGAGTGTCCTGGGTTCCATGTCTGCAACTCTGCCCATGATCCAGTGGTCCCAACAGCACATGAGAATCTTGCAGAATTCCTTTCTGAAGCAGTGGAATGGAGTATCAATGCTTCAGACAATCTACATACACAGATATGTAAAACAATCGATGCGGTGGTGGACGCATTCCAACAACCTCAAGAGGTACGTATCTATAGTCCCTCCACAGCCAGAAGTGGTTACTTCAGATGCCAGCCAGAAGAGATGGGGAGCTCATTACCAAAATCTAGCAGCCCAAAGGCAGTGGCAGTTTCAAGCTCACGATATAGTATTAAATATACTGGAGCTCAGAGTAGCCTTTCAGGCGCTTCTGGCCTTTGCTCCATACCTGGCAGGGAAGAGCGTTCTGATTCAGATGGACAAAAGAGTTGCTGTAGCATATATTTAGAGGCAAGGGGGTATGAGGAGTCGCACATTAATGGAAGAAGTTCTCCCTATCCTGGATTGGGCACAAGTGCATCTGATGGACCTGAGAGCGGTGTATGTCCCAGCAGCCCAGAACATGCTGGACAACTATTTGAGCAGGGAACTTCTCTCAAACATTGAGTGGCCATTGAGCCAATAGGCCTTTTCCCTCCTTTCAAAAACTTGGGGAATACCGGAGATCGACTTAGCAGCTACTCCTGCGAACACCAAATGTCAGAGATTTCTGTCAAGAGCGGCTTTCCCATTGGCCGAGGGAATAGATTGTCTGACCCACCCATGGAATTTCAAGCTGGGATACATTTTTCCACCAGTTCCCTTAATCGTGAGATTCCTATCCAGGCTTCGGAGATCATCAGCCACAGCCATGGGTCAAAAATGCATAGTGGGGTTGTGGTTCCAAAATCAGAGAGGCTTACCCAGACAATTTTCATGTGGACTGTGGAGGATAATATATATTTGAAAAAGAAAAAAGTAGCATAGTAAAGTACTACCGCCACTGAATTACTGCGCATTTAACAAAAGCCACTCACGAGACGGCTTGAAAAAACAGGCATCAGTGTGTTCCGGGTTCGCATCTGCAGCCTGTGTTCCACTGATACTGTGTGTTCCACGATCCCTATGCAAGGGAGCGGGTGTCTCCAAGCTAAATGGCCGTGTGCGAGGAAAACCATCTGGTGTAATTAAACACCCACTTCCCTTCATTCACATCACTTCCTGTTAATAGCCATAAATATAACAAAACTTTATTGACAAACAATATTTGTAAAAAACATTTTTTTAAAATTTTGATAATAACAAACTATAAAATTAATTAGTATATAGAAGTTCGAACAATAAACAAGATCATTGATTAAAAAAAAAATGGTCAGCAAGAATAACTATTAAAATGAAAATAAAATAAAATAAAATGAAAATGAAAATAAAATAAAATAAAAATAAAAACAAAAATAGAAATAAATATAAAAATATGAAAATAAATGTAAAAATGAAAATTAAAAAAAAAAGAATAAAAATGAAAATAAAATAAATATAAAATAAAATTAAAATAAATAAATATTATAAATATATAAATAATATATATTTATTTATTTTAATTTTCATTTTATTTTTATTTTAATTTTATTTTCATTTTTATTTTATTTTCATTTTTATTTTTATTTTCTTTTCTTTTTATTTTTGTTTTCATTTTTACATTTATTTTCATATTTTTATTTTTATTTTCATTTTCATTTTTATTTTTATTTTATTTTCATTTTATTTTTATGTCTATTTTTATTTTATTTTCATTTTTATTAGTTATTCTTGCTGACCATCTTTTTTGGTAATCAATGATCTTGTTTATCCTATGAACTTCTATATGCTGATTATTTTATAGTTTGTTATTATCAACATTTTTAAAAAATGCTTTTTACAAATATCATTTGTCAATAAAGTTTTGTTATATTTATGGCTATTAACAGGAAGTGATGTGGGTGTTTAATTACACCAGGTGGTTTTCTTCGCACACGATTGGCCATTTAGCTTGGAGACACCCACTCCCTTGCATATAAATTTTGCCTTACAAGAACCATAGGTGATGTCCTTGATGACGCCCTGAAGGAGGGATGAAACGCGTCGATGCTTTTCCGGTTTTACGTACCAGTGATGCAACTTCCGGTATCTGTGGAATGCACGCTGCAGATGCGAACCCGGAACACACTGATGCCTGTTTTTTCAAGCCGTCTTTGTTAAAGTGGAGTTCCACCCAAAAATAGAACTTTCACTTTTTGGATTCTGCCCCCCTCCGGTGTCACATTTGGCACCTTTCAGGGGGGAGGAGGGAGCAGATACCTGTCTAATACAGGTATTTGCTCCCACTTCCTGGCATAGCTCACCGCGGCGCTTGCGGTGACGTATGCCACTTCCCACGCCTACCCCTTCCTCCCCCGCTGTATTCTGTGAGACACAGAACACAGCAGGGACCTGAGAGGACACGCAGCGTGACTTGCGCATGCGCAGTAGGGAACCAGGAAGTGAAGCCGCACGGCTTCACTTCCTTATTCCCTCACCGAGGATGGCGGCAGCAGCAGCCGAGAGCCAAAAGGACGGATCGACTTTGGCTGCCGACATCGCGGGCTCCCTGGACAGGTAAGTGTCCATATATTAAAAGTCAGCAGCTGCAGTATTTGTAGCTGCTGGCTTTTAATATTTTTTTTTCAGCGGACCTCCACTTTAAATGCGCAGTAATCCAGTGCCGATAGTACTTCACTATGCTACTTTTTTCTCTTTTGCAAATATATATTATCCTCCATGGTCTGCATGAAAATTGTCTGGGGAAGCCTCTCTGACTTTGGAACCACAACCCCACTAAGCATTTCTGACCTGTGGACTGCAAAGCTGAGGGTCCATAAGTTCTGGTGAGTGGGGTCACAAGAGGGGAGTGTGTCCTTTGAGTGTGTTCTCTGAGACTCCTTTCTACCTGGCTGTGTGAATTGCCGTTGGAAGCACTTTGCACTTTATTTATTGTATCACGATTCAGTATTATATTATTGCACTTTGCACTTTAATTGTGATTATATTTACATTTATTATATGTTAGCACTTATATTCCACTAGCGTTGTTAACAATCTGTACATTTATTCTTTAAGGTTTTAGCACCTTTGTAATAGCTGCTGTGGTCTTCATATTTTCTCGCACCACTTTATTCATTATTCCACTCATTTCTTGTTTATTATTCCATTAGCGTGAGTTCTAGTTTGTATTGTATACATTTAATCCTCTAGCATTAAGGGCCAGTTCACACCACATGCAGTCCAGTGCGTTTTTTTTCTGCATCAAAAATGCATGGAAAGTAGGTTATATGGTTTTCAATGGCATAGTTCACACCAGTGCTTGCAGTTCCAGTGAGTTCCAGTTCCAGAAAAAAAGTAGAACATGCTGCATTTTTTTCTGCACTGGACTGTATTGGAACTCTGTAAAATGCATCAAAAACGCACTGGAATGCACTGGAACGCACCTAAATGCACCAAAAACACACTGCAACATACTTGCCCTTATTTAAAAAGAAGGGGGAAAAAAAGCACTGGACTGCATAAAAAAATGCACCAAAAACACATTAAAAACGCACTGGAACACATCAAAAACGTGCATGCAGAAAAGCACCTGGAACACATCCAGACTGCGTTTCTATGGTGTGAACTGGCCCTTAAGGAACATATTTTTACAGAGCCCATAGGATAATAGAGAAAGAAAATATATATATATAAAAACCTCACACACACACACAAACAACACACGCAAACCTAACAACCACTCCTTATATGACTCCTTTAAGTCTAATCTTAAGCCCCATACACACGATCGGACCTTGTACAAACTTTCCCATGGATTTTTGTACAAAGAGCGTTGTCCTCGAACTTGTATTGCATACAGACGATCGGACTTTTAGGCAACAAACACGAACGTAGTGACGTAACAACGTACTGATGACACTTCAAAAGAAGACGTTCAGTTCTCCGGCGTCACCCTTTGGGCTCCTTCTGTTAATTTCTAATTAGTAGACGTTTGGTCAGTGCAGATTCGCGGTTTCCAGTTCCGTGTGTTACTTTGCGTTTGCGACCGTTTATTGCGCAATCCTAGGAGAGAGCGTGCTGTTTATGGGCTTGGAGTTCTCTCTGTGACTCTAGCCCGGTCCAGGAGTAATCGGAGTAATAGAATAAGGAGTATTTGGGCCAAAACTTGGCTACTTAATCGTGACCAATGTAGCCATATGCCCTTGCTGCATTAGCTGCAGGAGAATAATCCAAATGATTATCGGAATTATCTCCAGATGACGGACTCCTGCTTTCAGCAACTATTGTCCTTGCTGTCCCCCTATATCATGAAGCAGGACACCTGCATGAGGGCTGCTATTCCAGCATAGCAAAGGCTCATAGCCACCTTGCGGTATTTGGCGACAGGGAGGAGTCTCCAAGATATCAAGTTTACCACTGGTATCTCTCCCCAGGCTCTGGGAGTCATTATTCCTGAGACATGAAGTGCTATTATCCAAGTCCTGCAGAAGGACTATATTCGTGTAAGTTTTTTGCTTTAATATCACCTTCACGTTTTCTAATGTATTTTCTAAATTTTGTATTCCATCCTTCCCATTTTTGTAATATGCTGTGAAGGAATGTCTTCTTTGTCCTCATGCATGCTGTAACCTTTTTGGTGGCCTACATGCATATTTTCCTTCACTAACCTCCCCAGCATGCTACCCTGGCTCATACACACCTAGCCTAGTAACTTAACACTGTATTTTTTATGCTTCATTTTATGTTTACCCCAAACACCCCCTAATATGTGTCCCAATCTTATTCCTGTCCTTTAAATTCATGCAGAGTGCAAGAGTCCCTTTTTGGAGGTGCAAACACTTATTCCCCCCCCAAAAAAAAAAAAAAAAACAGAGTCAACCGATAGAACTACTCTATCTGCTGATTTTGATAAACACATACACAGTATACCTTATTTTTTGAGTTAAGACTGCTGCATAAATTCTCAAAAGCGTGTAGAGCAAGGGACTGCCTGATTACCTTCCAAAGGTACAAATTATACGTTCGTTATGATGAATTTAGCATTATGAGGGGCTCCCACCATCCCTGTGCTGTTTTCATTATGAGGGGCTCCCACCATCCCTGTGCTGTGTTCATTATGAGGGGCTCCCACCATCCCTGAGCTGTGTTCATTATGAGGGGCTCCCACCATCCCTGTGCTGTGTTCACTATGAGGGGCTCCCATCATCCCTGTGCTGTGTTCATTATGAGGGGCTCTCACCATCCCTGTGCTGTGTTCATTATGAGAGGCTCCCACCATCCCTGTGCTGTGCTGACTTCCTGGGTTTTTAACTATATCATAACCAATCATCATAATTAACTAACATTGTTATTATTTTGTCCAATGTATGTCAAAATGTGTATAGATTTGGACAATGTGCATTCTTATTTGTGGATTATGCCACTTCTTACCTGTCCACTGGCTTGCCAATCTTCTAAAGATGGATGGTCATGCAAAATTAAACTTAATTTTTAATGCATTTAGCTCTCATGGAAGTGTAGAGTTTTACTTTTCTAAAACACCTACCCATTCAACTCCCCCCCTAACATTTTTAGAATGTGCCACCAGAGGGGGTGAGGGAGCATATATATAACTTATCCTTTTTTTGTAAATACACATTTAAATGTTATAATATTATGTTGCCCCACAATGTTTGTGTCAAATATGGTTGCAATTTTATGTGCTCAAGTCTTAATATTTTTTTATTTGTTTGACTCCACAGTTTCCTTCAAACACCCAGCAATGGAAGGATGTGGCGGCCCAGTTTGAAAATGTATGGAGTTTCCCCAACTGTGGAGGGGGCCATTGATGGCAAACATGTGAAGATAGTCCCACCACCAAACTCGGCTCATATTATTTTAATTATAAAGGGTTTTGCAGCATAGTTCTGCTTGCTGTGGTGTCAGCCAACTATAAGTTTATGTTGATGTTGGGATGAATGGATGCCACTCTGATGGAGGTGTTATGCTGCATACAGAATTTCATGATCGTCTACAAAAAGGGACCTTACACTTGCCAAATGCTCAGGACAATATTGAGGGACTAAATTTTGTCTTTGTGGCAGATGAGGCTTTTTCTTTGGGGGAACATATTCTAAAACCGTTTCCAATGAGGAACCTCACCCCCGAACAAAGAATTTTTAACTATCGTCTCTTCCGTGCCTGAAGGGTCTTGGAAAATGCATTTGGCATTCTTTCCAGTAGGTTTGGGCTCTTTTTAACTGCCATTAACTTGGCAGAATATAAAATGAATCATGTAGTTTTATGCTGCTGCATCCTCCATAATTTTTTAAGGAGGAATGCTTCCTGCTACATTGCCTCAGGGCAAAGTGATGAGCCTTTTTCCCAACCAGCTGAAGAGGCTGTGATGCCAGCTCTGGAAAGTGCACATGCTGGTTTGGGCTCCCAGAATGCCCGTCTTGTCCGTGAACAATATATGGGCTACTTTGTCGGTAGAGGGCCAGTGCCTTGGCAGCAAAATTTACTTGCTGAATAATTATTTGACTTATTAATAAAATAATATTTCCTTTGAACTACTGTTGTCTGTGTTTACTAGCTTTGCAAATAGCCTTGATCTTTGTCATTTTTGTCACTAGTGCAAACCAACCTGATGTGCAACATGAGGTGACAATCTCGCTTTGAGCTAACTATTATATTGTGCTATGTCTCGGCTACACACATTTTAGAGTACACTGTCAATGTAACTACAACAACTTAACAAATATACTGGTATTGAGCATTGAAATAAGAAACCACACGTTTTTGTTTTAAATTCTTTTATCTAAGCACATTCATGTGCGTTATTTTTTTTATTTTTTTCACAAACAGGCATGTTCTAAAACAGAACTTGCATAACTAACTGGAACTTACAAAGTTCAACTTCTCAAAAATATGCAAATATCACACATATGTTTTTTTATTTATCTTTTTATATTTTTAAGAGCAAATATATATATATATATATATATATATATATAATATATATATATATATAAATATATAATAATATATAAATATATATATATATATATATATATATATATATATATATATATATATATATATATATATATATATATATAAATATATATATATAATTTTTTTATGCAAATATATATATATATATATATATATATATATATATATATATATATATATATATATATATATATTTTTTTTTTTTTTTAAGCAAATATATATATAATTCTTTTTTTTTTAAAGCAATATATATAATTTTATTTTAGTTTTTTAGTTTTTATTTTTAAAAGAGTATATATATATATATATATATATATATATATATATACATTTTTTTTTCAAAAGTAAACATGTTTAAAAACATAACAGAGGGAACTTACAAAGTTCAACATATCCAAATTTGAATGTGGACATCATCATGCAGCAGGAAAAGAAGAACATGATAAATGTTTTTTGACGTAAAAAGGGTTTATATTCTACCCAAAACATCTATCATGTTCTTCATTTCCTGCTGCATTCTGTCCAGGCGATTCTGCATGGCATCGATTTCGCCATTCCAGCACATGATCTGCCCAATGAGCCTTTGGGCGCTGTCCGTTGTGAAACGTCAGCTTCTTCTTTCACAACCAGAACATCACCTAAAAATGTGTTAAAAAACATGTATTTAGAAATATACAGGCATACATAGATTACCTGAAGCTGGGGTGTCAGACACTCACCTGGTGAGGTACACTCTCCCACTTCCTCCACCTCTCTTTCCTCCACATTTCCTGACACTGGGGCTGGGTTCGCATTGAGGTTGGGGGTCCTGGCAGGGTTGGGGGTCCTGGCAAGGTTGGGGATCCCGGTGAGGTTGGGGGTCCCGGTGAGGTTGGGTGTCCTGGTGAGGTTGGGGGTCCTGGTGACCCTGTTGTCTGCGTCTTTTATCACCTATGAGAAAGAAACAAAAGGTATACTTAGCACACAAATATTTGTGGCCAGAAATAGGAATATGAAACATTGCTTTCGAGTCATGTACACTTGTCTGTTTAGGAAGAGAACCAAGTTGAAGACATGATTAAAATTCCCTTTTACCCAAAATGCAATACTTACCTTTTTTGGCCAAGTTTCTCTGGTGTCCCACACTAGTGCTCCTGAGTCCAGATGTGTAAACAGCTGCTGAGTGTCCTCTCTTTACATTCCACTGAATCTACTTAGCAATTAATTCAAATTTCAAAGACATCTAGACAACAATGTCTTAAACTTCGTTCAATCAGACAAATTATCATGACCAAAACAATCATAAGCCTATATCAGCTAAAAAGATCGTATTTATTGGCAAATGATCACTGTTTGTCCCTGCGAACGTTATTTCCTACCTACAAACATTATTTCCCACCTACGAACATTAAGTACAACAGTAAAGAAAAACACATGGAGCAGCATGCAAGTGAATAATCATAAATAGGACACACGACAAGTACTTACTTTTTCGAAGTACCTTCTTGATTTTCAGATACTGATCCGGCTCCCAGTTTTTTAGGTCGGACCAGGGCTTCCTCAGTTGGTCCTTTTTTTCGCCGTACCCCAAACTTGCGGTTCAGAGTCCTCACGACACGAGACAGGATTTTGTCTTTTAATAAATTAGGATGGGCGTATGGACCATGTTTCCCATCATAATCCTCCCTAGTTAAAATGTCCACCATCTCCACCTTTTCAGCAAAGTCCATGTTGGTGGCCTTACATCTCCTCCTCCTGGATCGTGAGATTTTTGCCTCTGGCCTTTCCTCACCACTAGATGATGATACATCATACATCTGTGTCTCGGCCATGTTGCTCCTCACTGCGCACCGAAGAGAGAAGGGGTGGGGAATATTATAGAAAAAGAACGTCAGGGGCGGACGACGCGAGTGGAGTTTCACGCATGCGCCGTCTATGTCAAGTTAACATGCGGTACGAACTAATGCGTCATGACGTTCGGAGAGTGGAGTTTTCACACATAGGTAGTGTATATCAATTGAACGAGCGTGTGATGTAACGTTACTTTCTGTTTAGGCACGAGACGAACGGAATCCGAGAGTACCCGCGAAAAGAAGTTATGTTTCTAAATTCTGTCGCTACCGTTAGTACTTTTAAATGACGTTTTTTGCTTTGGAAAAGTAATTTTGCTCTCGAACTGTTTTTACATACGGGAAACATGCACAACTTTACAGTCATACTACAGACATCCACACCCCCACCCAGTTACGAAATGTAAAGGAATATTTCACTTTTATTGTTTCACTTTTAAACATTATTAAAGTCCATGGACCCAGGTTCCCAAAATTTTTATGGCAATTAGGTATGAGCTTCGGGTTTGAGTCGAACATCGGCTGTTCGCCAGTTTGCCGAACAGCAAACAATTTGGGGTATTCGCGGCACATTTGAAAGCCAAGGAACACCCTTTAAAAGTCTATGTGAGAAATCAAAAGTGCTAATTTTAAAGGCTTATATGCATGGTATTGTCATAAAAAGTGTTTGGGCACCTGGGTCCTGCCCCAGGGGACATGTATCCCCAGGGGACATGTATCCCCAGGGGACATGTACATGCAAAAAGAATTTTGAAAAACGGACGTTTTTTAAACTTTTTTTGCATTGATACATGTCCCCTGGGGCAGGACTTGGGTCCCCAAACACTTTTTAGAACAATACCATGCATATAAGCCTTTAAAATTAGCACTTTTGATTATTCATGTTCGAGTCCCATAGACTTTAACGGTGTTCGCGTGTTCTGGTGCTAACCGAACAGGGGGGGGGGGGGGTTCGGCTCATCCCTAATGGCAATTAGCTTGCATATTATCCATTAAAATTATCACTTTTGAATTCTCCCATAAACTTTTATAGGGTGTTTCGCGGCTTTCGAATTTGTCAAAAAAAACCATAAACTGTTTGCTATTCGGTGAACGGGCGAACAATGTTCAAGTCAAACTCATGTTCGACCCGAACATACAGCCCATCCCTACTGCTTAAATAAAGGCCTATATTGTGACCAGATTATGAGCTATACGCCACCCATTATGGTTTGTCTTGTGTTCTGTTTTGCAGACATCTGATACTTGTCAACAAAATGATGAAGTCAGCTTTGAATTCACACGAATTTCTTAGCCAGTTTATCGAACAATACAGAGAGCTCACGTGTCTGTGGCAAGTAAAAAATTAAGATTATTGCAATAAAATCGAGAGGATGGCAGCAACTGATAAACTGGTGGAATTTGCAAAGACTGTGTACCCCAGAGCAACCTACAGTTTGATAAAGACCAAAATTTGGGGCCTCAGAAGTATGTATAACAGGGAATGAAAGAAGATTGACAAATCAAAAAAATCAGGAGCAGCAGCTGAAGATGTCTATGTTCCCAAGCTGTGGTATTTCAACAGCCTTTTTTGTTGGATCAAACTGTACCACGCAGATCTCTCTTTACACTACCCTCTGTACAGCTGAGGCCACCGATACTGAGCCTGATCCTACACAGGATGAAGAGGAGGAGGAGCTCAGCTTGACCCAGGTATAGCATTGTTTAAAAAGCTTGCCTAAAAAGTATAAATGATTTTATTAGATGGTAGTAATGCATAGTAATTTGTTGTCTTAAAAAAGTTAGTTCCATATCAATAGACAGTAGTGGTCAAAACAGATTAGGACAAGAATGAGAAATGCTGGAGTCAGAATGATAGTCTTTACTATTTGGACACATTCCAAATGAAAAAATCATGACCTGAAAAGTGTTTCTGATTGATGTCCAAAAATTAAAATGATGTTGGTTTTACACACACAGGAACTTTTGAGCCAAGAAGAGCATGGGCCCAGCAGCCAGAAGACAACTGAGTGCAGAATCCCTCCCCTGCGTCCTCCCAAAAAAAGGGCCAGGAAGAGCCAACATCTGGATAAGGCCACAGCTGAGTTCTTAACTAGGGCTACATCTGTGATCACCACAGCACCTGATAGTGCTTAAGGGTTTGGCTGTTTTACTGCTAATAAGCTCTGTGAGCTTGACACAGATCAAAGGGAGCTATGTGAGGGTCCAATCATCCAGCTTTTCAGCAAGGCCAGGAAACAAGAGCTAACCACTAAATCTCATGTGTGTGATTTGGACCCCACACCTCCACCTCCTCCACAACAAGCCTAGCCACCCCAGCAAACCTACCCACCTCAGCAAACCTACCCACCCCAGCAAGCCCACCCCCAGCAAGCCCACCCACCTCAGCAGCATGGTGGTCAGTGGCAAAATCAGCCCCATGATCCACAACAAGGCCAGTGGTCTGGGGAGTTTAGGGGCTACTAATTTAGCATGTTGTATTTTTTGATTTGAGTATGATTAGGCTATATTTTTTTATTTTCTGTGTATAATTTGCTCTTTTTGTTTCTAATTTAGAATTTTTTATTGTGATGACACAGAATATGTCTAATAATTTAGTCATTTTATTTATGTTGTGAATGCACAATAAACAAAATGGCCAAAAAAAAGACAACATTTTTTTATTGATATCACTAGAACACAAATCCAAAGTAAAATATGTTTGTCTGTACTCTGTCAGTATCACCAGCAAAGCAGATTTATTATTAAGCCAATAAAAAGAAGAAGAGAATGGTGCACTGCATTTAGAAATTTCATAATTTGACACATCAAGAATGTGCGATCTCCATTACGAACGCTAGTTTTACAAGACCCACCACTTCGTGTTGGTCCTTGCTTCCGAGCATGCGTGTTTGTACTTTGGACTAAAATCCGATGGTTTTTGTGTACACATGATCAGACTTTGCTCCATCAGACTTTTGCTGCCGGAAAGTTTGTCTATTCGCACAGCCAACAAAAGTCCGATGAAAACAGAAAACGTTTGTCCGATGGAGCATACACACAATCAGATGTTGCTCCAAAACAGTTAAATTGCATGTTTGTTGTCAAAAAGTCCGATCGTGTGTACGGGCTTTAACACTTGTAAGTTCCCTAGTTCAGGGGGTATAAAGAGACTTCCTTTGGATAGGACGTGGCCAGCCCGGGCTTATTTATATTATGAAAGGAACGGGTGGGGAAGAGGCGGGGGGGGGGGGGGGGAGAGGGGAAAAAGAGGGAGATGAAGAAGGGAAGAAAAAAAAAAGGGGGGGGGTCTAAAATGATATTCTCACACTTTCCTCCACTATAATAATGATACCATAAATTCCAGACAGGACCTAAAAACTCTACTGTATCATATAATTTTATACCATTTATGGTTTTAAACTTTTCCCATTTAATGCCTGCCACTACCACAATAGCATCTCTCAAGATGTCATTCTGTTTTTTTTTTTTTTTCTTTTAAATAAAAAAAATCCTTTTTCTTTCTTTTACCTTTCCATCCCCCTCTTGTTTCCTAGGGACTCTCCCCCCTCACTCCTTCCTTTTTCCCATCCTTCAAGAAACATACTCGCTTTTCAGTGCATTCCATCTATAATACAATATATACAGTATAAAACATATCCATAGTGCATCCACGTGATTAACCATATTATACCCCTCAATTCAGATTATTACTTTGTACATCTTTATACACTTTATATATCTATTATGCCTGAAAACCATCACCCCAAATATTGAAATGTTCTATGCAATTTCTCTGATGAGTACCTAAAAAGTCCCATTATTCGCTATTGTATCCCATGCCTTTCCTTTATTTTAATATTTTCAATTTATATAATGTGTCATTAATGCTTATTAATAAAAAATGAATTATTCTTGTGATAGAAAAAAAAAAAAAGTAACCCATCCACCATTCCTCCGCACCCAACACCACATTTCTAACTATTTAACCATGAATTAAATCATCATATTGAGATAGAGTGCTATATTGTTCACTACATAGTCTTTACCTTTTCTCTTTTCTCTTTCTTTTTTCCTCACAACTGTTACACTAATACCATGAAATAGAAAAAGAGAGAGAAGAAAAAAACCCCTCCACCCACCCAACCGCACCTTCTCCTTCCCTCCCAGTTATTTGTCTTTCTCTATATTATCTTCCTGAAAAATCATAGTAAGTTTGTGGCCATAATGGAAGATCTAATAGACATGTGCAATTCGTTTCGTAACGAATCGAAATTCGGCCGAATTTTGCATCTATAAAAAAATAACGAATTTCAACTAATACGAAAGAAATTAGAGTGAATATAACGAATGAATTTGACATAATTCCGTAATTCCTTAACCAGTTGCCGACCGCCGCACGACGATGTACGTCGGCACAATGGCATGGGCAGGCACAAGGACTTACCTGTACGTCCCTGCCTGCCTGCGGGCGGAAGGTCCGTTCGGACCCCCCAAGTGCCTGCGGCGGTCCGATTCAGGTCAGGGGCAATCAGAGGTGAGGGGGAGGCCACTCATTTGTGGCCACTCCCTCGCGATCGCTCCTGGAGAATGACAAGCTTCCTCGGCTTCTGTAATGTAAACAGAAGCTGAGGAAGTGATGTCATCTCTCCTCGAACCGGTCTTTTTGTTCCGAGGAGAGAAGACATCAATGTGAGTTTGCACAACAGTACACTTACAGTAGAACACGCAGGCACACTTTTCACCCCCCAGTCACCCCCCGATCACTCCCTGATCACCCCCCTGTACCCCCTGTCACAGTGACACCAATAGCAGTTTTTTTTTTTGCATTGGTGTCAGTTTGTGACAGTTATAAGTGTTAGGGCAGTTAGGGTTAGCCCCCTTTAGGTCTAGGGTACCCCCCTTTAGGTCTAGGGTATACCCCTCTAACCCCCCCAATAAAGGTTAACCCCTTGATCACCTCCCATCGCCAGTGTCACTAAGCGATCATTTTTCTGATCGCTATATTAGTGACACAGGTGACGCTAGTTAGGGAGGTAAGTATTTAGGTTCGCCGTCAGTTTTATAGCGACAGGGACCCCATATACAACCTAATTAAGGTTTTAACCCCCTGATTGCCCCCTAGTTAACCCTTTCACCAGTCATCACCGTATAAGTGTTATGAGTGACGCTGGTTAGTTAGTTTGTTTATTATAGTTTTAGGGCACCCTCCGTTTATTTCCTAATAAAGGTTTAACCCTCTAATTGCCCGGTGGTGATATATGTTACGTTTTTAGGGTCAGATAAGGTCTGTGTCGCCCCAGGCAACATCAGGTTAGTGCCAGTACCGCTAACACCCACGCACGCAGCATACACCTCCCTTAGTGGTATAGTATCTGAACGGATCAATATCTGATCCGATCAGATCTATACTAGCGTCCCCAGCAGTTTAGGGTCTCCAAAAACGCAGTGTTAGTGGGATCAGCCCAGATACCTGCTAGCACCTGCATTTTGCCCCTTGGCCCAGCCCTGCCCAGCCCACCCAAGTGCAGTATCGATCGATCACTGTCACTTACAAAACAGTAAACACATAACTGCAGCGTTCGCAGAGTCAGGCCTGATCCCTGTGATCGCTAACAGTTTTTTGGTAGCGTTTTGAATCAGTCGCTAACAGTTGGGAGCTTTTTTGCCTGTGAATCTCACTAGTGTACCACTACATTTAGAGCCCAAAATGGCAACTCGAAGGTACACTAGTGAAGAGGCCTACACGTTTCTGAGCATGACAGATAGTGAAGAGGAAGTCACTCATCTGTCAGATTCAGGCTCAGAATACGAACCTGTAGACAGCAGCGGCTCCATGACAGATAGCTCTGACGACGGAGTTGTGGTCCCTGCCAAGGTCAGGCGTACCAGACCCCAAACTTCTTCTTCTGTCCTTGATGTGCAAGAACCGCAGGTCCCTCGGATGGAGCAGAGAAGTACTAGCGCCGCTATTCCTTCTGGTGAACTGGCAAGCACCAGCGGCCTAGTACACCCTGGTCGTACATCCAGCACTGCAGTAACACTTGGTGACGTGGCGAGTCCCATAAGTGCAGTTCAAGCTGGTGAGATGGCAAGCACAAACAGTGTCCCGCTGCCACCAAGAAGAGGAACACAGGCCCGTCGTGCCCATAGTGCCCTTCCTGCTGCATTCGCCAATCCGAATTGGGAACCCACCACTTCTGCAGCACCCATACTTCCCCCATTCACTGGCCAACCCGGCATTTATGTGGAAACAGTTGATTTTACGCCACTTGATTTTTATTCGCTGTTTTTCACCGAAGATCTCTATAGATCTATTGTGGACCAAAGCAATTTGTACGCTGGTCAGTACATCGCCACTATTCCCCAGTCCTCCCTTGCCAGAGATTGGAAACCAATTACGGTTTCCGAATTTAAGATCTTTCTGGGCCTTTCCCTCAACATGGGCATAACTAAAAAGAGTGAGTTGCGGTCATATTGGTCCACCAACCCAATTCTCCATATGCCCTTGTTTTCTGCCTCCATGACCAGGGCACGTTACGAGCAGATCTTGCGGTTCATACACTTCAACAACAATTAACTCTTTCGTCCTCGTGGAGACCCTGAATACGATTGGCTCTACAAAATTCGGCCCCTCGTAAACCACTTCAACCAACGTTTTGCAGACTTGTTTACTCCCCATCAAGTTGTCTGCATTGATGAGTCCCTGATTAAGTTTTCTGGCCGCCTGTCATTCAAACAGTACCTTCCCAGCAAGCGTGCCAGATACGGGGTCAAGATGTATAAGCTCTGTGACAGGGCCACAGGCTATACATGTAGTTTTATGGTTTACGAGGGCAAAGTTAGTCACGTAGAGCCGACAAACTGCCCTGACTACATAGGAAGCACTGGCAAGATTGTGCGGGACTTGGTGTCACCCTTATTTGGGAAAGGGGTATCACTTATATGTGGACAATTATTACACAAGCGTGCCACTTTTTAGTCACCTTTTTGATCAGCGGATTGGAGCTTGTGGCACCGTGCAAACTAATTGCCGGGGCTTTCCCCAGCGGCTTGTAGATTCCCGTCTTAGGCTGGGGGAGAGAGCCTGCTTGCAGTGTAATAATTTGCTCACTATGAAGTGGAGGGATAATAAGAATGTTTTCGTTCTTACCTCCCTTCATGCAGACACGACGGTCCAAATTACTACGGTGACTGGTGTTGTGGAGAAACCCCTCTGTGTCCACGAATATAACCTCAATATGGGAGGGGTGGACCTCAACAACCAGTTGTTGGCGCCGTACCTAATTGCCCGTAAGGCCAGACTCTGGTATAAAAAAGTGTCTGTATACTTATTTCAATTGGCTTTGCTGAATGCTCATGTGCTATACAGAGCTTCAGGACAGGCTGGATCTTTCCTTAAATTCCAGGAAGAGATCGCCAGAGCCCTTCTGTTTCCAGACGGTGCTCCACCTCACCTTCCCCAACCAAATGCAGTAAGCCGGCTGCATGAGAGGCATTTTCCGTATGTCCTCTCGAGTACCCCTACCCCCAAAGAAAATGTTGTGTCTGCAGAAAGCGCGCATATAGGCGTGACACCTGGTATTATTGTCCCTCCTGTCCTGACAATCCTGGTCTTTGCATTGGTGAATGTTTTGAACGCTACCATATTCTAGTTTTAGCGTAGGGTACAGCACTGCACAGACTAGGACACACTTTCACAGGGTCTCCCAAGATGCCATCGCATTTTGAGAGACCCAAACCTGGAAACGGTTACAGTTATAAAAGTTACAAAAAAAAGTGTAAAAAAAACAAAAAACAAAAAAAGTAAAAAAAAAAAAAAAAACACAAAAAAATATAAAATAAAAAAAAGTTGTCATTTTATTGTTCTCTCTCTATTCTCTCTATTGTTCTGCTCTTTTTTACTGTATTCTATTCTGCAATGTGTTATTGTTATTATGTTTTTATCATGTTTGCTTTATAGGTATGCTATTTTTTTAATACTTTACGGTTTACTGTGTTTTATTGTTAACCATTTTTTTGTTTTCAGGCACGCCATTCAGCTGCAGAGCGGATTTATTTATCTTGACAGCAACAGAGTTTGCTCCCACGATACATAAAGCCGTGACTCCAGCGCTGTCGGAGGTGATTTCACCACCACAGTTACGTACTTCAGCATATATGCCGAAGCGTGGGGGCAGCAGTGGGCGGAGGAGCGATTTGCTCCTACCTTTTGCAGGAGGATGCCCCCATGCTTCGACATATATAAATGGTGCATGTATGCCCATCATTAGAAGTGGGTGGATGAAGGGAGGTATTCTAATGGTGGGCATACCCACCGATCAATCTCTTTTTTTCGTTCAGCCCACAGGCTGCATGAAAAAAAAGTTTACAATATATGCCCAACAAGACCAGCAACGTACTGGTATGTTGCTGGACTTTGAGTGGTTATACCAGAATGATGCCTGCAGGTTTAGGTATCATCATGGTATTATTCTTTTCAGCCAGTGGTTGGCTTTCATGTAAAAGCAATCCTAGCGGCTAATTAGCCTCTAGACTGCTTTTACAAGCAGTGGGAGGGAATGCCCCCCCCACCGTCTTCCATGTTTTTCTCTGGCTCTCCTGTCCCAACAGGGAACCTGAGAATGCAGCAGATGATTCAGCCAGCTGACCATAGAGCTGATTAGAGACCAGAATGGCTCCAAACATCTCTATGGCCTAAGAAACCGGAAGCTACGAGCATTTCATGACTTAGATTTCGCCGGATGTAAACAGCGCCATTGGGAAATTGGGAAAGCATTTTATCACACCGATCTTGGTGTGGTCAGATGCTTTGAGGGCAGAGGAGAGATCTAGGGTTTAATAGACCCCAATTTTTTCAAAAAAGAGTACCTGTCACTACCTATTGCTATCATAGGGGATATTTACATTCCCTGAGATAACAATAAAAATGATAAAAAAAAAAAAAAATGAAAGGAACAGTTTAAAAATAAGATAAAAAAGCAAAAAAATAATAAAGAAAAAAAAAAAAAAGCACCCCTGTCCCCCCCTCAAGCAAAGGCGAACGCACGCGTCGCTCTGGTGTCAAATGTAAACAGCAATTGCACCATTCATGTGAGGCATCACCGCGAAAGTCAGATCGAGGGCAGTAATTTTAGCAGTAGACCTCCTCTGTAAATCGAAAGTGGTAACATGTAAAGGCTTTTAAAAATTTATTTAGTTTGTCGCCACTGCACGTTTGTGCGCAATTTTAAAGCATGTCATGTTTGGTATTCATGTACTCGGCCTAAGATCATCTTTTTTATCTCATCAAACATTTGGGCAATATAGTGTTTTTTAGTGCATTAGAATTTAAAAAAGTGTGTATTTTCCCAAAAAAAGCGTTTGAAAAATCGCTGCGCAAATACTTTGTGAAAAAAAAAAAATGAAACACCCACCATTTTAATCTGTAGGGCATTTGCTTTAAAAACATATATAATGTTCAAAACCCCCTGAAATGACCCCATCTTGGAAAGTAGACACTCCAAGCTATTTGCGCTATTTGCTGAGAGGTATGTCGAGTCCATGGAATATTTTATATTGTGGCACAAGTTGCGGGAAAGAGACAAATTTTTTTTTTTTTGTCACTAAATAATATATTGCTCAAACATGCCATGGGAATATGTGAAATTACACCCCAAAATACATTCTGTTGCTTCTCCTGTGTATGGGGATACCATGTGTGAAGCTTTTTGGGAGCCTAGCCACGTACGGGACCCCGAAAACCAAGCACCGCCTTCAGGCTTTCTAAGGGTGTAAATTTATGATTTCACTCCTCACTGCCTATCACAGTTTCGGAGGCCATGGAATACCCAGGTGGCACAAAACCCCCCAAATGACCCTATTTTGGAAAGTAAACACCCCAAGCTATTTGCTGAGAGGTATAGTGAGTATTTTGCAGACCTCACTTTTTGTCACAAAGTTTTGAAAATTGAAAAAAGAAAAAAAAAGTTTTTCTTGACTTTCTTCATTTTCAAAAATGAATGAGAGCTGCAAAATACTCACCAAGCCTCTCAGCAAATAGCTTGGGGTGTCTACTTTCCAAAATGGGGTCATTTGGTGGGGGTGCTATCTTGGCATTTTATGGCCTTCGAAACTGTGATAGGTAGTGAGGAGTGAATCAAAAATTTACGCCCTTAGAAATCCTGAAGGTGGGGCCCCGTATGCGGCTAGGTTCCCAAAAAGTCCCACACATGTGGTATCCCCGTACTCAGGAGAAGTAGCAGAATGTATTTTGGGGTGTAATTCCACATATGCCCATGGCATGTTTGAGCAATATATCATTTAGTGACAACTTTGTGCAAAAAAAAAAATTGTCACTTTCCCGCAACTTGTGGCAAAATAAAAAATATTACATGGACTCAACATGCCTCTCAGCAAATAGCTTGGGGCGTCTACTTTCCAAAATGGGGTCATTTGGGGGGGTTTGTGCCATCTTGGCATTTTATGGCCTTCAAAACTGTGATAGGTAGTGAGGAGTGAAATAAAAAATTTATGCCCTTAGAAATCCTGAAGGTGGTGCTTGGTTTCGGGGCCCCGTATGTGGCTAGGTTCCCAAAAAGTCCCACACATGTGGTATCCCCGTACTCAGGAGAAGCAGCAGAATGTATTTTGGGGTGTAATTCCACATATGCCCATGGCATGTTTGAGCAATATATCATTTAGTGACAACTTTCTGCAAGAAAAAAAGTTTGTAGTTTTCCCGCAACTTGTGTCAAAATATAAAATATTCCATGGACTCAACATGCCTCTCAGCAAATAGCTTGGGGTGTCTACTTTCCAAAATGGGGTCATTTGGGGGGGGGGGTTTGTGCCATCTTGGCATTTTATGGCCTTCAAAACTGTGATAGGTAGTGAGGAGTGAAATAAAGAATTTACGCCCTTAGGAATCCTGAAGGCAATGCTTGGTTTTCGGGGCCCCGTACGCGGCTAGGCTCCCAAAAAGTCCCACACATGTGGTATCCCCATACTCAGGAGAAGCAGCTAAATGTATTTTGGGGTGTAATTCCACATATGCCCATGGCCTGTGTGAGCAGTATATCATTTAAATAAATAAATATACGCTTATTGACATTTTTTTTACCAAAGACATGTGGCCGAATACATTTTGGTCAAAATGTATGACTAAAATTGAGTTTATTGGATTTTTTTTAAAACAAAAAGTAGAAAATATCATTTTTTTCAAAATTTTCGGTCTTTTTCCATTCATAGCGCAAAAAATAAAAACCGCAGAGGTGATCAAATACCATCAAAAGAAAGCTCTATTTGTGGGAAGAAAAGGACGCATGACCGCGCAATTAGCAGTTAAAGCGACGCAGTGCCAAATTGTAAAAAGTGCTCTGGTCAGGAAGGGGGTAAATCCTTCCGGGGCTGAAGTGGTTAAAGATCTAATGAAACAAAAGGGCAACTCAAATTAACCCTTTCCCGCTGACCGTACGCAGATATGCGTACTCGGCTTTCCGGGGTTATACCGGGATGATGCCCGCAGCTGCAGGCATCATCCCGGTACCGTTGTTTACAGTGGGCGATCGGCTACCTGTATATAACAACCGATGCGGCTAAAAGCCGCTCGGTTGTTATACCGGAGGAGCGGGAGGGGACATCCCCCCTCCTGCCGCCTCCCGCCGCTGTTACCGGGCCTCCCATGCGATCGGGAGGCCCGGTGTCTGATCGTGTACCTTCGGCGGCTGTGGGCGGGCTGGAACGAAGCTGTGGGTGGCTTCATTCCAGCCTTCTCGTTGTAAACGCGGAAGCGATGTCATGACGTCACTTCCTGTTTACTCGGCTGCCAATGGCGGCGAATTTAAAAAAGTACACAGTATTCAGAATCGCCGTTTTCGGAGATCTGAATACTTTGAAGTGTAAAGGAGGGATGAGGGGTCTTTTAGACCCCCCATCCCTCCATAAAGAGTACCTGTCACTACCTATTACTGTCACAAGGGATGTTTACATTCCTTGTGACAGCAATAAAAGTAAAAAAAAAATGTTTTTTTTTAAAAAACAATTTATAAAGTAAAAAAATAAACAAAATAAATAAAAAAAAAAATTTTAAAGTGCCCCTGTCCCCACGAGCTCACGCAGCGAAGAAGACGCATACGGAAGTCGCGCCCGCATATGTAAACGGTGTTCAAATCACACATGTGAGGTATCGCCGCGATCGTCAGAGCAAGAGCAATAATTCTAGCCCTAGACCTCCTCTGTAACTCTAACCTGGTAACCGTAAAAAAATTTTTAAAGCGTCGCCTATGGAAATTCATAGGTATCGTAGTTTGTCGCCATTCCACGAGTGCGTGCAATTATAAAGGGTGACATGTTTGGTATCTATTTACTCGGCGTAACATCATCTTTCACATTATATAAAACAATTGGGGTAACTTTACTGTTTGGATTTTTTAAAATTCATGAAAGTGTCCCTTTTCCAAAAATTTGCGTTTAAAACACCGCTGCACAAATACCGTGTGATAAAAAATATTGCAACAATCGCCATTTTATTCTCTAGATTCTCTGCTAAAAAAATATATATAATGTTTCTAGCAAAAAATACGGATTTTAACTTGTAAACACCAAATTTCAAAAATAGGCTTAGTCATGAAAGGGTTAAATCTTAGTCCAATCAGCTGATTAATTTTGTGCTGGAGGTTGGATTACTGGCAAAGTGCATTCCTGAGAACTGAGTGAGAAGGGTGTTTTATTGTATTTGAGCAGAGGAGAAGAGATATTGTCATTGTGTGTGTTAATAGATTCATTAAACAAACGACTTTCCAAACTATGAATCATTGTCACGAATATATATACATACATTAATATCAAATTTCAACTAATACGAAAGAATTTATAGTGGATATAACAAATTAATTCGATATGATTCGAGATTCAGTAATGAATATCGACACTATACAGAAATAACAAATTATCCGAAAACGAATTAACGTAACATAACGAATATAACAGAACGAAATTATGTATTTTACGAATGAAAACGAACAGAAAATAAACAAAATTTTCCGTTGTGCACAAGTCTACTTAAGACGATTGAAAAAATTGGGGAGATCCCCAATGTCCCGAAATGTAATTTTTGATCATTTTAGTGCACTATTATCTGGAAGGGGTATCCCCAACTGTATAATATCTCCTTCTGTCTAAGTGCTTCCAATAAAGGTTTAACTGCTTTCTTCATCATCAAAGTATATCTGGACAAGTCCTGCAAAAAAATAAGTTGGGCTCCCTCATAATTAAAAGTCTTTTGCAGCCATGCTACTGCCATGATATTTTCTTTAATATGAAAAAAATTAATTCTACATATCACATCTCTAGACTTCCTTAGATCTGAATCTTTAGTGCCCTGTGTGCAGGATCGATCAATAATTCTGTCATTGTTGGACGTTTTAATAGTGTTAAATATGCTCTGAAGTGTCAGTTTCAAATCTTCAGTTCCTGCTGTTTCTGGCAAACCTCTAATGCCGCGTACACACGGTCGGATTTTTCGTCTACAAAAGTCCGACAGCCTGTCCGACATACTTCCGACGTACCTTCGGCGGACTTGCGGCAGACTTTCTTACGAACGGACTTGCCTACACACGACCACACAAAAGTACGACAGCCTAGTACGCGGTGACATACACCAAGTCCGACGAGACTATAAAACGGAAGTTCAATAGCCCGTACGACACCCTTTGGGCTCCTTCTGCTAATCTCGTGTTTATCTCGTGTTAGTAGAAGTTTGGTGAGAGACGATTCGCGCTTGTGAGACTCGTATTTTTCAGTTCGTTTTAACTGTTGTTCAGTCTGTGCTTGTGAGGTTTGTATCTGCTTTTCAGTGCGTTTGGTCAGTTGGCATTGAGAAATCTTTGTTTTATTGGCCGCTCGTTCCTGATTTTCAGGTCGTTCTTCACAGGCCTTGCTGTTCTTCAGTGCGTTCTGTTTAGTGCGTTCTGACCAGCCGACCGTTTTGAAGCCATGTTACCTGTACGTACTCGTCGTAGAGCTCGTGCATTGTATGTGCTTGGTGCTGTAGTTTATTCTTCAGCCCAAGACCAGTCCATGAACAGGGCGAGGAGGAGTTCATGGACCAAGAATTGGTTGCTTCAGCGTGACCAGTTCTGTCACATGCCTTTGCTCCGTGAGATCCGTGAGAATAATCCTGAGGATTTCAGGAACTTTCTCCGGATGACGGACCCCGTTTTTGACCGTTTGTTGGCTTTGCTGACCCCCTATATCAGCAGGCAGGATACCTGCATGAGGCAAGCCATCACTCCGGAGCAGAGGCTGGTCGCTACCTTGCGGTATTTGGCCACAGGGAGAAGCCTGCAGGACCTTAAGTTCTCGACAGGCATCTCCCCCCAGGCTCTGGGGATCATTATCCCAGAGACCTGTTCTGCCATCATACAGGTCCTGCAGAAGGACTATATTAAGGTAAGATATTTTTCTTTTATTAGCGTCACATGTTCTTTTATGTAATCTTTGATAATATAATGTATTTCTTGCTTCAAACACTACTTACCATCATTGCAATATAGTGTGAATGTCCCCTTTTTTATCCTCACACATGCTGGATTTTTTTCCTGTTATTTTTTGTCATGCATGTATATTTTCCTTCAATAACCTTCCCAGCATGAAGTGATGGGAACATATCCACCTAGTCTACTCATTTTGAATGTATTTTGTTTGAGTGTATTTAGTGTGCTTATAATTAGCAATTAGCTAGATTTCCCAACCCCCCCACCCACCCCCACCTAAACTCAGTCCAAATAGTGTGCTGCTAATTAGCAATTATCTAGATTTCCCAACCCCCCCACCCACCCCGACCTAAACTCACTCCAAATAGTGTGCTGCTAATGAGCAATTATCTAGATTTCACAACCCCCCCACCCCCACCCTCGTTAAAATTTGCTTGAATGTTCTGTGGTGTTGATTTGTCTAAAGCAAATATATGTTGCAGTTTGCAAAATGCATGTGCACTCTACAAGTGCATTTGTTCCAGTGCTTTAGTAAATGAGCAGAAGCTCTGCTGATTTCCATCATCAAATCATATGCAAGCCTCAAAGTGTTTTCATTAATTGCCCTTGCATGTGATTGTGTACTCCTTGCAACATGAATGCCTTTTTACATTACCTCATTTACTGTAAGCTGGTTAGTAACTGCACCTGCAGAGTGCGACAACTGCAGTCTTGTAGCCTTTTTAGTCCCTAAATTCCTGCGTGTCCTAAAAGTAATTTTTTTTGGGGATTTCACAACCCCCTAAAATGTAATCAATGTTCCATCAGAGGGGGTGAGCAATCTGATAAGTGTGCCTTTCCATATTAGTTATTCCAGAAGAATTAAATTATTGAATGTTATACTGATGCTGGGGAATAATGTTTTTAATTGTCTAATTTTCTTGCAATGTTAGCTTACAAATTAATTGATTTTGGTTTTCTTGTTTGATTCCCCAGTTTCCTTCAACGCCACAGGAATGGCAGACTGTGGCATCCCATTTTGACAGCCGTTGGGACTTTCCCAATTGTGGAGGGGCTATAGATGGGAAACATGTCCACATTGTGCCACCACCCCATTCGGGGTCATATTATTTTAATTATAAGGGGTTCCACAGTATTGTTTTAATGGCGGTGGTGTCGGCACACTATGATTTTTTATATGTGGACGTGGGGAAGAATGGCCGGATGTCGGATGGAGGAGTATTTGCCCAGACGGAGTTCTGCCAGCGTCTCCAGAGTGGTGGCCTGGGATTGCCACCTGATGAGGATAACGTGGAAGGACTCCCCTTTGTCTTCATTGCCGATGAAGCCTTCGCTCTCAGCAAGCACCTCATGAGGCCATTCCCCCAAAGAACCCTCACCCCAGAGAGGAGGGTTTTTAATTACCGGCTGGCCAGAGCTAGAAGAGTGGTTGAGAATGCGTTTGGAATTCTGGCCAGCCGGTTCCGCCTGTTTCAAACAGCCATTAATTTGGCGGAATACAAACTTAATTTTATCATTTTATCGTGCTGCATTCTGCACAACTTTTTAAATAAGCATTCTCCCAATTATATAGGCACAGTTGGGCCTGAGGCCGGACAAATAGAAGCCAACCTTACAGGCCTGGATACTGTCCGTACTGGCTTGGCCCCCCAAAGTGCCCGTCAAGTTAGACAGCAATATGTTAATTATTTTATGGGTAGGGGGGCCATTGCAATGGGCCAGGATATATAATTTTTGACAATAAAAAAAATATTGATGAAATCTTGCATTATATTTATTGCTTGCCTTTCTTTTGGGCTGTCTCCTAGGTTATGGTCGAGCAGTTGTAGTGCCAACTGTATTTTAATTTTAAATGTCTAAATAAGCTACATTGCCACTGTAAACCACTTTTTTACAATTATAACCAAAATGATACTGAGCCTTGAAATAACAAACCACACATTTATTTAATTCCTATAAGGAGATGTTTTTATTAATGGTTGTTATGCATTCAGTTCTGCATTTAGTATAAAATGTTCATAGACAAAAATATAATGATATCTTAATAATGTAGCAAAATATAATTATATTTAAATATTTCTACCTAATCCACAAAAAAATATTTTTGGCTTTTTGATTTTCGCAAACAGGCTTATTTTTTGTTTTTGGAAAATCAAGTTTTGTTTTTTTTATTTTTTTTAAAAGCAATTTTTTTTTTAATGTTTTTTTTTTTTTTAATCAAGTTAGTTTTTTTTTCTTTTTTTTTTTAATAAAGTTTTTTTTTTTTTTGGTTTTTTAAAATCAAGTTTTGTATTTTTTTTTGGTTTTTGAAAATCAAGTTTGTTATTTTTTTTTGGTTTTTTAAAATCAAGTTTTTTTTTTTTTTTTTGGTTTTTGAAAATCAAGTTTGTTATTTTTTTTTGGTTTTTTAAAATCAAGTTTTTTTTTTTTTTTTTTTGGTTTTTGAAAATCAAGTTTGTTATTTTTTTTTGGTTTTTGAAAATCAAGTTTGTTATTTTTTTTTGGTTTTTTAAAATCAAGTTTTTTTTTTTTTTTTGTTTTTTTAAAATCAAGTTTGTTATTTTTTTTTTGGTTTTTTAAAATCAAGTTTTTTTTTTTTTTTTTTTTGGTTTTTGAAAATCAAGTTTGTTATTTTTTTTTGGTTTTTGAAAATCAAGTTTGTTATTTTTTTTTGGTTTTTTAAAATCAAGTTTTTTTTTTTTTTTTTTTTTTTTAATAAAGTTTTTTTTTTTTTTTTGGTTTTTTAAAATCAAGTTTTTTATTTTTTTTTGGTTTTTTAAAATCAAGTTTTTTAGTTTTTTTTGGTTTTTTAAAATCAAGTTTTTTAGTTTTTTTTGGTTTTTTAAAATCAAGTTTTTTAGTTTTTTTTGGTTTTTCAAATCAATTTTTTGATTTTTTTGGTTTTTTAAAATCACTTTTAATTTTTTTTTTTTGTGTTTTTTAGAAAATCAAGTTTTATTTTATTGTGGATTTTTGAGGTATTTACGAGAAACAGCCCTCCTTTTTTACATTAGGTTAAACAGCCATTTATGTTCTGCCAAAAAAAAAAAGAGAAGGCCCAGAATGGGGTCAGCAAAACAGGAAATGAAGGACATGATTGATGTTTTGGGGTTTAAAAAAGGGGATTTAGATTCGACCCAAAACATCAATCATGTCCTTCATTTCCTGCTGCATACGATCCAGCCGATTCCGCATTTCATCCATGTCTTTATTCCAGGCCATTATTTGACCAATTAGCCGTTGGGCACTTTCAGAAGTGAAATAGTCACTTCTTGTTGTTGTACCTAAAGTGGAATGAAACCAAAAAATGTCTTTAGAAATATGCACACATACATAGTTTACCTTACCATAATAAAGCTGTTGTCTCAGACACTGACCTGGTGGGGTGCCCATGTAGCCTAATTCCTCCACATCCTCGGGGGTGGCACTGTAGCTTGAATCAAGCACAACAAGATCCCCTAAAATAGAGTAGACAAATTACATTAAACAAAAGGCAGCCATGCATAGATTAACGTAAGCTGGTGTGTCAGACACTCACCTGGTGGGGTGCCCATGTCGCCCACCTCTCCTTCCTCCACATCCTCAATGGGACTTGGGCTGATTTCCCAATCATGTTTTGCTTGGGGTGGACTGTCTTCTTGGTGTTGGCTGAGTGATTTTTCCCCTATGTGAAACAAAAAATTATTAATCTAATTAGCACACAGATATTTTAGTACATAGTAATTTTCCAACATTTGTAATGAAGTGGTTTGTGTAGAGTTCCTATTTTACCTCAATATTTAAAATTATAAAGACATATCGGATAGATAGATATCAATATCTCAAAATATAGTTAATAATCTTTTGATCTCTCTCTATATCTGGAACAAAATCTCTAAATATCTAACTAAATGTAAAGCAAAAAAATTAAGATAACTTCAAATATTCAAAAAGAATGTTTTACATTTCTATATCTATCTATCTACCTATCTCTATATTTCTCTCTCTCTCCCTCTCTCTCTCTCTCTATATCTCTATATCTATATATATATATATATATATATATATCTCTATCTCTATATATATATATATATATATATATATATATATATATCTCTCTCTCTCTCTATATATATATATATATATCTCTCTCTCTCTCTCTCTCTCTCTATATATATATATATATATATATATATATATATATATATATATATATATATATATATATCTATATATATATCTCTATATATCGATCTATCTATAGATATGTAACGAGGTTTATTAAAAGATCGTTTAAAACGATGAACAAAAATCGTATAGGAAGGAAAAGCACATGGAGCAGTATACAAGGTAATAAACACAAGAGAAAAACACGACAAGTACTTACTTTTTTTAAGAACTTTCCGGATACGTCGGTATTGATCCGGCTCCCTGAGTTTCAGGTCAGACCATCTTTTTCTCAATTGATCTTTGGAGCGCTGGACCCCAAAAGATGCCTTCAAAGTCTCCACGACCTTCGCCATTATTTTGGCCTTGCGCAAATTTGGCCGTGCGTACGGCCCATAATTGCCATCATAGTCGTCTTTGTGAAGAATGGCCACCATCTCCACCATCTCTTTAAAACTCATATTAGAGGCCTTAAATCTAGGCCTCATAGATTTCGTTGACGTTCCAGCCTCCGGGCTGTCTCCACTACCTGAGGTCGTCAACATTTCAGGTGTCTCCGCCATTCTTTAACTCCACTACGCGCCGAAACAAAAAATGGGCGGAGAACATGAGTTAAAATCGAACGTCAGGGGCGGGCGACGCAGGCGGAGTTTCACACATGCGTAGTGTATAAAGAGGGGCCTTGCGCACGTGTCGTACGTACGTTCTGTGCGTCGAATTAGGGGGCGGAGAACATGAGTTAATTTCGAACGTCAGGGGCGGGCGACGCAGGCGGAGTTTCACACATGCGTAGTGTATAAAGAGGGGCCTTGCGCACGTGTCGTACGTACGTTCTGTGCGTCGAATTAGGGGGCGGAGAACATGAGTTAATTTCGAACGTCAGGGGCGGGCGACGCAGGCGGAGTTTCACACATGCGTAGTGTATAAAGAGGGGCCTTGCGCACGTGTCGTACGTACGTTCTGTGGTAGGTGATAGTGGACCAGGACGTTACAAAACAAAGGTAATTTTAGATATATATTTTTTTGGTTTTTATGGTCATGACTTTGTAGCAAGCGGCCTATATGGCTTGATAGATTGATGAGGCCTACATAGGGAGAAGATGATGAGGGGTTAGCAGAAACCTATAATAAAAGTGTTTTTTGTCTTGTGACTTCATCTTTTCAAGATATAATGAATCCCCTATTTAAGGATCCAGAGTTCCTTACATCTTTTATTTCCAAATATCGAGAGATGAGGAATTTGTGGGAGGTGAAACACCCTCAGTATTATGCTAAGCATGTGAGGATGGAACGCTGGAGAGACTTCTGGCCTTTGTCCAGGCGACCATCCCGGAAGCAACAATGGAGACATTGCTCAAGAAAATTGGGGTCTTGAGGAACATGTATAAGAGGGAGCATAAGAAGATCCAGGAATCAAGGAGATCAGGAGCATCAGCAGATGATGTTTATGTACCCAGGCTGTGGTACTACAATCAACTCCGTTTTCTGGATGACCAGAATGAAGCCAGGCCATCACTTTCAACCCTTCCCTCCACCCTTCCCTCCACCCCAGCAGAGGCTGATGAGGAGCAAGCAGGGTCTTCCATCCTGGATGAACCAGATATGACCATCTGGAGTCAGGTAAATTATTTTAACAAATATTTACTGTACTAATATTAATGATGTTAACTGGATGTTATAATTGTCTAAAATAATTTGTCACTCAAAATTGTGTATACATATCAATTGACAGTAGTGGCTAAATATGTTTGGCACCTGCTTGAAATAATTATGGTGTCTGATTAGACTCTTTTATTAAAGAGAAGTATTCACATTGAATTTGCTATTCATGAGAAGCAAACTGTGTGTCATTGATGAACCCAAAAAAATATACTCAAACTATTGTCCTTTTTTTATACACAGGATGAGTTCATCCAGGAGGAATGTGGGGAAAGTGGCAGGCAGGAGGAGACCAGGCCCATGGACAGCCTGGAGGAGGCCGGATTCACCATCATCCTGGAGGAGGCTGGGCCCAGTGTCAGGCAGGAGGTGGCTGCTCCCAGTGAGGTGGCTGCTCCCAGTGAGGTGGCTGGGCCAAGTGAGGTGGCTGGGCCAAGTGAGGTGGCTGGGCCCAGTAGGAGCCTGACCGAATCCCAAGTGCCTCCCCTCCACCTTCCCAAAAAAAGGGCCAGGAAGGGGATGGTCACACAGGACGCATCCCTGCGCCTCATGCAAGAGGCTACCCGTTTTTTAACGAGCCCCCCCGAAGCGGAAGAATCATATGGCTGCTACTTAGCCAGCAGGCTTCTTCAGATGGATTGGGAGCAGCGCCTCATTTGTGAGCGCCTATTTGGGGAAACAATCCATAAGGGGCTGCAGGGCACGCTAACACAAAACACCCAACTACATGAGGCAGCCCCCCCTCCTCCTCCTCCTCCTCCTCCTCCTCCTCCTGCCACAACTGAAACACCAGAGCCACAGCCTCAAAAGAAGGCTACAGGGAAGGCTGCAGGGCAGCGTGGAGGAAAGGCTGCAGGGAAGAGAAGAAAATGATGACCTGGGTTCAGTCTGGTCTGACAGAAGACGCAGGCTGTTGTAGGACCACAGTCTGGGGACATCTAGATCATCTGCTGGTGCTGTTGATCTCTGGGATTCTTGGACCAGATTGTGCTCCCTCTTATATGGACTCCGCAAGATCCCAATTTTCTTGTACACCGACTTTTTCCAGCGTTGACTTCCTCTTTATTTTATTTTTACCATGAATAAATGGATCTTTTTTGAGTTTAGCAAAAGACTTTATGTGTTTTCTTTGAAATCATTGATTTTACACACAATGTTAAATTAACAAGGGACAACAATCTCATTGAGTTTTGAAAAAACACACCAAAAATACATTACTAATGTTAATAATGTTCAAGTGGTAAGTCTTGAAAATCAAAAAATTTACATAACCAAAAACGGTGCTTTGGGTTAACTTTATCTAAAAACTAAAAAATAATCACTATTAAAAAAAAAAAGAATAATGGGTTCTTTGTGGTAACTTTACAAACCTAAAAAAAAAAAAAAAAAAAAGGGGAAAAAGTATTATTAGTATGGAAACCTTGTTTTTAAAATGCATACTATATCATTCATGAGATCAAAGAGAAAAAGAATCCAGAAATCAGTTTGGGAGAACTCTGATTATGAACAGCAAAACACCTTCGTTCTTTAGAGCATTCGTAAAGAAGAAATAAAATGCGCTGCATTCAACGATCACAGATTTTGCAGCGTGATGAATGTGCTACCTACAATACGAACACTAGTTTTACTAGACCGAGTGCTTCCGTTTAGTTTTTGCTTATGAGCATGCGTCGTTTTTTTGTCCGTCGGACTAGCATACAGACGAGCGGACTTCGGGGTCCGTCGTAGTTACGACGTAAAGATTTGAAGCATGCTTCAAATCTAAAGTCCGTCGGATTTGAGGCTAAAAAAGTCCGTTGAAAGTCCGGAGAAACCCACACACGATCGGATTACCAGCCAGCTTTAGTCCGTCAGCGTCCGTTGGACTTTTGTAGACGAAAAGTCCGACCGTGTGTACGCGGCATAACTCTTATGTTGTTTCGTCTACTTCTATTTTCGAGGAGGTCCATCGTAGTCATTATACACTTCAAATATCGATCATGCTCTTGATTTTTTTTCTTCCATCAATACCATTTTTTGATCAATTATTACCATTTTGGAATCTAAGATATTGATCCTATTTTGTGTATTAGCTAGGATTGTTTTCAATGTTTGTATTTCAGCTTTATACAAGGTTTCCAATCTATATACATATTTGTCCATATCCTCTCGTGTCGGTAAGGATTTTATATATGCCTGCATGTCCCAAGAGGGACCCCCTTCTAGCCTCTCTGTTTCCATAATAGGTTGTTGCATGTTGCCAGCAGGGCTAATATTTGATCCTCTTAGCTCTGCTTCTCTTGTGGGAGAGGTAACATTTATTTCAGCAATTAACCACTTACGGACTGCCCACCGCAGTTTTACGTCGGCTGTTTGAAGGAGGTTATTGTTGTTATGGTAGCAGCTAGCTGCCATAACCCCGGTATCCCCTTCTTCAGCGGGCGGTCCGCTACAAGAAAAAAGTGGTCTCTGCGGCGGATTCACCACAAGATAACTTTTAACGGTGGTGGGAGAGGGGCCCCCCTCCCGCTGCGATCCGGTGCCCTCCGCAGCTTACCGGAGCCACTGGCAGCTGCAGAGGCAATCACGTCCTGTCACTTGCTGGGTATAGAGATGAGTGAGGGGAAGATGGCCCCCACCCGTCTCCATACAATTGCTGGGCGGAAGCGACGTCAAAACGTCATTTCCGCCCACAGCTCTTAAAGGGCCATTTCTTTTAAATAATTTTTTTAAATGACAATTTATTTTTTTAATTGCATTTTAGTCTAAATATGAGATCTGAGGTCTTTTTTTTTTTTAAATTCTTTATTTATAAATGTTTTCAATACAAAACAAGGATAAATCAAAGAAATTCAATACCATTAATTACAAGATATTATCGTAAAAAGAAATACAAAATCCCCCAGCAGATTTATTCCCCTCCCCCCACCTCTTCCCTCCCTCCCCTCCCCCCTTCCTGCAGGTAGCTACAGCTGAGCTAACCAAGTTCAATATCTCCTCCCTTATTTTCCAAGTACCCTAACCCGAAGATTTAACTAGTGATCTCCGTTAGATAAGACCATGATCTCTTGAATTTCCTCCACCCTGCCCATTTGTCTCTACCCTCTGTACCTTCCTCTGTCTCCTCACCTGGGTATTCCTTATATTCTATATTAGACCTCTTCGCAACAGATGGCCCAAGTCTGTCCTCACATTTGATATTTCTGATTTTATGGCGGTTTCAAGGTTTGCGAACCTCTCCATAATTTCTACCTTGGTGAGCAATACATCCCTGTTTCTTTGACCCTCCATTTTACTGGTACCAGATCCGCCTTCACCCGCCAGATCTTCTCTAGGCCTCTCTCCCTGCCCCCCCTTTTGCTTTGTTTGATCTTTCTTTTTTTCCTTCGTTCCTGCTTGTTTCGTATCTTTTTACACTCGTCTCCTTAAGATATTTTTGGATCGAACTTGAGTTTAGGCTCTCCCTTGGGGTCTTAGGTTCGGCTGATTTTTGGGTACGACTTTGCATACTTATCCCAATATCCCAATATCTTATCTCCTGTGAACTTCAAAAGTCGCCCCAAGGGCCAAGTTACTTCTGGGTTTTATATTTAGTTGTATTATGAATAGCTTATAGTCCCATTTACTTCAGTCCACCTAGGAGAGTATCTAGGGCCTTAGCGAGACTATCCTGTCGTGCTAAGGGCCCTCAAGCTGGACTCTAGCAGAGTTCACGTATTCACTCCCCCGGGCTCCCAGCCTCTTCAGCTTTTACTTCTCTTCCTTCCTTTCCCCAACCCCTCTTTCCTTCCCCTCTTCACCTTCTTCTCAATATTACAGTCCTTTTATCATCCTCACTCATATCTTCACAGATGAAAAAACAGGAAATAACAGCAAAAATGTATATGGCTCATACCTGCATGAGGAGTCTTCTTAATACTCCATCAATACATTCAAACAGGTCACCTACTGTCCTTACTGTAGCTGTCCTGATGTTTTAAGCTCCGCTCCCCTGCTGGCTCCTGTTGCTCTATGTGGGGATCGCTGCAGGGGAAGAGGGCAGGAGAGGGGCGGGGGGGTGTAGAGGATGCTTCCCTGGGAGCACGGGGTCTCGCTCTGGGCTCCTGGCTCCTGGCCAATACCGCTAGGAGCCGGCGTGTCAGTATGCTGCAGATTTTCTCTTTCCTCCTCACTCTCCCGGACCTTGATCACCTCCGTGAACACACTCCGCCACTCAGAGAGGGGGTGGGGGGGAGTTTCACCTCAGCGGCGGCTAAGTACAGCAGGGGAAAACCAGGGCGTCCTTCATGCTCTTAATTCTGAGGCGGCATCAGGCTCACGCCGTTCGCCGCTCTAAGGTTTCCCGGGCATCCAGCCTGTCTCCTCTCCCTCACACCTGTACTGCCGACAGGCCCCTCCCCCCGCTCCTACGTCTCACGCCGGCATCGTGAGGTTGCAGACCATGATCTGAGGTCTTTTTGACCCCAGATCTCATATTTAAGAGGTCCTGTCATGCTTTTTTCTATTACAAGGGATGTTTACATTCCTTGTAATAGGAATAAAAGTGATTTTTTTTTTTAAAACTGTGTAAAAATAAAAAATAAAAGGTAAAATAAATAAGAATTTTTTTTTTTTTTAATTTAAACGCCTCCCGTCCCGTCGAGCTTGCGTGCAAAAGCAAACGCATACATAAGCAGGGCCAGCATATGAAAACGCTGTTCAAACCACACATGTGAGGTATCGCCACGATCGATAGAGCGAGAGCAATAATTCTAGCCCTACAACTCCTCTGTAACTTAAAACATATAACCTGTAGAATTTTTTAAACATTGCCTATGGAGATTTTTAGGGGAAAAAGTTTGTTGCCATTCCACGAGCGAATTTTGAAGCGTGACATGTTGGGTATCAATTTAACAGTAATAAGGAGAGCCGGCAAAACTGTAATCCTTGAAGTGTCATATATTGGTACATCAGAGAGACATTAAAACAATAAATCTGATGCGTTTTGGCAATAGCCTTAGTCGTAGCTGATGTTGGGTATCAATTTACTCTTATCTTTTACAATATAAAAAAAAAAAATTGGGCTAACTTTACTGTTGTCTTTTTTTTAATTCAAAAAAGTATATTTTTTTCCAAAAAAAGTGCTCTTGTAAGACCGCTGAGCAAATACGGTGTGACAGAAAGTATTGCAACGACCACCATTTTATTCTCTAGGGTGTTAGAAAAAAATTTATAATGTTTGGGGGTTCTAAGTAATTTTCTAGCAAAAATAACTGTTTTTAACTTATAAACAACAAATCTCAGAAAGTGGTTAAAGAGCTTTCTTGTTGCTCTTGCGACTGTGGATGTTGGAAAACCCCCTTAATATCAGTCTTTTGTGTGGACTGGGGTTTAGGGGGGTTTTTGATTGTCCCGCCTGTAGATCCCCTCTTTGCTTTTTGTGTATGGCTTCCTTTCGGTGGCATATTACACGCTGAATTATAGATATAAGAAATTGTAGCTTTTACCTGAGGTCTTTATTGCTTATGGGGCACAGCTAAGCTTATATTCAGTCTATTTATATCACTTGTACTTTACCATCAATAACCCATATTCTTAGTAACAAATATGACACAAGTGGATCAAAATTCTCCACACATGGTACCTTATTTTATTGTCCAGTATCCGGTGTCCAGTTTCCAGCCTCAGGGTTTGTTCCTGAAACGATGCTGTGTCTCTAGAAAGCATTTACCATCATCAAAAAATTTCCCAAAATTATCCAAATCTGTACCTGTGAACTGTCTCTCAGTGACCCTGGCTCTGTGAATTGCTTCAGACACCTCCGCAGGTCTGGAGGGTCTGGAGAAATGAGGTGTCGGTCGGCTTCTCGGGCTTGCAGGGCACTCAGTGTACTTCACTCGTATCCCCCCACTGGGGTTTTGTAGCTCTCGCTTTGAGCCTTGTGGCAGAAGCCGAGAGATTGTTTCCTCCATCCCCTTCCCGGGTCTTGAGGATTACAGTGTCGGTCAGCTTCCCAAACTTCCAGGGCACTTGGCGTGACTTGGCTCCATTCGTGTCCCCTCGCTGGAATTTCGTGGTTCTCGCCCAGAGCCTCGCGATAGGCGCTGAGAGGTTGTTTCCTCAGTCTCCTTCTAGCAACACACTGGTGCCTACACCATCCTCTGCCGCCAAGATTCTCTCCTCGTATACCCAAAATCCTGTTAATGCTTACAAGGGGAGGTCAGGGAGAATCAATGAGAGTGGCTGCAGCTGAACACCCGGCTTGGAGGAGCAAGCTCATCACACGTCCACCCCGGTCAGTCTCTCCCCTGTTTGACAGCAGTTTGAGATATTTTTGAGGTCAAAATTCAATGACAGGTGCATTTAACTAGTAAATACCATCCTTCTGACCTGCATTTGGCATGTTTCAAGTGGGTTTTGGATTCCTCTAGACTTGTATGGGAATGTAAAACCCAGGTGAAGGGAAAAAAAATCCATGAACACAGGGTTTAATTGTGCCCCTAGGTTTTACTTCATGCAGGAGTAGATCACAACTGCATTTTACTTTTTTCTTTAAACAGTTTAAATATTCAGTAAGATGCACCTTTAAAATCACCTTTAAGATAGAAAGTATGACCTCTGAAGCATTTTGCACATTGTTTTTTATTTTACAAACTTTTAAAATACATTTCCAAACTGTTAAGAATAAGCATTTTATTCCATAACAAAAAGCAGTAAAGCAAGATATAGACGAATGCAACAGCTCTGTAAAAGTGATCTTTACATCCAGAGCAGGTGTCTTAAGGTGTTCCGCATCTGGTATGAGCTAAATAATGTAAAGAATATTCATCAAAGACACCTCATGGGAAACATAAACACATCAGATGTTGGAACATCATGTTAACCGGAGGCTTCATTCACTTTTGTCACCTTTTATCAGCTGTATAGTTTAAAAGCTGTAAAAAAAACACAAATAAAAGTCTTTACTCATATGATAAAATTATCTAAAATTTCTTTCTTAAGGAAGTGTAGGCAGTGATTATCAAAGCACTCTTGAAATGGCCATTCTGATTCAGTTATACTGTATTTTGTCATTGTGTAGCCCCTTGTCCTGAACAGGGGTTACTAACCTAAATTTAGTTTTTGGCTGGGTGGTAGTCAGCCCAGACTAATTGTCTAATTTTTCATTTGGTCTTCCCTAAACTCAGTGAGGTTGTGATTTATCACCTTTGCCAGTAGGTGTTCCTGGTATCATTGGCCACAGTATGAGAATTAAAAAAAATACTGTTATGAATATTTGTATTTCTTTCAGCCAATCCAGTAGGAGGTTTGGGCTACTTGTGCATGCTAGGGAAGGATATAAATATTTGGGCAGGGATGTGCTTGCTCACTTCCCCTGGGCCAAGGCTGGTGAGGTGCTGCTAGATGGAGCCCTTCTCTTAGGCCCAATAGCCTGTTAGGGGCCTAAGGTGTGCTGAAGTGGTCCCGAAGCTGTCCTGCCTGGTGTGGAAGAAGCTGTACCAAGGAAAAGATCCAGGGGGGGTACCTTGCTGGAGGTAGCCAGAAAGAAGGCTGGACTCATAGAAAGGCCTGGTGACTCACTTGGAGGATGCACTGTGCTTACAGTATTGCCAGGTCAGCCTAAAAGACCTGACAATGTGAAGATTTAAGATATGAAGATTTAATCTGTATCTGAATATCTGTAAGTGATCAGCTATAATATCTGGGACCCCTAACCCTCACCTCTGTAACCATTCTGCAATAAAACTCTGAAAAGACAGAAGTGACCTCCACTCAATATTCTTTCTCAGTCCCCCATTCTATCCATGGACTCAACCTTGGGGATAGCCAGGGGTTTCAGGGGGAGGAGGGTGTGTGCTACATTTACATGTAGCACTACCCCCGCAGGAGCCACTTAAATATGTTTGGTTCCATACTCTGCCTCTCAACCCCAAGAACAGCCTCAGCCTCTGGCCCACCTGGCAATAGTGTAAGTGCAAGGACCAATGAAAACACACACGTTATGATAAAACACAGAAATTGTCTTTACTGCAATATTTCTGTGGAAAAGGGTAACAAACAATACAGTATATATTCAAGTAATCCAACTGAAGAGCAATAACTGAGATGAATAGCAATATAGCTCAATACTATATTCAGGCTGCTTTCGGGGGATTCCAAACCTGAGAATAATCCCAGGTGCAGAGGAAAAAACTTCAGCAATGGCAATTCTATATCAGATTTGTTACCTCTACATAAATTGGCTCTATGAGTCCAGGCAGGAGGAGAGCAGAGGAATGACCCTCTCTTATGTCAAACCTCTCTCTTATATCCCCCGACACCACCAAGGTAAACTATCCCACACATCCACTGCATATAAGGAGCCCTGAACAGGTGTGTGTGTGCCCGTATGGCACCAGTAACATCACTCCCTTGGAAGAAGGCTGTCATGGTTATGCAATAGTGTTGTCTATCAGCTTACCTGTTTCCATGTGTTCATCTCTAAAGACCAGCTGACTCTCACCTGACTGCTTTTATTAACTCTCCTCTAGCACGGCTCCACCCCAGCTCCTATCAGAGAACTCTATATTAACCTCTGCACTGCAGGCCAGCCCTGCTGATCAACCTTTGTGTGTTTGGCTTCCTGTTCCTGCCTACCGTGTGTTCTACATTTGTTTCTGTTACCGACCTTGGCGTGTTCTCTACTATTCCTGTCTGCTTGTGACCCTGACCTCTGGCGTGTCCCAGACTATTCCTGTCTGCTCGTGACCCTGACCTCTGGTGTGTCCCCGGCTATCTCTGTTTGCCTGTGACCCTGAACCTTGGCGTGAACTCTGTTGTCCTTGTCTGCTTGTGGCCCTGACCTTGGCTTATTCCTTTACTATCCCTATCCTCCTGTTGCCTACTGTGGGTGTGAGCTGTGGGACACTGGGGGTCGCGACCTGGAGCCAGTTGCAGCCCAGTCCATCCTCACCTCTAGAGGCTCTGGTGAACACCTGCTGGCTCTTAGACTCCGCGTCCCAGGGAATCCTACGCTCTAACCCCATTGGGATCAGTGTTGGTGTCCCAGCGGCCCTGCCTTCCTTACCACCCGGACTCCCATCCACAGCAGTCAGCCATAGGGTTCACTGCCTTGTGGTGCACTCCTGATCCCAACGGTGTGCATCTGTCACCTAGCCTCTAAGTGACCTGACAGTTTGATCAGCCATGGACCCGGCTGACTCGAGGCCCAGGAATCTAATCCGACTCAGGTGATGCGATTCCTTAAAGATCTGGCTTCCCGCTTCGAGCAGCTCCAGGCCTCCTTGGGAAACCCGAACCTGCAGCCTCAAGCAGCTGCACCTATCGCACCAGTCGCAGCCACACATTCATATTCACTGCCAGCTCCATCCCGTTTTTCTGGGGACTCTAAGGCCTGCAGGGGCTTCCTCAGCCAATGCACCATTCATTTTGAGCTCCAGCCCCAAAACTTTCTGTCTGATCGGGCTAAGGTAGCCTATATAATTTCCCTCCTCTCTGGTGAAGCTTTAGCTTGGGCTGTCCCCCTGTGGGAGAAGAATGACCCGGTGGTTTCCAGCCTGTCTGACTTCTTGAAGCTCTTTCGTAATATCTTCGAGGAGCCAGGTCGGGCTTCTTCTGCAGCTAGTGCCCTTTTACGCCTTCGCCAAGAATCTTGTTCAGTGGGACAATATGGGCTTCAGTTCCATATCCTCACAGCTGAATTAAGCTGGAACAATGAGACCCTGGTCGCAACCTTTTTACATGGCCTCTCTGACCGAGTGAAGGATGAATTAGCAGGAAGAGCCATCCCCGCCGGTCTGGACGATGTAATTTCCTTGTGCAATCAGATTGACATTCGTTTCCAGGAGAGGTCCCTAGAAAAAAGCCGCCAGCACCCCCTAGGTCCTAGTCAGCCAGAACTCTTCTCCCGTCGCCCTGTGGAGCATCCTCTGCCTGCTGAGGAACCTATGCAGATGGCCGGACCAGACTAACTCCCGAAGAACGTGCTAGAAGCAGAACTCTGGGCTTGTGTCTTTATTGTGGGGGCAAGGGTCATTTTCGTGACTCCTGCTCGCTTCGTCCGGGAAATGCTCGGGTCTAATACATTTAGAAGGTGGAGTATTGGACCCAGAAACATCACCTTCTCATCTTCTTCTTCCGGTGTTACTTCATGTAGGCCCTTCTCCCCAATCGGTCCTAGCATATCTGGACTCCGGGGCTGCTGGCAATTTTATGGATTGGAGAAGTGCTTCTTCTATGAAGCTTACCCTTTCTCCCCTCGCTACACCACTGGTAGTCTCGGCAATTGATGGCACTGTGCTCCCAGGGGGCCCTATCCATTTCCAGACGCTACCTATTAGGATGTCGGTAGGGATACTCCACCAGGAGTGGATTTCCTTCCTCATTCTACCCAAGGCCTCTACCTCCATTGTATTAGGCCTTCCTTGGCTACAGCTCCACTCTCCACATGTGGACTGGGTCTCTGGGCAGATCCTGGCTTGGGGCCCTTCGTGTTTCTCGTCCTGTCTTCTCAAGGTGGTCCCCAAGGAGAGACTTCCCATTGCTACCACATCCGTATCGTCTGATCTTCCCTCGGCATACAGCGATTACCGGGATGTGTTCTGTAAGAAGTCTGCTGAGGTGCTTCCTCCCCACAGATCTTTTGACTGTGCCATTGACCTTGTCCCTGGAGCAACTCTACCCAGGGGTCATGCCTACCCTCTGTCCATTCCAGAGACCCAGGCCATGTCTGAGTATGTCGCCGAGAATTTGGAGAGAGGTTTCATCTGGAAATCCTTGTCACCTGCAGGAGCAGGGTTCTTTTTCGTTGATAAAAAGGATGGTACCCTCAGACCCTGCATCGACTATAGAGGGTTAAATGCAGTGACTATCAAAAACCGATACCCCTTACCTCTAATATCTGAGCTATTTGACAGGTTGAAGGGGGCTTCCATTTTCACCAAGTTGGATCTCAGAGGTGCATACAATCTCATTAGAATACGGGAAGGTGACGAATGGAAGACTGCGTTTAACACTAGGGACGGGCATTACGAATACCTGGTTATGCCTTTTGGTTTGTGTAATGCTCCAGCTGTGTTCCAGAACTTTGTCAATGAAATCTTCAGGGATCTAATATATCAGTTTGTTGTCATCTATCTGGATGACATTCTCATCTTTTCTGAAAATCTCCTTGCTCACAGGCACCATGTCCGCACCGTACTTCAGCGCCTTAGAGAGAATAATCTCTATGCCAAGCTGGAGAAGTTTTCCTTTGAATGTCCTGAGGTCCTGTTTCTGGGATGTTTTGTTTCTAGCTTGGGTCTTCGCATGGATCCCGGAAAGGTCTCGGCCATTACCAACTGGCCCCTTCCTGCTAGCCTTAAGGCCACACAGCGCTTTCTTGGCTTCACAAATTATTATAGACAGTTCATAAGGAATTACTCTTCCATTGCCGTGCCTATTATTGCTTTAACCAAGAAGGGTGCGAATGCCAAAGACTGGCCTCCCGAGGCTGTCTCTGTGTTTCACGATCTGAAACAGGCCTTTGTTTCTGGACCTCTCTTGAGGAGACCAAATCCTGAGGAACCATTTTTTATTGAAGTAGACGCTTCTTCTATGGGGGTGGGAGCTGTGCTTCTTCAGTTCTTTGAGAAGAGACGTCAACCATGTGCGTTCTTCTCCAAAAAATTTTCTCAGGCAGAGAGAAATTATGATCGGGAACTTCTCGCAATTAAATTGGCATTGAAAGAGTGGCGTCATCTCTTGGAGGGTTCCCCTCACTCCATTACAATCTTTACTGATCACAAGAATCTACAATACCTACAGAATGCTAAACGTTTGAACCCCAGACAGGCCAGGTGGAGTCTCTTCTTTTCTCGTTTTAAATTCACGATTACGTACAAACCTGGTTCCTGCAACGGTCGGGCTGATGCACTCTCTAGGTCATTTGACACTTTGGACGAGGAGTCCACCCCTGATCCTGAGCCAATCATTCCAACCTCATGCATTGTTGCCCATTCTACCACCCTGGAATCAAAAATTGCTCCTGGCAAGACCTTTGTTCCCACGGAGCTAAGAGCTAAGATCCTTCATTGGGGACATGATTCCAAGGTGGCAGGTCAAGCTGGGTTCCTCCGATCCTTCCTGCTCATCAGTCATCTCTACTGGTGGCCTAACCTCCGCTCGGATGTTAAAGATTATGTTAAGGCTTGTCATGTCTGTGCTCAGTCTAAATCTTCCACACAAGCCCCTGCTGGTCTTCTCATGCCCTTGCCCATTCCTAAGGAGCCCTGGTCTCACATCGCCATGGATTTTATCACCGATCTTCCACTGTCGGAGAATAATACAGCCATTTAGGTGGTAATCAATCGGTTCTCCAAGATGGCTCATTTTGTTCCTCTTCCTGGTCTCCCTTCTGCCTCTGCCTTGGTTCCCATTTTTGTACGAGAGATTTTCCGCCTTCATGGTGTTCCTTCCCATGTCGTTTCGGACAGGGGTGTTCAGTTTACGTCCCGTTTTTGGAGAGCCTTTTGCAAATCCCTCAACATTTCCTTGGATTTTACCTCTTCTTACCATCCCCATCCAATGGACAGACTGAGAGGGTTAATCAGGAGTTGGAGGTCTTTCTCCGTACCTTGGTCTCGGCTCATCATGATGATTGGGCATCACTACTCCCGTGGGCAGAGTTCTCCCACAATAATCATGTCAACATCAGTTCTCAGAAAACACCCTTTATCACTGTTTATGGAAAACATCCTCAACTCCCTCTTCCTATGACCTGTTCTTCTGACATTCCAGCCTTGGCTACTGTTCAGGAATCATTCAATTCCATGTGGGCTGACGTTCATGATTCCCTCCAGAAAGCTGCCAACAAATTCAAGAATTTCGCTGACCATCGCAGGCTTTTTTTTTTTCCTTTACCCCCAGAGCATGCTGGCTTTTGTAGTTCTTGCCCCCATACAAGGCTATGGGGCAATTTTAGATAAGAACTGCATGTCCCTTTGTAGCTGCTGCTTCTGCTTAAGTCCTTCTGATTGGCTCCTGTACCTCCTTTTGTAATTGGCTCTCCTCCTCCTGCCAATAGGGACACATGGGAGGGAGCAGAGCGGGCAGATGCCTGTGCAAGTCAGTGAGGAGAAAAAGGGAGGGGGGAAGAAATCCCCCGCAGACACTGACAATCTCTCTCTCTCCCCCTCAGGAGAGCCTATACACTTGTGGCTGCCAGCTTGACAAGGCCATGGAAAAAACGGGGCACCCGCTACATACACATGTTTTACAGTGGTGTGCAAAGTCCAAGTCTACATTCATTTAGTTTGAATATATTTTACATTAGTGTATCTGCAGCCGAGCACATTTTTGATAGATTAGGTAAGGGTTAAAGTCTAAGTTTACAAAAACCCCAAAAAAACAAAATAAGCACAAGGGACATTACTTACGTTCATTGTGATGTGTCCCATGTGATTCAGTCTTTTAGTTCAGTAGAAATCTTCCTCCTCCAATGCCCCATTCCACTGGTGTGGTGTAGGTAATAGAACTGAGGAGCTGTCACAGTCACTCATCAAGGGTGCTTGCCTATGCTTGCCCTTTCCACCCAGATCCTGAATTAATGGAAGCATAACTTCAGCTTTTATGAATGAAATGTGAATTATGAATAGAAGGGGCAGATCTTTCAATCATCCGCCCATCTTTCATTTAGAAATCTTACTCAGCTGCCAGCCAGGAGATACCCCAGTTGACAACTGAAAGTAAACAAAGGAGTACGGATACTGTTGACATGATTGTCCAAATATCCTGTGATGGTTGTTATGATGCTGGACACCACCAGCTTCATAGCAACCAGAATTCACTGTGCAGGAAGCTGTCATAATTATGACAAATTGGCAGCACATACATGCCCCACTCTGAGCACTGGTGGTGGTAAAAAGAATGAGCTGAATCTGGTGCATTTGTCGGAAAGCTTTGAAAAACTGATGCAGGGATTTCCTGAACTGGATGAAGAGCATTTTAAAGAGACCATACCACCAAAAAAGTTGTAACTGCTTTACTGAGTAATGAAGCTGGCATCAACAATCATTTTGTCACTTCCAGCTTCAGTTAATTCATTCATTAATTTCCTACTACACACACACATTGAGATTTTGCCACGAACGTCTAAATGGGAGCAGTCATTTTTAGGCCATAGTTCAATAAGTCAACTCTAAATTGTTAACCTGTAAAGGCTGGGGAAATTCAAACAGTTGCCTCATATCTCGCAAATATGTTGGCACCACATCCCTAACGTATTGATCTACGTAGTGAATAGAGGACTGGGACTTTAAAGGTGCAGTAGATAACACACAAATTATATAAAAAATATAATTTTATTTAGGAAAACTAATAAGAACATATCAATTTAAAAGAGTTTTCATCTAATATAACATAACAGTTTCAAGTAGTGCGACTGAAGGATATGTTTCTCAACATGTTTCACCACATGCCGTGGCTTCTTCAGGAGAGTAGTATTTATCAGGCACTAAAGATAATGATTCACAAAAATTATAAAATAGACAAAAAAAAAGAACAAACGATAAATCAATCAAAATACAAATGTGGAATAATACCACACATCTAAACTGCCAATGCAATACCCCAGCCAAGGAAATGTACTTACCTGTATATAGTTCTGTCAAAAAATTGAATAAATACAAATTGAATAAAAACTCTGATATTTAAACCAAATGAGTCAGAAGGCGGGCCCCCGCCAATGGATCATCTGATGACCATAGACAGTAAATAAGATCACTGGTGGAAAGAGGACCTAAAACAAAGATGGAGCCTGTAAAGGCTGGGATGAGCAGTGGGTGGTGTTTGTTAGATAGACTACATGTAGGCTTCGCTGGACCAGCCTCCAGAGCTAAACAAACCCAAATAGTTTCACAGCTATTCCTGGAGGCTGAATAATTTGTTGAGTATTGAACTGTGCTGACATCAGATCCCCTGTGATAGGGTCAGCAATGCTGAAAAATAAACACAGGCAAGAACCCCCCCCCTAAATGCACTTTGGAGTCTGAACAACCACTCTGCAAGCTGCATGTTTGATGCTGACTCTTATGCCCCGTACACACGATCGGACTTTCCAACAAAAAAACTGTGGAATTTTGTTTCCAAGGTTGTTGGCTCCCACTTGTCTTGCATACACACGGTCACACAAATGTTGACCAACAATTACGAACATAGTGACGTACAAGACGTATGGCGAGCCAAACAAAATAGAAAGTTCAAACGTCATGTGATATCTCCATTACAAACGCTAGTTTTACAAGACTGAGTGCTTCCGGCTCGTACTTGATTCCGAGCATGCATGGAATTTTGTGCGACAAACTTGTGTACACACGATCGGACTTTCCGACTGCAAAAATTTGTTTGCGGAAAATTTGAGAACCTGCTAGCCAACATTTGTTGGCGGAAATTCCACCAACAAATTTTGATGGAGAATACACACGGTCGGACTTTCCCGGCAACAAGCTCACATCCAACATTTGTTGTCAGAAAATCCGATCGTGTGTACAGGGTATAACAATGGGTACATAAACGTGCCTACATACAGTACAGCGCATTATATATAGACAATAGGGATGAGCCAAACACCCCCGGTTTGGTTCGCATCAGAACATGCGAACAGGCAAAAAATTTGTTTGAACATGTGAACACCGTTAAAGTCTATGGGACACGAACATGAATAATCAAAAGTGCTCATTTTAAAGGCTTATATGCAAGTTATTGTCATAAAAAGTGTTTGGGGACCTGGGTCCTGCCCCAGGGGACATGTATCAATGCAAAAAGAAGTTTTAAAAACGGACGTTTTTTCGGGAACAGTGATTTTAATAATGCTTAAAGTGAAATAATAAAAGTGTAATATTCCTTTAAATTTTGTACCTGGGGGGTGTCTATAGTATGCCTGTATAGGTGCGCATGTTTCCCGTGTTTAGAACAGTCTGACAGCAAAATTACATTTCTAAAGCAAAAAAAGTCATGTAAAACTACTATCGCTAGCGTCGGCTATAATGAATTGTCAGTCCGGCAAAACACATAAAAGTTCATTGATAAAAACGGCATGGAATTTCCCCCACAGGGGAACCCCAAACCAAAATAAAAAAAAAAAATGCGTGGGGGTCCCCCTAAATTCCATACCAGGCACTTCAGGTCTGGTATGGATATTAGGGGAACCCCGTGCCACAATAAAAAAAAAATGGCATGGGGTCCCCCCAAAAATCCATACCAGACCCTTATCCGAGCACGCAACCTGGCAGGCCACAGGAAAAGAGGGGGGGACGAGAGAGCGCCCCCCTCCTGAACCGTACCAGGCCACATGCCCTCAACATTGGGAGGGTGCTTTGGGGTAGCCCCCCAAAGCACCTTATCCCCATGTTGATGGGGAGAAGGGCCTCATCTCCACAACCCTTGCCCGGTGGTTGTGGGGGTCTGCGGGCGGGGGGCTTATCGGAATCTGGAAGCCCCCTTTAACAAGGGGATCCCCAGATCCCGCCCCCAGTGTGAATTGGTAATGGGGTACAAATGTACCCCTACCATTTCACAAAAAAAGTGTCAAAAAGATTAAAAAACACAAGAGACTGTTTTTGACAAGTCCTTTATTAATTTCTTCTTCTTTCCACTTCTTCCTCCATCTTCTTCTTCTCCATCTTCTTCTTCCTCCGCTCTTCTCGTCCTGCATCTTCCTCTGGCTTGTTCTCCGCTCCGTCCGCACGATCCGCCTCAGTGGGAGTCTTCCCCTGTGTGACGCTTTGGTTCTTCTGACATTTCTTTTATAAGGGAGGGCGTTGCCACCCAGTGACCCCGTCCTCCTCTGACACACGGGGACTTCATGGGGACTCCCCTATGGCTTTCCCAGTGTTGTCAGAGGGGGCGGGGTCACCGAGTTACGTAAACGACCCGAACATAAAGCCAATCCCTAATAGACAAGACTCATTGTAACCATTTTAAAGTTAACATGGTGTAACAGTGTTCCTCTCCAGGAAGAGAGACCCAATCTATAATATGTTGCTGCATAAATGTTTCTCAAACTTGAGGAACATTTTGTTTAAGCCATTTTAAAATTCATCTTATAAGCCAACTCCATCCAAATATTAATTTCAGTTGGACATGCTGATAGGTTAAGTGGCTCCTGTCAAAAATGGTGCCAATATGTTTATGCATGTGAGACAGGGACCTTAGATTGTAAGCTCCTTGAGGGTAGGGACTAGGGATGAGCTTCGTGTTCGAGTCGAACCCATGTTCGACTCGAACATTGGCTGTTCGATCGTTCGCCGAATTGCGAACGATATGGGCCGTTCGCGCCAAATTCGTGTGGCGCGTCACGGCCCATAATTCACTGCGGCATCGCAGTGCATTGCTTGCTGATGATTGGCCAAGCATGCACTATGACCCGCATGCTTGGCCAATCACAGCGCCGCCTTAACAGAGAGCCATAATTGGCCAAAGCCAAGGAGGCTTTGGCCAATTATGGCTCAGGGGATTTAGTACACGCCCCACACTATATAAGGCCGCCTGCACGGCGGCCCTGTGCAGTGTGTTCCGGTGTGCTTAGAGAGAGAGAGACAGTGTCATTTCATTTGAGTTAGCTAGATTAGGCAGGACAGTCAGTCAGTTAGCTGCACTTAAAGTGTATTGTGTATATATATGCATCCCAGGTGTTGCATATATATATATATATACACTGTATTCAGTTTAGCTAGATCCGTTCCTGTTATCTTCTAGACTATTTACATTTAGTGCAGTGCGTCCTGCTCACAGTGTTCAGCTAGATCCGTTCCTGTTATATTCCTACTGACAGGCAGGCTTGTCTTGTTACAGTATTTTGAAGAAAATTACTGGTGTTCTTTTGATCCTATTAGTACCACAGTCAGGCAGCTAGACTATTTACATTTAGTGCAGTGCGTCCTGCTCACAGTGTTCAGCTAGATCCGTTCCTGTTATCTTCTTACTGACAGGCAGGCTTGTCTTGTTACAGTATTTTAAAGAAAATTACTGGTGTTCTTTTGATCCTATTAGTACCACAGTCAGGCAGCTAGACTATTTACAGTTAGTGCAGTGCGTCCTGCCCACAGTGTTCTGCTAAACCTACAAGTAAGTGGGGTGCGTCCTGCTCACAGTGTTCAGCTAAACCTACAAGTTAGTGGGGTGCGTCCACCTCACAGTGTTCAGCTAAACCTACAAGCTAGTGGGGTGCGTCCTGCTCACAGTGTTCAGCTAGATCCGTTTCTGTTATCTTCTTACTAACAGGCAGGCTTGTCTTGTTACAGTAAATACAGCTACCTGAAGAAAATTGCTGGTGTTCTTTTGATCCTATTAGTACCACAGTCAGGCAGCTAGACTATTTACAGTTAGTGCAGTGCGTCCTGCTCACAGTGTTCTGCTAAACCTACAAGTTAGTGGGGTGCGTCCTGCTCACAGTGTTCAGCTAAACCTACAAGTTAGTGGGGTGCGTCCACCTCACAGTGTTCAGCTAAACCTACAAGCTAGTGGGGTGCGTCCTGCTCACAGTGTTCAGCTAGATCCGTTTCTGTTATCTTCTTACTGACAGGCAGGCTTGTCTTGTTACAGTAAATACAGCTACCTGAAGAAAATTGCTGGTGTTCTTTTGATCCTATTAGTACCACAGTCAGGCAGCTAGACTATTTACAGTTAGTGCAGTGCGTCCTGCTCACAGTGTTCTGCTAAACCTACAAGTTAGTGGGGTGCGTCCTGCTCACAGTGTTCAGCTAAACCTACAAGTTAGTGGGGTGGGTCCACCTCACAGTGTTCAGCTAAACCTACAAGCTAGTGGGGTGCGTCCTGCTCACAGTGTTCAGCTAGATCCGTTCCTGTTATCTTCTTACTGACAGGCAGGCTTGTCTTGTTACAGTATTTTAAAGAAAATTACTGATGTTCTTTTGATCCTATTAGTACCACAGTCAGGCAGCTAGACTATTTACAGTTAGTGCAGTGCTTCCTGCTCACAGTGTTCTGCTAAACCTACAAGTTAGTGGGGTGCGTCCTGCTCACAGTGTTCAGCTAAACCTACAAGTTAGTGGGGTGCGTCCACCTCACAGTGTTCAGCTAAACCTACAAGCTAGTGGGGTGCGTCCTGCTCACAGTGTTCAGCTAGATCCGTTTCTGTTATCTTCTTACTGACAGGCAGGCTTGTCTTGTTACAGTAAATACAGCTACCTGAAGAAAATTGCTGGTGTTCTTTTGATCCTATTAGTACCACAGTCAGGCAGCTAGACTATTTACAGTTAGTGCAGTGCGTCCTGCTCACAGTGTTCTGCTAAACCTACAAGTTAGTGGGGTGCGTCCACCTCACAGTGTTCAGCTAAAGCTACCTGTAGAAGGTTGGTGGTGTTCTCATACTACAGGCAGGCAGTTGATTTTGCTAGCTGCAGTATCAGTGCATATATATATATATATATATATATATATATATATATCCCAGCTTAGTGCAGCTACAGGCCATTAGTATGTCTGGAAGGCCAAGAAGGAGAGGCAGACAGTCACAAGCCAATAAGAGAGGGCAAGCAGGCTCTGTGTCTAGTGCTGGTCGTGGAGACGGTGCATCCTCATCAGCACGTGGCCATGGGACACGCTTGGCCTTTTTTTCGGCAGCTGGCCATGTTGAGCCGCAACATGCGGAAGACTTGGTCGAGTGGATGACCAAGCCGTCCTCATCCTCCTCATCCTCTCTCACCCATGCCCAGGGTACTTTGTCTGGCAAAGCAGCGGCCTCTTCCCTCAGCTCAATGTCATCAGTGACTCCTTCCCTAGCCCCACCATGTCCTCCTGAGGAGTCCCTCGAACTGTTTGACCACAGTGTTGGGTACATGCTCCAGGAGGATGCCCAGCGTTTGGAAGGCTCTGATGATGATACTGAGCTCGATGAAGGCAGTAACACGAGCACGGACAGAGGGGGTGCCCAAGAAGGACAGCAATCTGGCAGTCATGCTCCCCCTGCTGCAGCATACTGCCAGGTTTGCTCCAGTGATGAGGAGGGAGGGGATGATGAGGTCACTGACTCAACGTGGGTGCCTGATAGGAGAGAGGAGGAGGAGGAGGAGGCGGCACATCACCAACGAGGCAGGATGCCCTCCAGGGGCCAGCCTAAGGGCAGCACATTGACTGCATCACACCCCAAAGCTCCACATGTGCAGGGCGCTGCAGTCTCTGCGCGTTATTCAAAAAGTTCTTTGGTGTGGGCCTTTTTTGAGACGAGTGCATCAGATCGCACCGCTGCTATTTGCAACATATGTCTCAAGCGTATCTCGCGTGGCCAAAACATCTCCCGCTTGGGTACCACATGCTTGACCAGACATATGTTGACCTGCCATGCAGTTCGTTGGCAAGCGTATCTAAAAGACCCACACCAAAGAACAAAGAGGACCTCTGCTTGCTCCTCATCAGCTGAGATTTCCAACCCCACTAGACCTTCAGTCCTCTCTGAGACCTGCACTGAGAGGAATGAAGGTGTAGAATTAGGTGTGTCACAGCCACGTACTTGTGGGCAATCTGATTTTGGTACACCGACGTCAGATTGTACCAGGCAAATTTGCCTGCCCCAGCTGCTGCACCGCCGAAAGAAGTTTGCTCCCAGCCATCCACATGCCCAACGGTTGAATGCTAGCTTGGCAAAATTGCTAGCACTTCAACTGCTGCCTTTTCAGTTGGTAGACTCTGCCCCCTTCCGTGAGTTTGTGGAATGTGCGGTTCCTCAGTGGCAGGTACCCAAACGCCACTTTTTCTCACGGAAGGCGATTCCGGCTCTCTACCAGCATGTGGAAGGCAATGTCCATGCCTCGCTGGACAGGGCGGTCAGCGGTAAGGTGCATATTACCGCTGACTCATGGTCCAGCAGGCATGGACAGGGACGTTACCTAAGTTTCACGGCGCATTGGGTGACTCTGCTGGCAGCTGGGAAGGATGCAGGACAAGGTGCAGTAGTGTTGGAGGTTGTTCCGCCACCACGCCTCCAAAATGCTAATGATTGTGACACACCTCTCTCCTCCACCCCCTCCTCTTCTTCTTCCTCCATGGCCTCTTCCTCGGAACCAGCGGTGCTCCGTAGTCGTTCAAGGGGCTACGCAAGTATGCAGGCCAAAAGATGCCATGCGGTGCTTGAGCTGGTGTGCTTGGGGGACAGGAGCCACACTGGGGCAGAGGTTCTGTCAGCTCTGCAGGGGCAGGTTCAGAGGTGGTTGACGCCACGCCAACTTAAGGCAGGAATGGTGGTTTGCGACAATGGCACCAACCTCCTCTCTGCCCTCCGACAGGGACAAATGACCCATGTGCCCTGTTTGGCTCACGTCCTTAACTTGGTGGTGCAGCGGTTCTTGGGCAGGTACCCGGGCTTACAGGATGTCCTGAGGCAGGCCAGGAAAGTCTGTGTGCATTTCATATAATGCCAGTGCTTGGCTGACGGACCTCCAAAAGAAGTTTAACCTGCCCAAGAACCGCCTAATCTGTGACATGCCCACCAGGTGGAACTCAACGTTGGCCATGCTGCAGCGGCTGCACACGCAGCAGAGGGCCATCAATGAGTACCTGTGCGACTATGGCACCAGGACAGGGTCAGGGGAGCTTGTTTTTTTTCCCCACGCCAGTGGGCCATGATCAGGGATGCATGCACTGTCCTGTCACCATTTGAGGAGGCCACGAGGATGGTGAGCAGTGACAGTGCATGCGTCAGTGACACTGTCCCCCTTGTCCACCTGTTGGAGCACACGCTGCGTGGAATAATGGACAGGGCACTTGAGGCAGAACAGAGGCAGGAAGAGGAGGACTTCCTTAGCTCTCAAGGCCCCCTTTATCCAGACAGTGTTTCTGCGTGCCCGCCGATCACACAGGAAGAGGACGAGGAGGAAGAAGAGGAGGAGGAAGATTGTGTCAGTATGGAGGTGGAGCCTGGCACTCAGCATCAGCAGCAGTCTTTAAGGGATCAGTCCCAAGAAACACATGGACTTGTACGTGGCTGGGAGGAGGTGGCTGCGGACCATGTCGTCCTTAGTGACCCAGAGGACTCCGGACCGAATGCCTCAGCAAACCTACGCTGCATGGCCTCCCTGATCCTGCAAAGCCTGCGTAAGGATCCTCGTATTCGTGGTATCAAGGAGAAGGACCAATACTGGCTGGCAACCCTCCTTGATCCACGTTACAAGGGTAAGGTTGCGGACCTTATCTTGCCATCGCAGAGGGAGCAGAGGATGAAACATCTTCGGGAGGCCTTGCAGAAAGGTCTGTGCAACGCGTTCCCAGAGACTGGGAGGTTACAAACTCCTGTTTCTGGACAACGTGTTGCTGAGGCTTCGGTCAGTCAAAGAAGGAGCGGTGGAGAAGGTGGCCGTCTGACCGATGCGTTCAGACAATTTTTTGGTCCGCAGCCCCAAGGTATGATCGGTTCCAGCAACCATCGCCAGCGTCTGTTTTACATGGTGCAGGAATACCTAGGGGCAAGATCAGACTTGGACACCTTTCCCACCGAAAATCCTCTGGGTTACTGGGTCTTGAGGATGGATCACTGGCCAGAGCTTGCACAGTATGCAATTGAGCTACTGGCCTGTCCTGCATCCAGCGTTCTTTCGGAACGCACATTCAGTGCTGCTGGAGGCGTGGTAACCGGGTGCGTCTGTCCACTGACTCGGTCGATCGACTGAACTTCATAAAAATGAATGAGTCTTGGATCACCACCAGCTACCAAGCACCTGATGCTGATGTAACCGAATAATTTTTTTTTAAATCTCAGATCCCTTCAAAGACTGCCTATGCTGATGCTGAGTGACTATCCCTGAGTAATTATCCTCTTCCTCCTCAATCAGGGGCATGTAATTACAATTCTTGATCTAATATTTCACAGCAGAGCCCTGTGAGGGCTTACAGTGTTGTGGCCACAGCAACACCTAAGGCCCAAATTTCTGCTGAGTATATAGGGCAGGACCCTACTTTCAAACAACTAACTTACAAACGACTCCTACTTGCAAACGGAAGGAGACAACAGGAAGTGAGAATAAATCTACCCCTAGGAAGGGAAATTCTCTCCTGTAAGAGTTAATATGGGAAAAACATTTCTCCTTTCCACTGATGCTTTCCAATCCATTGGGACAAAAAGTGAGGTGAAATCTTCTGAAAAGGAGGAAAGACAGCAAAACAAATGTCACAGGGGTGATAACCCTTCCCTATGTTTTCCAAAAAGCTTAAAAAAGATTTTTTGGCTGGAGCTAAACACGTTAAAAATGTACCCGTTCAAAATTACAAAGAGATTCTACTTAACAACAAACCTACAGCCTGTATACTGCTGTTCAGAGTATATAGGGCCTGGTGGCCCCACACCTTTCCTTATTTTAATTTGGGTGCGGGGTTCCCCTTAATATCCATACAAGACCCAAAGGGCCTGGTAATGGACTGGGGGGTACCCATGCCGTTTGTCTCACTGATTTTCATCCATATTGCCAGGACCCGACATTACATTAAACCCGCAAGCAGTTTTAAATGAGATTTTTTCCTTTAAAAATGACATTTGGTGCAGGGACTGTTCTAAACACGGGAAACACGCGTCACTTTACAGGCATACTATAGACACCCCTCAGGTACGATATTTAAAGGAATATTTCACTTTTTTTTTTTACTTTAAGCATCATTAAAATCACTGCTCCCGAAAAAACGGACGTTTTTAAAAGTTTTTTTTGCATTGATACATGTTCCCTGGGGTAGGACCCGGGTCCCCAAACCCTTTTTAGGACAATACCATGCAAATTAGCCTTTAAAATGAGCACTTTTGATTTCGAACGTTCGAGTCCCATAGACGTCAATGGGGTTCTAACGTTCGTGCGAACTTTCGGTCCGTTCGCAGGTTCTGGTGCGAACCGAACCGGGGGGTGTTCAGCTCATCCCTAGTAGGGACTGATGTAAAGTGCTGCGTAAATAGTTGACACTATATAAATGCCTGAAATAAATTAAAATAAATAAAATAATATCATTTTAATGTAATTTACCATTTAAGCTTATTTGCAATACCTAAAGTATAATGAATATGGATTAATAACTTCCTCCAAAGGTATAATAGAATTCTCGGTAATGCAATGTTTACATGGCAGGCCTGTAAATGCTGCTGTACCTGTTGTCTATTTGATTACTTGTGTAGATGGACAAATGCAGCATGCTTACATATATATTCCGCTTGTATATGAGATCAGTTTGAGATGCTTTTAAAAAGTATCCAGGTCAGTGTTGCCAACCTACCAGGTTGAAATTTACTGACACAACACCCAAAATTTACTGGCGCGGCCAAGTTTTTAGCTTTTTCAAAAGTTACAAAGTTCCAGTTTTGTGCAAATTTCAGTATTTAGGCATCAAACAAGTACAGTATGCAACTAGCAATGTGATTTAAGGTACAGTGGATATTAAGGCAAATAACATATTTTTTATTTTATTTTCGATATAGTAAGTAAGTAGCTCAGGGACAGGACTCAGGACTGCTGGGAATTAGAATGGGCAGCACACACACATGAAATTTACTTTCACAGTGACACTGACAGCACAGCAGTGATGATGATGACACCTCACCGATTAAACACGTCTCCACCTAGGTCACAGTGATAGTCTCCCTGCATGCCAGGTGGTCCATTCAATCCACTCCAGTCCAAACAGCACTGACATTCCTGCTCCCGGCTTACCTTGATCCCATTCTGCAAACCCGCACATGAGGCTCTGACCGCTCCGCTTGGCTCTCTTGCACCATGACATTACATGACATGCTCAGGCACCACCTCTGCCAGACCCGTCCCCCGCCAGCGCCACCCTGCACCTCTGGCCAAATGCGGTACTGTCCACCCCAGCAGCTTGAATCTTGCTCGTCTTGCGACACAACGATCGCAAAGCGATTCAGGATTTTTTTTTTAAATAGCGTGTATTGCGAAATGCTCGTAAACTGCGTTACTCGCAATCCAAGGTTCCACTGTGTGTATATATATATATATATCTATATATATATAGATATATATAGATATATATATATATACACACACACACACACACACACACACATATACAGACAAATGTTTTGCCTTTCACTTCTGTTTTGTACTGAATGGGTTGTTTTGCAGGGTAAGGGTTCACATATATTTTAAATTTTCACAGCTTCTAAGGAACCAGAATATCAACAGAATACCTGTGGACAGTGCTGTTTCAACCTATTAGACTTCACCTGCAAAGACCCTATGTTTCTGTTAAGAATGCAAACTACCCAGGGTTTGACTTCACTAGTTGCATAGGTTCTGAATAATCAATATATATATATATATATATATATATATATATATATATATATATATATATATATATATATATATATATATATAATTATTATATTATTATATTATAAATCATAAATATAATTAAAAGTAAACCTGTGGCTGGGCTTTGGACATTTTTTCACAAAGTATTCACAAGTATTCTCATATTCTTAACAAAAAGAAAATCAGAAAACCTGATTAACTTTTGTAGCTGCAGCCACCAGGTAGCAATTCATCCTCAAACTTCACAGCGGAAGCACTTTAGTTGTTTAATTCCATCCTCTAAGCAGAGCTTCAGACACTTCTGATGGGAGGGCCAGGGCTGCTGATAGAAATGGCGGAGCCCCGTACAGACTACCTGACATGGCCCCCCCAAGAAAATATTAAAGCTATATTTCCCTAAAAATACAATAAATCATTATTAGCAGACACAAATACAACATAACTCACAGAATTCCTGTGTTGATAAATAAAAATGAAGATGAGATGAAAAAAATATACAGGCTGGGCAGTTGAAGCTCCGGAATCAGAGAGACACAGAGAGAGATACAAAATAAGGCCTCATGTACACTGCAGCAGCTAAATTGAAGTTTAGGAGCAGTTGGGCATTTTTTCAGCAGCCCCTGAACTCTTCTCAATGTTATCTTATGTGTACATGTACACGCAGTCATTTATAGTAGTTTATAGGCAGTTGAGGTTACAGGCATTTTTTTGGAAGCAGAAAAATCGCATTTAGGACTGTAGTTTACCGGCATTTCAAACCCCAAATGTGTGTAACCGCAGTAAACTGCATTTATAAGCATTTTTAAAGGGGGAAAACATTTCTGACAGTTTTTGAACATATAAAAATGTTGAAAAAACACAAATTTCACCACATGCTGTTGCCTGCATCAATGGATGAATCCAGTAGTAATGAACTCTGGTCTTCTCACGCAATTTCCTACGTCTTTGGAGCCTCAACAACATCAGGAGCATTTCATCACACGCTCATGATGGGATCCATACAGAAAAACAGACAAAAATAAGACAGCTATCTACAAGCACACTGCTCTCTCTGCTGCTGCTCTCTTCTCTCACAGATTGGCTGAAATAGTTAATAATTGACTTGTTTTTCATGCATTGTGGGCATTTGGGAGGGTCTCCTGAGGTTATCTTTAAAAAATGTTCCTAACCTTAAATGCTCATAACTGCTGCTAAACTCACATAAACGTGGTATGTAAAAGCTGTAAAACTAATGTTTTTCACTGACATTTACAGCTGACAAGCTTCATTCAGAAAAGGTTTTCAACTGCTCTGGGTACATGAGGCCTTGCAGAGATAACATTAGAGCCAGCACTGAGGGGGGGGGGGGGGGGAGACAGGGAAAAGCTGGCAGCAGGGCGAAGGGGAAAGACCAGCTTTCAGCTTCTGGAGGAAAAGAGGATTGTTGTCCATCACTAATCCCCCTCCCTATGTGGGCCTTCCTGTGTGGGCCCCCTACAAGAGGACCGGTGGTCCCCCCTATCAGCGGCCCTGGGGAAGGAAGAAAAGTTGACTGAGCTAGTTTAAAGGATTACTTTTTCAGTACTTCTGGCTGTTCTCAGTTCACCGATCAGGTGAACTAAATGTCCAGAAGTCATTCATTTAGTGGTGGTATCACTACCACCGCTAAATGACAGCTTCTCACCAGTCACCAGTCACTGAAACATGATATATGGCTTATGATGTCAGCCAGCATCTCTGGCTGGTTGTTGACATTTGCCACCAGGTCAGGGATTTGTAACAGGTTTAACATGGTCTGTGTCTCACCATGACTGAAGATGAATCTTCATTGCTAAACTACATAATTGATGTTGACAGTGTCCATGTATCTATTTAGTATTTTTTCTTTTTCTTTCTGAGAATGTGCAAAAAGGGACACTATATACTCCACACTCATTCATGTGGGGGTGGAGGGGTGGTCGATATCTGAGGGCTCTTGTTCTAAAGGGGGCCTCTAGATTTCAATAATTCCTCTCCATCCTTAAGTTCAGGAATGTGGGGGTTTGTGAGGGATGCCCAGATAAGGTCCTGTTATGGATTTTGAGGGAACCCATACCATTTCTTCTTTTTTTTTTTTTTTTTTTGGGGGGGGGGGGGAGTAAAAAAAAACAACAACAGACCCATTCTGGTCTGGTATGGATTTTTTGGGGGGGATCCCACACCTTTTTTTTTTGCTCCCCCCCCCTACAAAAAAATCTATACCATCTTTACCTCCAAACCATACCAGGCCACATATCCTGAAGGAAAGCACAAAAAAAGAAGAAACAATCCATATCATACTCTTACCCTTGATAGTGACCTGGTATTAATTTTGAGGAGGACCCCAAGAAAAAAAGACAAAAAAAGTGTAGGGTCCGCCCCAAATCTATACCAGTCATGTAGCTTGGCTTGCCAGAAAGTGAAAAAGCAGCTAGTGTGTGCCTACCATTCTGAACCATACCAGGCCACATGTCTGCAAGTACCTTGCCAAGGCACCATGTTCCCGTGTTGATTTTCTGTCAATTTTTCCTTAAATACCTATGCAAATAACCCTTTCCATACTGAAAAAAGGTAGGTAATGCCATGATACATCAACTCAAATTATTCTTCCACTTTTACCCTGTTCTGTAACTACAATATTGTGAGCTTTAGTAAACTTTACTAAAAAAGAAACAAGTAGCATGTAAAATTATTAGGATGGTTACAGAATACACTGCTCTTCTTGTCATGATTATATTCACAATTATTTTTCTAACACCCCCTATTTTTTTAGATTGAATTAGAATGGTTTATAGACTCAGAATCATCAATGCTATTCATTATGCTTTTCTTACAAATAATTTTTTATTATAGCACATGCAAAATAAATACAGACTGGATAGATTGCTGGAAAAAAGTATTTAGGTACATTTGGACTTTAAATTTGCCTTTGATTCACGCAAGCATCAAATAAAATGAGACCATTTAGTCTTTGATTGCTACCAATGAGGATTATGAAAGGCTAACTGAAAACAAGAATCTAATCAGAAACCCAAACTGAGGCACTTCCTGAGTTAAAATCAACTAAACAATCTAAGCAATTTAATTTAAATCGCTTAGAATGATTTAGAAAGTGCAAAACTGGTTTGTTAGCAACAGGAAAGATATGGTGCCTTGCAAAAGTATTCACCCCCCATTGGCTTTTTACCTATTTTGTTACATTACAGCCTTTAGTTCAATGTTTTTTTTTTATCTGAATTATATGTGATGGATCAGAACACAATAGTCTAAGTTGGTGAAGTAAAATTAGAAAAATATATACTTGAAACTATTTTTCAGAAATAAAAATCTGATAATTGGCATGTGCGTATGTGTTCACCCTCTTTGTTATAAAGCCCATAAAAAGCTCTGGTGCAACCAATTACCTTCAGAGGTCACATAATTAGTGAAATGATGTCCACCTGTGTGCAATCTAAGTGTCACTTGATCTGTCATTACATATACACAGCTTTTTGAAAGGCCACAGAGGCTGCAAAACCTAAGCAAGAGGCACCACTAACCAAACACTGCCATGAAGACCAAGGAATTCTCCAAATAAGTGAGGGGCAATGTTGTTGAGAAGTAAAAGTCAGTGTTAGGTTATAAAAAAAATATCCAAATATTTGATGAACCCTAGGAGCACCATCAAATCTATCATAACCAAATGGAAAGAACATGGCACAACAGCAAACCTGCCAAGAGACAGCCACACACCAAAACTCATGGACTGGGTAAGGAGGGCATTAATCAGAGAGGCAGCACAGAGACCTAAGGTAACCCTGGAGGAGCTGCAGAGTTCCACAGCAGAGACTGGAGTATGCGTACATAGGACGACAATAAGCCGTACACTCCATAGAGTTGGGCTTTATGGCAGAGTGGCCAGAAGAAAGCCATTACTTCCAGCAAAAAACAAAATGGCTTGTTTTGAGTTTGCGAAATGGCATGTGGGAGACTCCCAAAATGTATGGAGGAAGGTGCTCAGGTCTGATGAGACTGAAATTGAACTTTTTGGCGATCAAAGTAAGCGCTATGTTTGGCGCAAACCAAACACATCACATCACCCAAAGAACACCATCCCCACAGTGAAACATGGTGGTGGCAGCATCATGCTGTGGGGATGTTTTTCAGCAGTCAGGACTGGGAAACTGGTCAGAGTTGAGGGAAAGATGGATGGTGCTAAATACAGGGATATTCTTGAGCAAAACCTGTACTGCTCTGTGTGTAATTTGAGGCTAGGACTGAGATTCACCATTCAGCAGGACAATGACCCCAAACACACTGCTAAAGCAACACTTGAGTGGTTTAAGAGGAAACATGTAAATGTGTTGGAATGGCCTAGTCAAAGCCCAGACCTCAAACCAATTGAAAATCTGTGTTAAGACTTAAAGATTGTTGTTCACAAGCACAAACCATCCAACTTGAGGGAGCTGGAGTATTGACTCTAGGGGGGTGAATAGTTATGCACATTGACTTTTTCTGTTATTTTGTCCTATTATTTGTTTGCTTCACAATAAAAAAAAAAAAAACATCTTCAAAGTTGTGGGCATGTTCTGTAAATTACTGTAAATGATGCAAAGCCTTAAACAATCCATGTTAATTCCATGCTGTGAGGCAACAAAACAAGAAAAATGCCAAGGGGGTGAATACTTTTGCAAGGCACTGTATACTGGTTTATGCACAGCCTAGATGGGAACATGGAAAACACAATATGTGCAGGTTAACCACTTGACCTTCCCCTTCATGACCAGTCCATTTTTTCTGATACGGCACTGTGCTACTTTTACTGATAATTGTGTGGTTATGTAACGCTGTACCCAAATTAAATTTATGCTATTTTTTTTCCAACAAATAGAGCTTTCTTTTGGTGGTATTTGTTTTTTTATTTTTTTGCGCTATAAGCAAAAATCCCAGACAATTTTGAAAACAAAATATGTATATATTTTTTTCTTTCTGCTATAAAACATATCCAACAAAAAATTTTAAAAAAATCGAATTTCTTCATAAATTTAGGCCTATATGTATTCTGCTATATATTTTTTTGGTAAAAAATTCCAGTAAGCGTATATTGATTGGTTTGCACAAAAGTTATAGCGTCTACAAACTATGGGATAAAGATTGAAATTTTTATGTCTTTTTTTTTTATACTAGTAATGGTGGCGATCAGCGACTTATAGCGGGACTGTGATGTTGGAACACTTAATCAGACACTAAATGACACTTTTGACACTTTTCTTTCATTTCTGTATTTGAAATGTTGCATGATGTAGTCAGTGATCAAAATTTTTTGGGGGGGGCGCAAACATTATTGAAACAAAATCATCAATTGCAGCCAGTGCCACTGTGGCATCAAATGCTGCCGCTGTGCCCTCAAATGCTGCCACTGTGCCATCAATTGCAGCCACTGTGCCATCAAATGCTGCCACTGTGCCCATCAAACGATGCCACTGTGCCATCAAACGCTGCCGCTGTGCCCTCAAATGCTGCCACTGTGCCCTCAAATGCTGCCACTGTGCCATCAATTGCAGCCACTGTGCCAAACGCTGCCACTGTGCCCATCAAACGCTGCCACTGTGTCCACCAAATGCTGCCACTGTGCCATCAAACGCTGCCACTGTGTCATAAAACGCTGCCACTGTGTCCACCAAATGCTGCCACTGTGCCATCAAACGCTGCCACTGTGTCCACCAAATGCTGCCACTGTGCCAAACGCTGCCACTGTGCCCATCAAACGCTGCCACTGTGTCCACCAAATGCTGCCACTGTGCCATCAAACGCTGCCACTGTGTCATAAAACGCTGCCACTGTGCCCAATAAATGCTGCCACTGTGCCAATTAAACGCTGCCACTGTGTCATCAAACGCTGCCACTATGCCCATCAAACACAGCCACTGTGCCAAAACGCTACCACTGTGCCCATCAAAAGCTGCTAGTGTGCCCATCAAACTCTGCTAGTGTGCCCATCAAATGTTGCCAGTGTGCCCATCAAACGCTGCCAGTGTGCCCATCATATGCTGCCAGTGTGCCCATCAAATGCTGCCAGTGTGCCCATCAAATGCTGCCAGTGGGTCCATTAAATGCTGCCAGTGTGCCCTTGAATGCCCCCAGTGTGACCCCCACCCACTCGCCATCTGCCCGGCACTTACCCTGTCTTGGTGGGGCAGCGGGTGACGGCGACGAGCGGGGTCCTCCATGCATCTCCTGCCGTCCTCATCTCCCGTCCTCTCCTCCTGCTGGGTGTCCAATAGTGGCGCCTGTCATTTCAGCCAATCAGGTGACAGGTAACAGACCCGAGCACCTGATTGACGGAAAGCGGCGGTTTAGTGTTAGGAAAGCATATATTCATTTGCTTTTCTAACACACAGCTGAGTGACCTGCGAGCACTCAGCATGGCACTCGCAGGTCACCTTTTTTGACACCTATTAAAGCCTATGGCTCTAATCAGGTGCTTCAAAAACACCCCCTCACTGTAATTCAGGCGCCCTGCACCCAAAAAGGGGCCGGGTGCCAGAATAGGGCTGGCAGCGGCGGCCATAGATAGATTCATGCAATGTATGAATCTATCTATTGGTGATAGAGGGGGTGGCAGGAGAAAGGGGGCTGTGCCTGTCTGCCCTTAATGCACGAGCCGCCACAGGATGTGGTAACGCTGTGTACAGTGGGCACCTTAGTAGTGCATAGTTTCTGATTTAGCTTTTAAAGGCTAAATCCCCAAAGCTTTGCCTTTCAAGGGTCAGTCTGCCATGAGTGATTATGAAGTCATAAAGTTATATTTATATTACAGATAGATGTTCCCTAATGTGTATACCTGCATAATAGTAAATCAACTATAGGGTGTAAACATGGCAAATTAAATTAAAAACAGTCAATTGCTAGGACCTGGTTCATCTGCTGGTGGTACTGTTGTTCCCTGGGAGGAAAGCTGTAGTTCCATTGTCCACCTGCGGGTGTCTCCTAGCAGCCAACAGATTCCAGTAATCAGCTCCACCTGGCCCCAGCTGCTGGGAGGGTACTTAAAGCATACTTCCCAACTTTTGAACTTCAGAATGAGGGACACTTGAGGAAGGAAGTAACCTTGCATAACGTGCTGCGGCAAATGTGGGTGTGATTAAACTCTTGACAGTGGGAAGTGCTTAAGGGGCGTTAAAACTCGGACTTCCTTGTACCTATAAAATTAGCTTTTATTATTGTTCCACAAGAAAGAGTTTCATGGATACATACATACCCCAGGACATTAATTTAAAAAAAAGGATAAAAGAGTGCAGGGTTTTGGAGTGCATTATGTACAGAGTGCACGGTTCTGGGGTGAGCTGCGTACAGAGTGCAGGGTTCTAGGATGAGCTGCCTACAGGGTTCTGGGATGAGCTGCCTACAGGGTTCTGAGATGAGCTGCCTACAGGGTGCAGGGTTCCGGGATGAGCTGCCTACAGGGTGCAGGGTTCTGGGATGAGCTACGTATGGAGTGCAGGGTTCTGGGATGAGCTGCCTACAGGGTGCAGGGTTCTAGGATGAGCTACGTACAGTGTGCAGGGTTCTGGGATGAGCTGTCTACAGAGTGCAGGGTTCTGGGATGAGCTACCTAAAGAGTGCAGGGTTCTGGGATGAGCTGCCTACAGGTGCAGGGTTCTGGGATGAGCTGCCTACAGGGTGCAGGGTTCTAGGATGAGCTACGTACAGTGTGCAGGGTTCTGGGATGAGCTACCTAAAGAGTGCAGGGTTCTGGGATGAGCTGCCTACAGGGTGCAGGGTTCTGGGATGAGCTACGTACAGTGTGCAGGGTTCTGGGATGAGCTACGTATGGAGTGCAGGGTTCTGGGATGAGCTGCCTACAGGGTGCAGGGTTCTGTGATGAGCTGCCTACAGGGTGCAGGGTTCTAGGATGAGCTACGTACAGTGTGCAGGGTTCTGGGATGAGCTACCTAAAGAGTGCAGGGTTCTGGGATGAGCTACGTACAGTGTGCAGGGTTCTGGGATGAGCTACGCATGGAGTGCAGCCTCACCATTGCCCATCAATGCAGCCTACCAGTACCCATCAAATGCAGCCTCTTCAGTAGTGATGAGCCGAACACCCTGCTGTTCGGTTCGCAGTAGAACATGCGAGCAGGCAAAAACTTTGGCAGAACACACGAACACCGTTAAAGCATTGAAAGCCACCAGAACAACGTTAAAGTCTATGGGACACGAACTTGAATAATCAAAAGTGCTTATTTTAAAGGCTTATATGCAAGTTATTGTCATAAAAATCACAGTTAAAGTCTACGGGACACTAACGTGAAAAATCAAAAGTGTTCATTTTAAAGGCTTATATGCAAGTTATTGTCATAAAAAGTGTTTGGGGACCTGGGTCCAGGGGACATGTATCCATGCAAAACATTTTTTTAAAAAGGGCCGTTTTTTTCAGGAGCAGTGATTTTTTAATGATTAAAGTGAGACAATAAAAATTAAATATTCCTTTAAATATTGTGCCTGGTGGGTGTCTATAGAATGCCTGTAAAGTGGTGCATTTTTCCCGTGTTTAGAACAGTACCACAGCAAAATGACATTTCTAAAGAAAAAATTGTCATTTAAAACTGATCGCGGCTGTAATGAATTGTCGTGTCTCGGCAATATAGATAAAACTCATTGAAAAAAAGAGCATGGGATCCCCCCCAGTCCATTACCAGGCCCTTTGGGTCTGGTATGAATATTAAGAGGAACCCCGAACCAAAATTTAAAAAAAAATTGCGTGGAGGTCCCCCTCAAAATCCATACCAGGCCCTTCGGGTCTGATATGGAAACTAAGGGGAACCCTGCGCAAAATTGAAAAAAATGGCGTACCAGACCCTTATCAGAGCATGCAACCTGGCAGGCCGCAGGAAAAGAGGCAGGGACGAGAGAGCACCCCCCTCCTGAACTGTACCAGGCCTCAACATGGGGAGGGTGCTTTGAGGTAGCCCCCAAAGCACCTTGTCCCCATGTTGATGGGGACAAGGGCCTCATCCCCACAACCCTTGCCCGTGGTTGTGGGGATCTGCGGACGGGGGGGCTTATCGGAATCTGGAAGCCCCCTTTAACAAGGGGACCCCCAGATCCTGGCCTCCCCCTGTGTGAAATGGTATACCATTTCACAAAAAAGTGTCAAAATGTTAAAAATGACAAGACACAGCTTGGGGACAAGTCCTTTATTAAAAAATAAAAATGTCCCCTGATGTCCATTCATCTTCTTCTATTTTGCCACGATGGACTGAAAAAGAAAAAAAAAAAATCTGCAACCTCCCCTCCTCCATGGGAGGTTCCTGCCATATGGCTCTTCTTTGCTTATGACAGTTCTCGTATAACTGAGGGCGGGGTCACCCAATGATGTACCCAGGTGACCCTGCCCCCTCTGACACCACGGGAACTTCCACATGGCTTCACTGTGGTGTCAGAGGGGGCGGGGCCATTCGGTTACGTAAACGGTGACCCCAGCCCCCTCTGATGCTGTGGGCAAGCCATGGGGAAATCCCCATGGCGTCAGAGGGGGTTGGGGTCACCCGGGTACATCAACGGGTTATATAAGAACTGTCACAAGTGAAGAAGCGTCATACAGAGGGCCTGGTATGGATTTTGGGGGGCCCTACGCCTTTTTTTTAAATTTGGTGCAGTGTTCCCCTTAATTTCCATATCAGACCTGAAGGACCTGGTATGGATTTTAGGGGGACCCCCACGCAATTTTTTTCTAATTTTGGTTCAGGGTTCCCCTTAATATTCATACCAGACCCAAAGGGCCTGGTAATGGACTGGAGGGGGATCTCATGCTCTTTTTTCAATAAGTTTTATCTATATTGCCGAGACCCGACAATTCATTACAGCCGCAATTAGTTTTAAATGACAATTTTTCCTTTAGAAATGTCATTTTGCTGTGCACTTTACAGGCATACTATAGACACCCCCCCAGGCACAATATTTAAAGGAATATTTCATCTTTATTGTTTCACTTTAAGCATTAAAAAAAATCACTGCTCCCGAAAAAACGTCTGTTTAAAAAAAAAAAAAATTTCATTGATACGTATCCCCTGGGGCAGGACCCAGGTCCCCAAACACTTTTTATGACAATAACTTGCATATAAGCCTTTAAAATTTACACTTTTGATTTTTCATTTTATTGTCCCATAGACTTTAACGTTGTTCCGGCGGCTTTCAAATTTGCCCTGAATACCGCATATTGTTAGGTGTTCGCAGAACATCCGATCAACCAAAGTTCAGCCTGAAATTATGTTTCAAATTTGCCCTGAACACCGCATATTGTTAGGTGTTCGCAGAACATCCGATCAACCAAAGTTCGGCCTGTACTTATGCTCGGGGCGAACCGTTCGCCCATCCCTACTCATCAGTGCCAATCAAATGCAGCCCCATCAGTGCCCATCAAATGCAGCCTACCAGTGCCCATCAAATGCAGCCCCATCTGTGCCCACCAAATGCAGCCTATCTGTGCCCACCAATTCAGCCTACCAGTGCCCACCAATAAAGCCTACCAGTGCCCACCAATACAGCCTACCAGTGCCCACCAATGCAGCCTATCCGTGTCCACCAATGCAGCCTATCAGTGTCCATCAATGCCGCCTACCTGTGCCCACCAATGCAGCCTATCCATGCCCATCAATGCCACCTACCAGTGCCCAGCAATGCAGCCTATCCGTGCCCACCAATGCAGCCTACCAGTGCCCATCAATGCCGCCTACCAGTGCTTATCAATGCAGCCTACAAGTGCCCACCAATACATCCTACATGTGCCCATCAATGCAGCCTACCCATGCCCACCAATGCAGCCTATCAGTGCCCACCAATCCAGTCTAATAGTGCCCACCAATGCAGCCTACCAGTGCCCATCAATGCCGCCAACTTGTACCCACAAATGTGAGCCTATCCATGCCCACCAATGCAGCCTTCCAGTGCCCATCAATGCCGCCTACCAGTGCCCATCAATGCCGCCTACCAGTGCCCACCAATGCAGCCTATCTGTGCCCACCAATGCAGCCAACCAGTGCCCACCAATGAAGCCTATCCATGCCTATCAATGCAGCCAACCAGTGCCCAACAATGCAGCCTATCCGTGCCAACCAATGCAGCCTACCAGTGCCCATCAATGCCGCCTACCAGTGCTCATCAATGCAGCCTACCAGTGCCCCTCAATGCTGCCTACCAGTGCCCATCAATGCTGTCTACCAGTGCCCACCAGTGCAGTCTACAAGTGCCCACCAATGCAGCCCACCAGTGCCCATCAATGCAACCTACCCATGCCCACCAATGCAGCCTACCAGTGCCCACCAATGCAGCCTACCAGTGACCACCAATGCCACCTACCAGTGCCCATCAATGCTGCCTACCTGTGCTCATCAATGCTGCTTACCAGTGCCCATCAATGCCTCCTACCAGTGCCCATCAATGCCTCCTAACAGTGCCCACAGACATGGATGATCACACACAGCAGCAATCTCCCTCACTATCATGCAGCTTTCCCCTGTATTGCTTGGCGGTGCTGTATTAAGGTCCCGCCTCCTAGACTGACGGCTCTTATGATAGATGTCTCACTGATCCAATTTCCCAGCATTAGATCAGTGTGACATCTGTCATAGGAGCCGTCAGTCTAGGAGGCGGGACCTTAATATAGTGTCGCTGAGCAATTCAGAGCAAAGCTGCATGATAGTGTGAGGGATATCATCATTGGAGAAGAGAGCAGCAGGGAAGGAGAGGAGGAGGGAAGGAGAAGAGGACTCTGCGTCATTTTAACTTCCGCACCTGTGATCAGCCCTGCTGCAGCCGCGGTTTAAAGCGGTCATGGGGCAGGGAAATTTCCCGGTATCCCTGCAGCTAACCCAGGCTGAAAACAATTATGCAGGACATACCTCCTTCACAGCGGGACCACGGGACAAGGGTGCAGATGCGGGAATGTCCCGCCCAATACGGGACTGTTGGGTGGTATGCTTAAAGTGTTTGTCACGCTTAAAATAAAAAGTCATGGTTCTGTCTTATTAATGATTGCTATTCGTTTAATAATAACGCTATGGTATTTCTGCTAGCAGTGATTCTTGATGGTTGATCCTGTGTCCCAGTAACAAAATGAACACGCTAGCATTAAAGCTGATGCTAGTGTGGTCAGTTTACGTCCTCTGTCATTATGCATGTTTTTTTTTTTTTTTTTAATCAAAAGGTTTTTATTGCTCAAAAAACAAACAGTACATTCAAACATGAAACACAATACACTTTATCCATATATTGTAGACTTGTGCACAACTAAAATATTCGTTTAGTTTCGTTTCATTTCTTTTCGATGCCGTTGATTCGTAATCATTCGTAATTTCGTAAAACGGGATTTTCGTGCTCAGACTAATTCGTATTTTCGCGAGCGACATTTTTCATTGAATCGGAATGAGTCGAATTTCTGAAAGCCTTATTTTTAGTTGATTTATAGTTCGTACTTTCGGTAGAGTACATTGTTTTTCATTGATTCTGGACACAACTCCTACTTTTGTAACTTTTTTTTGTTTGTTGATTCGTAAATTTCTGTGTCTCTCTTACAATGGTGCTGCCTAACGTGCTTCAAATGAATTCTTACATTCGTAACTTTTTTTTTGTTTGTTGATTCATAATTTTCCATGTCTCTCTTACAATGGCGCTGCCTAACGTGCTTCGAATGGATTCGTACATTTGTTACTTTTTTTTTGTTTGTTGATTCATAATTTTACATGTCTCTCTCACAATGGCGCTGTCTAACGTGCTTCGAATGGATTCGTACATTCGTAACTTTTTTTTGTTTGTTGATCCGTAAATTTACATGTCAGACAATGGCGCTGCGGCGCTGCTTAACGTGCTTCGAATGGATTCGTACTTTTCTAATACATTGCAGTTATTCGTAACAATTCGACATCTCATTTTTTTTACCTTAGTTTTTGACATGTGGCTATAGCCTCCGCTCCTGTACGCCATTTTGAGAGGGGGTATAGTGGTGTGGTAAGGGAGGAGCAGAGAGCAGAGCAGAGAGTGGTATTGTTGGATTTGTGGTTGTTTTTTGTGTGGTTTAGTGCTTTTAGGGAAATTAGAGTGTCTGGGATTGAGAATAAAGGTGTGAGTCTTGTGAGTGAGAATGTTGGTGTTGGTATGAGAGTTAGTGTGAGTGAGAGTGGAGGGGAGCGAAGGAGTGGAAGGGAGCAGAGAAGTGGAGGGGAGCGGAGGAGTGGAGGGGAGCGGAGGTGTGGAGGAGGGGACTCAGGGGAGAGGAGGAGTGTAGCGGAGGAGAGGCATGGAGGGGAGAGGAGGAGTGTAGGGGAGGAGGGGCGTGAAGGGGAGAGAAGGCATGGAGGGGAGAGGAGAGAAGGAGTGGGGGGTTGAGGAGAGAAGAGGAGTCGTGGAGGGGAGAGGAGGGAAGAAGAGGTGTGGAGGGGAAAGGAGCCATGGAGGGGAGAGGAGAGAAGAGGAAGCGTGGAGGGGAGGAGAGGCATGGAGGGGAGAGGAAGCGTGGAGGAGAGAGGAGGCATTGAGGAGAGGAGAGGTGTGGAGGGGAGAGGAGGAGTGGAGGTGAACAGAGGCATGGAGTGGAGCCAAGGCATGGAAGAAAGCCCGCCTACGGGCGTGGAGTGGAGCGGGAGCATGACCAAAAAAGGAGGCACGTGTCCCCCCTACATCAGAAGAGATTGCTGATGCCGACCTGCAGCAGCACCAGCGAACCAAGAGACAGAGAAGATCAAGGGGGTCCGTATTTACCACAGAGGAGAATTCTGCATTGGTTACTGCAGTGAACAGAGACAAAGTGAGACTCTTCAGCCTAAATGTCTCAACCTCTGCGAAAAGAGCAGCCTGGGAACGAGTCCGGGACTCAGTGAATGCAGTCTCCAAGGTTCGCAGGGCCACCGCTGGCGTCAGGCACAGGTAATTATTCAAATATTGTATCACTCTAAGAACACACCACATATATGTGAAAAATACACAGTATAGTAGTCTAGTCAATAAACTGAGTTGAACGTAACACAAATATTTATTTGGCACAGACACATACAGAAAAGTAACATGTAAAATAAAAATAATATTGTTGTAACGTGTATTAACTATACTGTATCTTTTTTTCATTTGCAGGTTTTATGATTGTCAGGCGTCAGTTAATAAAAAGATAGAGAAACATCTCCTGACCCAGTCTACTGGAGGAGAGGCTGTGGTCTTCAGACAGTGGGAGGCAGAGCTGAGAGATGGCCTGCTTGCAAATGAGGATGTCCCTGGAGTCAGCAGAAAGGGTCCACCCAAGCATCAGAGAGCTAGTGAGTAAACTAAAATATATCATTATATATTGCAGTTATATGGTTTTTTCAGCTCACTATACATTTTTTTTTTTTTTTTTATGACTATGCATGTGAAACTTACGTTTTGCTTTACATTTATGTTTTCCAGATCGAGCAACGTCATCTGTGGAGGGATCAGTTCCAAGTTCATGCCCTCAATATTCTAGCAGTGGTGAGTACCTAACATAACACAAAGCAAACATAATAATAAACATCTATTTAACTTTTAAAGCAGACATCACTAAATGGCGGACTGTGGGCTAAATGCAGACCGAGACACTGTGCCATCCGGACCACCACAGTCCAGCCATTTAGGTGGCGGTTTTGTCTCCCTGCCTCCGCCGCTGTCACTATCACATTTGAACAGAGAGCCAGAGACACAGCGGGAGACACAGCAGCTATGAATATTGGGCAAGAACAGAGCTTCTGAAGATAACTTTCCAAATTAACCAGCAGGTGATTGGTTGCTAGCTTAACATACATGTTTTTTTTTTTCTACGTTTGTTTGTATAAATAAATGCAAATCATTTTTGCCTAATACTTACTTTAGTGCTTATATATTGATTATTATATGATATTTTACACTTTATTACACTTTATTACATATTTGGTTGCTATCACACATGGTATTCAACTTAAACAGTTAAAAGAACATCCTTGCCAGTTGTCACCACCAACTTCATTTAGATTTAGCTAGGTATTATACTGCCTCGCTGACCTTAGTATTCTCTTTATTTTTCCGCATCATTATATGTTGTAGTTCAAATTTGCAGTAACAGAAATGGAAATAGTATTAGTCATGATGACTAATACTATTTCCATTTCTGTTACTGAAACTTTTGACTACAACATATAATGATCTAGAAAAGTGTATGTGTTATAGCTGTCTTGAGTTTATGTTTGAAAGAAACATGCATCGCTTGAGATCCCCTCTAATGCCCCGTACACACGGTCGGACTTTGTTCGGACATTCCGACAACAAAATCCTAGGATTTTTTCCGACGGATGTTGGTTCAAACTTGTTTTGCCTACACACGGTCGCACAAAGTTGTCGGAATTTCCGATCGCCAACAACGCGGTGACGTACACCACGTACGACGAGACTAGAAAAGGCCGGTTCAGAACCAAGCGCGGCACCCTTTGGGCTCCTTTTGCTAATCTCGTGTTAGTAAAAGTTTGGTGAGAGACGATTCGCGCTTTTTCAGACTCGTGGCTTTCAGATCGTTTTCTGACGTTCAGTTTGTGCTTGTGGGTTTGTATCTGCTCTTCAGTGCGTGCAGTCAGTTCGTATCGGAGTTTTCTGTGCGATCTTGCCAGCTCGTTGCTGTTTTTCAGGTCGCTCTTCACAGGCCTTGCTGTTCTTCAGTGCGTTCTGTTACTTTGTTCTGAGCAGCCGACCGTTTTCTAGCCATGTTTCGTATGCTTACTCCTCGTAGAGTTCGTGCTGTGCGGGGGCTTGGTGTTGGGGTCCTGACCTTTTTTTTTTTTTAAATTCCTTTATTTTATTTTCAATAATGCATGTTACAGTGTGATGTACATGTTATCAAGATCTATAACATTTAGTGAGTAATAAAAAAAAAACAGAAGTAGGGAGAGGACTTTAACAGAAACTACCGTCGACTAAAGATGCAACACATATACATTCCTCTTGTTTACACGATCTGTATAATGAAGGCGGAGCCTGGGTGTATGGGAGAGTCTGATGTAATGATTATCATAGTGTCCATTTGCAAGCAGTTCCCTGAGATATGCCTTGTTTAAACTGATGACTCGTGTATTTATCCTTTATCAACAGGTATAAGGGTAAACCAAAATAACAAAGAGAGAAGCTCTCCACTGACCGGGGGTGGAGATATTCCTTGCCGATCAGTAGAGTCCGGCAAGGGGCAACTAACGTAGAGTAATGTATACCATGATATTCAATATATCTGATCTGATCTTCCCTTAGCCGGAAAAGTATAGGGGGTTGTGTGAGAACCTAGTGAGAGTGGGGGAGGGGGGGGGAAGCGGGAGACAATAGGGAGGGAGGGGCAAGAAAGATAGAGAGGTGAAGTGGAGAAGAAGGGGAAGTAGTAGAGAGAAAAAAAAAAAAGAAAAGGGGGGGAAGAGAGAAGTAAAGAGAAGAGGGTGGTGGTGTCACCCTCCAGTCAAGCGGGGTCCTCGTATCAAGGAGTGTCCGCATTACGTCATCTCTCGGAGGTAGGCCTCGGAGTAGATGAAGTGTTGCCAGGGGCGCCAGGTCTCCCGAAAGGTTTCCTCCCTGTCATGCAGGGTGGCCGTAAGATCTTCCATGTCCCGCAGTTCGTTGACCCTGGCATACCACTGAATATTCGTTGGTGGGATTTCCGATCTCCAAAATAGAGGGATGCAGGCCTTAGCCGCATTAAGTAGTTGTATGGTGAGTGAAGCTTTATACGTCTTAATTGAACTTCTAGATAGGTGCAGCAAACAGGCCCCGGGGTCTCCCCCCAGTGCGACACCCGTCAAACGCTCGACCGTATCTGTCACCTCTTTCCAGAACGGTTTAATCTTGGGACAGTCCCAGAAAATGTGCATCATTGTTCCCTCTCCTGCTCCACAGCGCCAACATAGACCCGGTACCTGCGGGAGGAACCTGTGAAGAGTGGATGGTACTCTGTACCATCTGGTCACAATCTTGTAGCATGTCTCCTGGACCCTTGTGGCTAGAGAAGATTTTTGGGCAAAGTGTAAGATCTTTTCCCTTTGTGCTTCATCAAAATGCGCTCCTAATTCTGTCTCCCACTTAGTAAGGAAGGGGGGCACAAAACCTTCAGCCGGGGCGATCAGAGAGAGGTAGATCAGGGATAAAGAGTGGCGTATGGGCTCTCTGCGGTGGCAGATACGTTCCAATTCCGTGAGTGGGCGTGGGGGACCTAGAGTTCGGGCGCTTCGGCGTAAAAAGTTACGCAGTTGGAGACCGCTCAGGAAGTCCAAGGCCTGTCCAGGTCTTCTATTCCCGCGGTCGTCCTGAGCTGGCCACCGGAATCCAGGAAGTCATGGAGGTGTGGCCATCTATCTCCCGCTGATAAGGCTCTAAAAATCGGCCCCTGGCAGCCTGGCAAGAAGTCGGGGTTGCCCAGGATCGGCACCATAGGGGAGGGAATAGGTGAAATCTGGGTTTTACGAAAGGTTTCTCTGACCACTCTCAATGTGTTTCCCAGAGTTGGGTGTTCGGCAATGGACTTCGGGATCGGAGTGGTAAGCCACGGCCAACTCCTGGCCGTACCGTCGGAGTCCTCTATCTCCATAGTGACCCATTGTTTGGCCTCTGAGTGGCAGTACCAGTCTATTAGTCTGGTAAGATGTGTTGCCCTGTAGTAGGCTTCTACGTCTGGTAGACCCACCCCTCCCCTGCGTTTTGCCAAATAAAGTAGTTGTAATTTGATGCGTGGCTGCCTGTGTGACCAGACAAATTCTCGGAGTAGTGCGTCGATTCGCTTGAAAAAGGAGGGCGGGAGATGAATGGGGAGGGCCTGTAGAAGATAAAGTATCCTTGGGAGGGCTGTCATCTTGATGGCATTACAGCGTCCAAACCACGTTAAAGTGAGGGCGTGCCAATGCTGCAGGTCTGTTTTAAGTCTGTGTAGAAGAGTGGCAAAATTTGCTTGGTAAAGGTCGGCGGGGTCCGCGGTGATGGCCACACCTAGGTACGGAATGGTATCGGTTGCCCAGTGGAACTGGTAGTTCAGGCACAATTGATGGATATTTTGCGAGCTCAGTGTGATATTAAGCATGGAGGATTTAGACATGTTTATTTTAAATAGAGACAGAGCCCCGTATTCCCTCAGAGAATGGAGCAAGACGGGGAGTGAGGCAATGGGGTCAGCCAGGAAGAAGATAAGGTCATCTGCGAATGCGGCGACCTTGTGGGCTCCAGATGTTTTACGGAAGCCCTCTATGTGGGTGTTGGCCCGTATCTTACAGAGCAGGGGCTCTAAGGTAAGAATGAAGATTAGGGGAGACAGGGGACAACCCTGTCTGGTGCCATTCCGAATGTCAAAATAACCCGACCTGGTTTCGTTGACCCTGACCGCCGCTGTGGGGCTAGAGTAGAGTGATAAGATCCAGCTGAGCATCGACGACCGAAGGCCAATGTATTCGAGAGTAGCTCTAACAAACGTCCAATCTACACGGTCGAAAGCCTTCTCTGCGTCAGTTGACAGCAGGAGAAGGGGTCGTCGCGTGGTCCTAGCGGCATGTATGAGGTTCAGCACCCTAATTGTGTTGTCACGTGGTTCCCGTTGGGGGACAAAGCCCGCTTGGTCTTTGTGAATTAGGTTGGGTATGTGTGGGAGCAATCTGTTCGCCAAGATCTTGGCAAATAGTTTCAAGTCGGTGTTTAGCAGAGCTATCGGTCGGTAGTTTCCACACCGAAGTAGGTCCTTTCCCTCTTTAGGGATGAGAGAAATGTAAGCCCTTAGGGAGTCTATGGGGAAGGAGTTACCTTTCGTGATTGAGTTAAGTGCAGCCACTAACGGTTTGGAGAGCGTCTCAAAGAATGTTTTGAAATAGATTGGAGTGAGGCCATCAGGGCCTGGGGCTTTCTTTGGCTTGGAACTCGTCAGTGCTACCCCCAGCTTCTCCACCGTAATGGGGACCTCCAATTCTTCCACGGTATCGGCCGGTAGAGATGGCATGCCAGAGGAGGCTAGATATTCATGTGGGGTGGATCCCCCAGTAGGGTTAGGGGCATCGGGAGAGGGTCTGTCTAGGTTATAGAGACCACTGTAAAATGAACGGAATTCTTCTGCCATTTCTGTTGAGGTAGAGACCCTCCGACCCGAAGGGGACAGAATGTGGGGGATGAAAGTTTTGGTGCGGGGACCGCGTAAAGCTCTGGCTAGGAGAGAGCCAGGTTTGTTAGAGAATTCATACATTGTACGACGTGACCATGCTAGCCTCTCTTTAGTTTTATGCAACAGAAGCGAGCGAAGCTCTTCACGTGCTTTAAGTAACTCCTGGTATACGGAGCGTGCTAGGCTAGCCTTATGTGTGCATTCAAGGGTCTTAATCTGAAGTAGAAGTTCTTCAGTTCTACGGGTTCTTTCCCTCTTGAGACGTGCCCCAATGCCTATCAAAATGCCCCTGATAACTGGCTTGTGCGCCTCCCACATCACCAAGGGGTTGGGGACCGAGGCTTCATTAAGTGCAAAATATTCCTGCAGTTTGGCTTGGATCTCCGCGCGGATCTCTGCAGATTGAAGCAGTGATTCGTTCAGTCTCCACGAAGGTGGAGATTTAGACATTGGTCCCATTTGGAGCGTCAGGTGTATTGGGGCATGGTCAGAAAAGGAAATGACATCTATGGATGAGTCCACCACCCTTGGCAGGTCCTTATGGGAAAGGAGCAGGTAATCTAATCTTGAGTACGAATGATGAACTTGTGAAAAGTACGAGTAATCCCTGTCCCTGGGGTGTAAGAGGCGCCAGGGGTCCATCAAACGAAGTGAGTGAAGATCAGATTTAATTCATTTAAGGCGAGCGTATGAGAGATGAGAGGCACCCCGTGAGGTGTCCAACAGGGGGTCCATCGCAAAGTTCATATCGCCCCCAAAAATGAGCATCCCCTCCGTAAACTCAAGTAGTATGGGTATCAGCCCACGCAGGAACCGTGCGTGGTCGGCATTGGGGAAATAGATATTGGCAAGAGTGACCTGAACGTCCGACACCCTGCCCTTAATCAGGAGAAAGCGGCCCTGGGGGTCCGCCCGCTGCGCCCCGAACTCCCAAGGTACAGACTTTGCCACTAAAATGCTAACCCCCTTAGATTTGGAGATAGGTGAGATACTGTGGTATGCCGTCGGGAACAGATTGTTAGTCAGTTTAGGAATATGCTCACCATGAAAGTGGGTTTCCTGTAGAAAGGCAATTTGGGTTTTAGTTCTGCGTAGGTCAGCTAGGAGCTGGGAACGCCTTTCCGGGATATTGAGACCCCGTACATTAAGGGAGGTCACCTTTAGGAGAGCCATTATGGCAGCCGGGGCGCTGAGAATCGTTGACAGGATGAGGAGGACAATCACCTCTGGTTTAAGTTCACGTCCCCTCCCAACTAGAGAGCAACAGCACCAGGGAATAGAGAGGGATAAAGAAGGAGAAGACAGGATCAGAGAGGGAGGAGGAGAGGGTAAGTAAGGGGGGGGGGAGGGGAAGGGGGGAGGGAGCAATCTAAGTTAGTCAAGTGACTACTCTAAGATCTCCCGGCCGAGACACAAAAGGAATTGTACAGCAACCGGGAGGTCGCCCTAAGGGGGGGTGGTCGATGTGTCGAAATGCGCAACAAAAAGTTTTAGCTATCACCCAAGTGAGCAAGACAAGCAATATAAGAAGGTACTTTTGGGAGTGGTAGGGAGATGCACTGAGTGGAGGGCCTTCAGAATCAGAAACATTGAGAAAAAACAATACATTAACCATCGTAAGTAAGGTGTGATTTACCACAACTCTGGGCATAACATCCATAAACGTAACTGTGTTTAAGGCTAGTACGTGCAACTAAGTAAACCTCTGACATCCATGACCTACTGGCGTTGAGGCATTGCAGAGGCGGCCGGGGACTGAGGACCCCGGGGGTCAACTCGCCCTTCTCCTGGACAAGGCCAGGAGGGGACCCCCACCGCTCAGCTGTCAGTGTGCCAAGGCAGCCTGACCAAATGTGGCTCATGAGAAAAATGTATGCACCTCCTCATCGGCGTCTACGTTCACATCAGATGGGCTCGGGTGGAGTGCATGAAGTCTAGCCTACAGCAAAAATGCAACATTTATAACAGTTATAACAATGCGTCCCCCCTCCCTCTTCCCCTGTCCATAATTAAGAGTTAACCCATGGAAAAAAGGAGGCACCTTCGGGAAGGCAAAAATAAAAATGGTGAAGAAAGAAAAAAAAAAAAAAAAAGAGGGGGGGGGGAGTCCGGGTGCATGGGTTTAAATGTTCCTGGAAGAGTCGCCATAGGGGGGGGAAGGAGTGGGGCATCTGCCCATAGGAGGTACTGCAAGCCTTACCAAGAACCAAAAAGTGGTGAGCGTTTAGTCCTCGGATGATGTTGGATGGGCTCTTCTGCCTTCTCGGTTTGGCGGGCGGGATCTTGGGCGTCGAGACCTCTGTTGTCTGGGTGGTGCTGAACCTTGTGAGTCCTGGGAAAGCAGATAGTCAAACCAGTTGGGCACCTCAATCTCCGGCCTGGAGATGAAATGAAAGAGGGCAGGGAGTTGGTCTGGCGTGCGGAGGTAGAATTCCGCCCCCTGTCTCCGGACGATAAGATGGAAGGGGTAACCCCATCGGTAGGTGGCATCAGCCTCGCGGATAACTTCCAGTAGGGGTCGCATGAGCCCACGCATGGTGCGAGTTTGTCTGGAAATGTCAGGGAAAATCCTGATGGGAGCCCCGTCAAAGTCTATTGGGCCCTTTTCCCAGGCAAGGCGAAGAATGTCCTCCTTGATAGTGAAAAAATGCATCCTGCATAGTACATCACGGGGAGAGTCCAGATCGGATGATGATCTCTGTGCGGAGGGTGGGGGTCTGGGGCCTGGGATACGGTGCACCCTGTCCAGTTCCAGGTCAGCTGTCGGTGGTTTGCCCAGGACCTGGTTTAGGATGGCGACCACTGTGGATCGGAGGTCTGGGCCCATGGTGGCTTCTGGGATCCCCCTTAGGCGCAGATTGTTCCGCCTGCTTCTATTCTCGCCGTCGTCCAGGCGTATCTGAACGTCGACAAGATGGCGGCGGAAGGCCCCATACTCCGACTCAAGTGTAGTGAGGCGCGCTTCTGTGGTAGATTGGGAGGCTTCGATCGTGGTGACTCTCTCCTCGACAACATCCACTTGCTGTTTTAGGTCATGCAGTTCTCTGGTTAGTGCGTTGACAATAGAGGTGGCCATAGCGTTTAAGTCCTGTTTGGTGGGGAGGCCTGACACTATGTCTCTTAGGGAGCTTTCAACTAGGCCGCTTAGGTCACCAGCGTTATCTGGAAGCAATGGCGTGTCAGCGGTTATGAGAGCCGGGGACACTATAGGAGAGGGTACTCTGTGTGGCAAGGGGGGAAAGTCCTCCTCCGCTGCAGAGGTAGTTGCAGGAGCGCCCTTCTTACTTGAGGGTGTAGCGCCCGCCGTGCTGACTCGAGGTGGCGCCATCTTGCTCTGACCCGCCGGCGAGGAAACCTGCTGTTGCCGCAGAAAGTAGTGTGAGATTTCGGGTCCCCTCCGTTCCTCAGTGACCGGTGGGCGCCTGCGGCCTCCTGGCATGAATGGATGGCTTAGCTGATCGGTGCTACGGGTGATTCACGGCCCGTTTCAGTGCAGAGCTCCCGACGATGCGTCCTCACGTTTCCATAGCTAGGTCACGTCTCCCTCCTGTAATATATTTTGCGCTGGAGTTTCTGCGCCTCATTCAGGTGTTAGGGGGCCCAAGCCAGGCAGTAGTGAGCAAGCGAGTGATGGAGCCTGTCTGCAGGGTCAGGGGTAGTCAAGCAATAGGTATGGTACAGTGTGTGACCCTTTTTGATGATTTATAGTATTGGAGAGGACACAGGCAGGGCACGGGCTTTGAAAACTGCGGTTATGTCACCCCCAACAACAGTACCTTGTTGTAGAATCTGCAGACTGTTCTTTAGGTCACAGGCTGGGAGGGAGAGGGGGGAACGGCTCAGCGAATTTACAATGTCCTTTAGCTGTTTGTTGGGGTCCTGACCTTGACACAAGTCCAGTCCATGAACAGGGTGGGGAGGAGTTCATGGACCAAGAATTGGTTGCTTCAGCGTGACCAGTTCTGAATGAATGAATGAATGAATGATTTATAAAGCGCTGCAAATGCGAACTGAATCGCCTCAAGGCGCTGGATGCATTCTCTGATGTCCACTTCTCAGAAAAGGAAGGTCTTTAGTTTTTTTCTGAAGGCCTGGTGGTTTTCTTCCATGCGGATGTTGCATATGCCTTTGCTCCGTGAGATCTGTGAGAATAATCCTGATGATTTCAGGAACTTTCTCAGGATGACGGACCCCGTGTTTCACCGTTTGTTGGCTTCGCTGACCCCCTATATCAGCAGGCAGGATACCTGCATGAGGCAAGCCATCACTCCGGAGCAGAGGTTGGTCGCTACCCTGCGGTATTTGGCCACAGGGAGAAGCCTGCAGGACCTCAAGTTCTCAACGGGCATCTCCCCCCAGGCTCTTCTTTGTGGACATTTACTGCTTGTGTTTGTTTGAGCTGACCCTGACAGAAATGTGTGGAGTCCAGAAAATGTCGTGATTGTGTAACCTTATACAAAGCACTGTTGGCTGTTATTTACTAAATGCAAAGACACTTTTCACTACAAGTGCACTTGCAACTGCACTGAAACTGCACTTGTAGTGCAAAGTGGATTTGCCCTTAGGAAATAACCCCCATTTTCTCCTAAAACAACAATTACATCACCCCAAAAGTGTTGTAGCGTTGAGACAATAATCCACACATTCTTGATGAGCAATCTTTTTAATACCTGCACAATCACATGTGCATTTACCAAAGGTTTTTCTGACAAACCAACATGTTTGTTATATAACAATTTTTGTGGTGGCATTATCCAAAATCAAAATGTGCATTTTATAGAAAACAGGTATGTGTAAAACCCACAAGAAAGACACAAATCTTGATCTTACAAAGTTCACATTTGGTAGAACTTGAAGGCAATATCAGACATGAGTATTTAGGAACTGTGTTTGATATTGCGTTCAGATGGGGGGAAATCACCCCTGGAAAAGCCAAATTTGGAAGATGCACACAAATTTCACAATTTCAACATGTGCTAGCTGCCATCAGGGGGGATCAAGGGACGTGTTTTGGGGGAGAAAGCCCTTCCTCACCGCTACTTTATAATTGAGGAAGGGGTTGCACCCCCAAAACGCGTCCATTGATCTCCCGTGATGGCAGATAGCACATGTTGACACACTGTGTGCATCCTCCAAATTTGGCTTTGGGAAAAATCACAAAAACATTTCGCACATTGTAGCAGACAAAAGAAGAAAGTGATTTGGAGGGGCTTTAAACTCGCCCCAAAACATCAATGATGTTTTTATATTTTGGAATAACATCATTGATGTTTTGCTTGATGATTTCCAATTGTAAATTACACCCCATGATCTCCCCGATCACGATCTGGGCACTTTCTGATGTGAAAGGATCTTCATCCACAACCTCACGATCACCTAAAAAGAGAGGAAACCCAAAATAAATTAGGTCTAAAAAAAATGCCACCATCCATCTCTTATCTGAGCCTGTGGTTGCAGACACTCACCTGTTGTGGTGACTAGTTCCACCACGTCTTCTTCCTCCTGCTCATCTTGTGTTGGGGGGATTTCCCCTTCTTCCAGGGGGGGGGGGCTCTGGTCTCCTGGGATGAGGGGTGTCCTCCGAGTCTTTTCTCCCCTATGTAAAACAAAAATGGTATAATTAGCACACAGATATTTGATGCCAGAACTATAAAGATGAAACATTGCTTGGAAGTGGGGTACAATGATCTATTTTAGCAGAGTTCCAAGATGTAGCATTTTTAGTGTCCTTTGTCAATCTGCGATACTTTACCTGTTTAGTACAAGCTTCACAGATGTATCCCCTCCTATAGTATACACTGGAGCACCTGTGTGGCCCCCTAATAAAAATGGTGTTCTTTTGTCCCCCACTAGTGCTCCAGTGTCCAGATGTGAAAACAGCTGCTGAGTGTCCTCTCCTTACACACAATCTAGTTTGCATTTCATTCTAGTAACAAAGCCATCTACACAATCAAATTCTTTGAAGACAAGTATAGGGCCTCAAAATGGTGGCCAAATGCATATGGCCTAAACAATGGTATTTTATAGTCCGAAATAAAAATGTGTGATCCGAACGAATAATGTGCCCATGAACATGAAAGTTGCCATTTTAAACTGTACAACAGTTCCTAAAAGCACATGGAGCAGCACGAACGTAATAAACACAAGAACAATAGGAACACAGCACAACTACTTACTTTTTTGCAGCACTCTCTGGATCTTTCTGTACTGCTCATGTTCTCGTAATTTCAGGTCTGACCACCGCTTCCTGAGCTGATCTTTCGATCGTCATACCCCGAATTTCCGGTGCAGACTCCTGACCACTTTCGCCATGATCTTGGCCTTTCGGACATTGGGGTTGGGGTAAGGCCCATACTTTCCATCATAGTCGGCCTTCTTCAGGATGTCCACCATCTCCAACATCTCCCCAAAGGACATATTTGAGTCCTTTAATCTCCTTCTGGATTGGGACGTTTCAGGCTCCGGCCTTTCCTCCTCCTCCTCCTCGTTGCTGTACTTAGCACGATGCTGCTGTCTATCCGCCATGTGCTCTTCCTCCACTGCGCCGAACGAAAAGGGGCGGGGAATAGAATAGAAAGAATGTCAGGTGCGGGCGGAGTTATACGCATGCGCAGTGTGTATAAATCGTAACGCGCGCGTCTTACGTACGATCTGTGAGTGGAGGAAGGAGCATCGGACACGCCGATCGTGCTAACGAAGGTAGGATCTAAACTTGGGCCTATACTGCTTCGAAATTGAAGCCTATATTGTAACAAGATTAGGGGAGTTTGGCCTGACATTAGGGTTTGTCTTGTGTTGTGTCTTGCAGAGAAAATGGATGGGTTCAACGACCACAATTTCCTGCCCCTGTTCATTGACAAGTACAGGGAGCTGCCCTGTCTGTGGCAAGTGAGACACCCCCACTATAATCACAAACAGAAGAGGCAGGCAGCGCTGGAGAAACTGCTGGAGTTGGTGAATCCGGTGGTCTCCACAGCAACCATCCCCTATTTAAAAGCTAAAATTGGTGGCCTGAGGAGCACTTATCTTAGGGAGCGCAAGAAGGTCACGGATTCCCAGAGGTCCGGAGCTGCAGCAGATGACATTTATGTCCCCAGGCTGTGGTACTACGAGAGACTGAGATTTCTGTCAGACCACACTGAAGTCAGGGAATCCCTCTCTACTCTTCCTTCCACTCTTCCTTCCATCCCAGCTGAGGCTTCCGATGGCCAACCTGGGCCTTCCAGCCAGGAGGAAGTGGAGGAGCCCAGCTGGAGTCAGGTATAGCATTCTTCTACAGATTTCTGGTCAATAAATAAATGATGTTTACTAGATGTTATTATTGATCATTAATTGCTGATTAAAAAAAGTGTTTTACATATCAATAGACAGTAGTGGGCACCCAAAATTGGGACAAGAATGCAAAATGCTGGGCTCAGAAGGATAGTCTGTTATATTTGTTAACATTCAATTTGCAGCAGTCAGGAGGTGAAAATTGTGAGTGATTGATGTAAAAAAAACTAAAACTATGTCCCTTTTTCATACACAGGAAGACCTCAGCCAGGAGGAGGCTGTGGAATGTGGCAGTCAGGAGGAGGCGGGGATTAGTGTCAGCCAGGAGGAGGCGGGGATTAGTGTCAGCCAGGAGGAGGCGGGGCTTAGTGTCAGCCAAGAGAAGCCTGGGACAAGTCGCAGCCTGACTGAGTCTCAGGTTCCTCCCCTCCACCTGCCATACAAAAGGACCAGGAAGGCCACTCCCAGTCCTGTGCAGGATTCAGCATACAGGCTGATCCAGGAGGCTTCGGCGTCCCTGAGAGTCTTCCCCAGTCCTGAAGAGGCCTTTGCCTGCATGGCTGCCACCAAATTGCAGGGCATGCAGGAGGGCCAATGCAAGATCTCTGAGGACCTGATTTATAAAGTCCTACGTAAGGGGGAGAGTGGGGAACTGACACACAAGACGGATGTCATTGAGATCGACGATGCTCCTCCTCCTCCTGCTGCCACAACTCCACCACCACAGCCAAAGGCTGGAAGGAAGCGTGGAAGGAAGACCAAAGAGTGATTGCCCTGGGTTCAGTCTGGTCTGACAAAAGCTGCAGTCTCTCGTATGACCACAGCCTGGGGACACAGATGTCATCTGCTGCTTTCCGGATCTCTGGGACTTCTGGACCAGACTGCCCTCCCTTAGATATGGACTCCTCAGGCCACCAATTTTGCTTTTAAATAATTGATGTCTGCCCTGGGGGTCCAAGGCTTCGCCCACTTCTGCAGTTTCTCCAGCGTTGCCTCCCTCTTTGTTTATAGTTGTGACCCCTTAATAAAATATTTTTAGGTAAATTCTACTCTCCTGTGTGTGTTTTCATCCAAAAAGGACAGTTTGTTGGTGACAATTCAGGTACATTTCTAACATAAAATGTGAAATTAATAAGAGACAACAACAACAAACAATCTCCTACAGATTAAATAGAACAACATATCAATGGTGTTGTGGGAACTTGTCACAAAAAACACACAAACATTTTCGGGAGTACAAATCAAAATCACCAAAAAAAAAAATTAAAAAAGAGAAACACAAAAAAAGATTCTACATTAAAGTAAAAAAAAAAAAAAAAAAATATGTTGTCAGATGTGAGAAATCAAAATATATTGAGGGAATCCCGATAAATAGTAACGAAAGAAGTTTGTGAGAAGTGTGTGTGAATATGAGCAGCAAAACTACTTAATTCTTGTCACATTATAAAGAAGAAGAGAGTGCGCTGTATTAAACCATTTTGAACATTGCAGCGTGACGAAAGTGCTGTATCCATTACGAACGCTAAGTTTACCAGAACGAGCTGTCCCGTGTCGGAATTTCTTCTGAGCATGCGTGGCACTTTGTGCGTCGGAACAGGCCACACACGGTCGGAATTGACGCGATCGGATTTTGTTGTCGGAAAATTTTATCTCCTGCTGTCCAACTTTGTATGTCGGAAAATCCGATGGAAAATGTCCGATGGAGCCCACACACGGTCGGAATTTCCGACAACACGCTCCGATCGGACAATGTCCATCGGAAAATCTGACCGTGTGTACGGGGCATAAGTATGGATACGTCTGATACCGGTATTGGATTTGAGTAATTTTTTATCTGTACTTGTCAATACCAAATACCATTACCCGCGTCCAGGTGCCGTGAGGGAGCTTGGCGCCGGCTTCCCTGCCAATCAAGAATCTGGGAGGCCTGGCTTCCTGATATGCTTTGAAGCAGGCGTCACGCTCTCTAACAGCACCTGGATGCACCTGAATGGTCTTTGGTATTGGTGACGAGTACAGATAAAAAATTACTCATATCCAATACTGCTATTGTGCATCCCTACCTCCAAGTTTGTCGTTATTCATACATCCTACAAGATGTGTATGGTTAATACCTACCTGTGAAGTCTTCGACTTGTATGTGTCTGTCATGATGAAGCCTCATCCACTCATTCCAGTGGTACTTTCACTAAATTGGCAAATAAAACAAGAGTTACATAAATGAATGGAAATCAATGATGGATGGGGGAGTAAGTGGGCAGTTGAGCAGGTACTTACTTATTTCTGACTCACGGCAACACAATTACAGTCTTTCCTTCCTTGTCGTGGGTGATGACTTTCCAGAGTGCAAACTTACGAGTGCCATGTTGCCAACACTGTGGCCTGGAGATTACATGAATATCTTGGTGGACTGGATATTAGCAGCAAAATCTCCTTGCCACGATGTAGGTGCCATCAGAGGGTGGAAAGAAAAAACATTTTGGTGGTGGGAGTATAGGAGACTTGTAGGACCATTGTAGGCCTTCATTTTTCTGTGTCTGTATGTATATTAGCAGCAGACTCAGTATCACCACTATTTCCACCATCAGTACTACAAGTATAGGAGTAAGCAAGCAAGCAGCATGGTTGGCAAGCTGCATAACAAAACAACCAAAACAACAACAGATTTAACATAATAAATACAAAGAATGGTTTAACTAACTACTAACTAGGAGAAAATCCAATGGTATTATGTTTAAAGTGCACAGTTTAAATTATGAAAATGACTGGAATCATTTTATAACATTCTTTCTTATAAGTACATAAATACAGCAGCTTGAGCTAGTTTTGACACCTGTCCAGCTAGTGAAACCCTGACAGGAGGCAATCCTCCAAGGTGCTGTTTGCACTCATGCATGGTCTGTGCTTTCCTGATATATTGCATGACCATGTGCGCAATCGTACTGACTTTCACCTTCAAGGTGCTGCTTATACCGAACTTAAAGGGAATGCGTTTGTGTAATGCCCCGTACACACGGTCGGACATTGATCGGACATTCCGACAACAAAATCCTAGGATTTTTTCCGACAGATGTTGGCTCAAACTTGTCTTGCATACACACGGTCACACAAAGTTGTCGGAAAATCCGATCGTTCTGAACGTGGTGACGTAAAACACGTACGTCGGGACTATAAACGGGGCAGTAGCCAATAGCTTTCATCTCTTTATTTGTTCTGAGCATGCATGGCACTTTCTGCGTCGGATTTGTGTACACACGATCGGAAATTCCAACAACGGATTTTGTTGTCGGAAAATTTTATAGCCTGCTCTCAAACTTTGTGTGTCGGAAAATCCGATGGAAAATGTGTGATGGAGCCTACACACGGTTGGAATTTCCGACAACAAGGTCCTATCACACATTTTCCGTCGGAAAATCCGACCATGTGTACGGGGCATTACAGTGTCCTAGGTATTCGAGATTTGAGAAGAAGGCAGGGGGAGTGGAAATAGCAGGACTATTGCAGCAGGTAAGTTTCATAAACTGAATGGTTTAAAGTTTTAATGCAAATGTACAAATGATACAGCTGTCCTATTTATTTATTATGCTACTAAATGACATAGTTGTCTCAAAAGGACAACTATTTAAATTATAATACCAGATCAGTAGCTAAAACCTTAGGCAGTGAAATAGCAGGGCAGGACGTATGAGGTGGGACTTAGTATGGGATCATTCCATGCCAAATCATCACAAACCAAATGGAACTTTGTTTTCAACCTCACCATCTCAGATGTTCATTAGATTTGATAGGATGGTATAGGGTCAGACATGGAGTAACTACCATATCTGACATTTAAGCCCTCACAGAAATGATCAGGATGGGACATGTGATGATTTCTGGCATGGAATGAGGACCTTAGGGGAGACATGGGACTGGGTCAGGTGGAGAACTGGAGATTATGTTACCATGGATGAGTATTATTTTTTTTATGCAGCATCAAAGTCAAGAGCAGGGTAACCAAGCTTTGGCAGGTTGACTTTTAAAAAAGCCATTTGCTCTAAGAGCTGGGGGAGCAATTGTGAGCGCTGAAGGCATAATATATTTCCTGTTACAGAAAACACCCGCACACTCTGGACTGTGGTTGAGGGACAGGGCTACCGAAGACAAAGCAGGCCACACACCCTTCTTCTCATCCCAGAAACTCAAGGGATCTGTACTGGGGGCAAAGGAGGTTCTGCTAGGTAAGCCCTAACTATGTCACCAGCAGTTTTTTTCTTTTCTAGGGGGCTGTTTAGTGGGTCCCACCAAACTGTCAAGTGCCTCAGCCCAAAAAGCTGATGCTCTGGTGGAGTGAGCACTGGCAGCAGGGCTGCTAGTATCAGCTAACAGAGTATCATCAGACATCTTCAGCTCCTCTTCTTCTCCCTCCTCTAACTGTATTCCCATTTTCCTTTCCCTCTCACGTACCCTCTCTATCAATCTATCCCTCCAGGTGGTGAGAGTATTTTTGCTGAGTGCTATCTTGCCTTTTATTCTGGGGTCACAAATTGTGGCTAACATAAACTCAGGGCGAGAGTCGATGAGCTCTTTTATGCGCCAACTGAGTTGCTCCTTCAGCCTCCTCAGAAGGGCATCAACTTCAGCAAGTATATTGCCACCAGGCAATTGTTCCCTATTGGAAAGGAAGGAATCAATTTTATTTGAAAGGTGTGCAAAGAGGGGAACCACTTGTGCCAGGCTGGCACTCTCTTGGCTTAAATTGTCAGTGACATCCTCAAAAGGCCTGAGCACTGTGACAACTTGGTCAATCATGACCCAGTCCTTCCTGCCTAGTGGTCTGACAATACCAATAAAATGTTCACATGCCATTGCGTGAATTGCCCTCTGTTGCTCAAGTATACGCTCTAGCATATGCAAGGTGGAGTTCCACCTCGTTCCAACATCCTGTTTGAGGCAGTGCTCCACGAGGCCTGCCTTTCTCTGTTCCTGCCTGAGAAGGTATCTATCCTTCACACTACGGTGGAAGTGACCAGCAATTTTGCGGCACGACTCTAAAAGTGCTTCTAACCTTCCACTGTGATGCCCCGTACACACGGTCGGACTTTGTTCGGACATTCCGACAACAAAATCCTAGGATTTTTTCCGACGGATGTTGGCTCAAACTTGTTTTGCCTACACACGGTCGCACAAAGTTGTCGGAATTTCCGATCGCCAACAACGCGGTGACGTACACCACGTACAACGAGACTAGAAAAGGACGGTTCAGAACCAAGCGCGGCACCCTTTGGGCTCCTTTTGCTAATCTCGTGTTAGTAAAAGTTTGGTGAGAGACAATTCGCGCTTTTTCAGACTCGTGGCTTTCAGATCGTTTTCTGACGTTCAGTTTGTGCTTGTGGGTTTGTATCTGCTCTTCAGTGCGTGCAGTCAGTTCGTATCGGAGTTTTCTGTGTGATCTTGCCTGCTCGTTGCTGTTTTTCAGGTTGCTCTTCACAGGCCTTGCTGTTCTTCAGTGCGTTCTGTTACTTCGTTCTGAGCAGCCGACCATTTTCTAGCCATGTTTCGTATGCGTACTCCTCGTACAGTTTGTGCTGTGCGGGGGCTTGGTGTTGGGGTCCTGACCTTGACACAAGTCCAGTCCATGAACAGGGTGGGGAGGAGTTCATGGACCAAAAATTGGTTGCTTCAGCGTGACCAGTTCTCTCATATGCCTTTGCTCCGTGAGAATAATCCTGATGATTTCAGGAACTTTCTCAGGATGACGGACCCCGTATTTCACCGTTTGTTGGCTTCGCTGACCCCCTATATGAGCAGGCAGGATACCTGCATGAGGCAAGCCATCACTCCGGAGCAGAGGCTGGTCGCTACCTTGCGGTATTTGGCCACAGGGAGAAGCCTGCAGGACCTCAAGTTCTCGACAGGCATCTCCCCCCAGGCTCTTCTTTGTGGACATTTACTGCTTGTGTTTGTTTTAGCTGACCCTGACAGAAATGTGTGGAGTACAGAAAATATCGTGATTGTGTAACCTTATACAAAGCACTGTTGGCTGTTATTTACTAAATGCAAAGACACTTTTCACTACAAGTGCACTTGCAACTGCACTGAAACAGCACTTGTAGTGCAAAGTGGATTTCCCCTTAGGAAATAACCCCCATTTTCTCATAAAACAACAATTACATCACCCCAAAAGTGTTGTAGTGTTGAGACAATAATCCACACATTCTTGATGAACAATCTTTTTAATACCTGCACAATCACATGTGCATTTACCAAAGGTTTTTCTGACAAACCAACATGTTTGTTGTATACCAATTTTTGTGGTGTCATTATCCAAAATCAAAATGTCCATTTTATAGAAAACAGGCCTGTGTAAAACCAACAAGAAAGACACAAATCTTGATCTTACAAAGTTCACATTTGGTAGAACTGGAAGGCAATATCAGACATGAGTATTTAGGAACTGTGTTTGATATAGCGTTCAGATGGGGGGAAATCACCCCTGGAAAAGCCAAATTTGGAAGATGCACACAAATTTCCCAATGTCAACATGTGCTATCTGCCATCAGGGGGGATCAAGGGATGTGTTTTGGGGGAGAAAGCCGTTCCTCACCGCTACTTTATAATTGAGGAAGGGGTTGCACCCCCAAAACACGTCCATTGATCTCCCGTGATGGCAGATAGCACATGTTGACACACTGTGTGCATCCTCCAAATTTGGCTTTGGGAAAAATCACAAAAACATTTCGCACATTGTAGCAGACAAAAGAAGAAAGTGATTTGGAGGGGCTTTAAACTCGCCCCAAAACATCAATGATGTTTTTATATTTTGGAATAACATCATTGATGTTTTGCTTGATGTTTTCCAATTGTAAATTACACCCCATGATCTCCCCGATCAGGATCTGGGCACTTTCGGATGTGAAAGGATCTGGATCCACAACCTCACGATCACCTAAAAAGAGAGGAAACCCAAAATAAATTAGGTTTGCAAAAAAATGCCGCCATCCATCTCTTATCTGAGCCTGTGGTCGCAGACACTCACCTGTTGTGGTAACTACTTCCACCACGTCTTCATCCTCCTGCTCAGCTTGTGTTGGGTGGATTTCCCCTTCTTCCAGAGGGGGGGGTCTCTGGTCTCCTCAGATGAGGGGTGTCCTCCGAGTCTTTTCTCCCCTATGTAAAACAAAAATGGTATAATTAGCACACAGATATTTAATGTCAGAACTATAAAGATGAAACATTGCTTGGAAGTGGGGTACAGTTGTCTATTTTAGCCGAGTTCCAAGATGTAGCTTTTTTAGTGTCCTTTGTCAAGCTGCAATACTTTACCTGTTTGGTAAAAGCTTCACAGATGTAGCCCCCCCCCCTATAGTATACAGTGGGGCACCTGTTTGGCCCCCCTAATAAAAATGGTGTTCTTGTGTCCCACACTAGTGCTCCAGTGTCCAGATGTGAAAACAGCTGCTCAGTGTCCTCTCCTTACACACAATCTAGTTTGCATTTCATTCTAGTAACAAAGCCATCTACACAACCCAATTCTTTGAAGACAAGTATAGGGCGTCAAAATGGTGGCCAAATGCATATGGCCTAAACAATGGTATTTTATCGTCCGAAATAACAATGTGTGATCCGAACGAATAATGTGCCCATGAACATGAAAGTTGCCATTTTAAACTGTACAACAGTTCCTAAAAGCACATGGAGCAGCACGAATGTAATAAACACAAAAAGAATAGGAACACAGGACAACTACTTACTTTTTTGCAGCACTCTCCGGATCTTTCTGTACTGCTCATGTTCTCAAAATTTCAGGTCCGACCACCGCTTCCTGAGCTGATCTTTCGATCGTCGTACCCCGAATTTCCAGTGCAGACTCCTGACCACTTTCGCCATGATCTTGGCCTTTCTGACATTCTGGTTGGGGTAAGGCCCATACTTTCCATCATAGTCGGCCTTCTTCAGGATGTCCACCATCTCCAACATCTCCCCAAAGGACATATTTGAGTCCTTTAATCTCCTTCTGGATCGGGATGTTTCAGGCTCCAGCCTTTCCTCCTCCTCCTCGTTGCTGTACTTAGCACTATCCTGCTGTCTCTCCGCCATGTGCTCTTCCTCCACTGCGCCAAACGAAAAGGGGCGGGGACTAGACTAGAAAGAACGTCAGGGGCGGGCGGAGTTATACGCATGCGCAGTGTGTATAAATCGTAACGCGCGCGTCTTACGTACGATCTGTGAGCGGAGGAAGGAGCATCGGAGACGCCGATCGTGCTAACGAAGGTAGGATCTAAACTTGGGCCTATACTGCTTCGAAATGGAAGCCTATATTGTAACAAGATTAGGGGAGTTTGGCCTGACATTAGGGTTTGTCTTGTGTTGTGTCTTGCAGAGAAAATGGATGGGTTCCACAATTTCCTGCCCCTGTTCATAGACAAGTACAGGGAGCTGCCCTGTCTGTGGCAAGTGAGACACCCCCACTATAATCACAAACAGAAGAGGCAGGCAGCGCTGGAGAAACTGCTGGAGTTGGTGAAGCCGGTGGTCCCCACAGCAACCATCCCTTATTTAAAAGCTAAAATTGGTGGCCTGAGGAGCACTTATCTTAGGGAGTGCAAGAAGGTCACGGATTCCCAGAGGTCCGGAGCTGCAGCAGATGACATTTATGTCCCCAGGCTGTGGTACTACGAGAGACTGCGATTTCTGTCAGACCACACTGAAGTCAGGGAATCCCTCTCCACTCTTCCTTCCACTCTTCCTTCCACCCCAGCCGAGGCTTCCGATGTCCAACCTGGGCCTTCCAGCCAGGAAGAAGTGGAGGAGCCCAGCTGGAGTCAGGTATAGCATTCTTCTACAGATTTCTGGTCAATAAATAAATGATGTTTATTAGATGTTATTATTGATCACTAATTGCTGATTAAAAAAAGTGCTTTACATATCAATAGACAGTAGTGGGCACCCAAAATTGGGACAAGAATGAAAACTGCTGGGCTCAGAAGGATAGTCTGTTATATTTGTTAACATTCAATTTGCAGCAGTCAGGAGGTGAAAATTGTGTGTGATTGATGAATAAAAAACTAAAACTATGTCCCTTTTTCATACACAGGAAGACCTCAGCCAGGAGGAGGCTGTGGAATGTGGCAGCCAGGAGGAGGCGGGGATTATTAGTGTCAGCCAGGAGGAGGTGGGGATTAGTGGCAGCCAGGAGGAGGCGGGGCTAAGTGTCAGCCAAGAGAAGCCTGGGACAAGTCGCAGCCTGACTGAGTCTCAGGTCCCTCCCCTCCGCCTGCCATATAAACGAGCCAGGAAGGCCACTCCGAGTCCCGTGCAGGATTCAGCATACAGGCTGATCCAGGAGGCTTCGGCGTCCCTCAGAGCCTTCCCCAGTCCTGAAGAGGCCTTTGCCTGCATGGCTGCCACAAAATTGCAGGGCATGCAGGAGGGCCAACGCAAGATCTCTGAGGACCTGATTTATAAAGTCCTTCGTAAGGGGTTGAGTGGGGAACTGACACACAAGACGGATGTCATTGAGAGGGACGATCCTCCTCCTCCTCCTCCTCCTGCTGCCACAACTCCACCACCACAGCCAAAGCCTGTAAGGAAGCGTGGAAAGAAGACCAAAGAGTGATGACCCTGGGTTCAGTCTGGTCTGACAGAAGATGCAGTCTCTTGTATGACCACAGCCTGGGGACACAGATGTCATCTGCTGCTTTCCGGATCTCTGGGACTTCTGGACCAGACTGCCCTCCCTTAGATAAGGACTCCTCAGGCCACCAATTTTGCTTTTAAATAATTGATGTCTGCCCTGGGGGTCCAAGGCTTCACCCACTTCTGCAGTTTCTCCAGCGTTGCCTCCCTCTTTGTTTAGTTGTGAGCCCTTAATAAAAATTTTTTAGCGAAATTCTACTCTCCTGTGTGTGTTTTCATCCAAAAAGGACAGTTTGTTGGTGACGATTCAGGTACATTTCTAAAGTACAATGTGAAATTAACAAGGGACAACAACACCAAATAATCTCCTACAGATTAAATAGAACAACATATTAGTGGAGTTGTGGGAACTTGTCACCAAAAACACACACAAACATTTTCGGGAGTACAAATCAAAATCACCAAAAAAAAAAAAAAAATAAAAAAGAGAAACACAAAAAAAGAATCTACATTAAAGTCCAAAAATAACAAAAAATTTTGTTGTCAGATGTGAGAAATCTACATATATTGAGGGAATCCCGATAAATAGTAATGAAATAAGTTTGTGAGAAGTGTGTGTGAATATGAGCATCAAAACTACTTAATTCTTGTCACATTATAAAGAAGAAGAGAGTGCGCTGTATTAAACCATTTTGAACATTGCAGCGTGACGAAAGTGCTGTATCCATTCCGAACGCTACGTTTACCAGAACGAGCTGTCCCGTGTCGGAATTTCTTCTGAGCATGCGTGGCACTTTGTGCGTCGGAACAGGCCACACACGGTCGGAATTGACGCGATCGGATTTTGTTGTCGGAAAATTTTATCTCCTGCTGTCCAACTTTGTGTGCCGGAAAATCCGATGGAAAATGTCCAATGGAGCCCACACACGGTCGGAATTTCCGACAACACGCTCCGATCGGACAATGTCCATCGGAAAATCCAACCGTGTGTACGGGGCATGAGTGTTATCATTGAGAGTAGACCTAACGACTAGATGCAGGATGTGTGACAGCAGCGCACACCAACAAATCTTCCATCACTGATAACCTTTGTCATGTTAGCGCCACCATCACTGACAACAAATCCCACTTTGACATTAGTGCCTGCCTGTTCCCCTAGCCACTTCCCTATCATTTTCTGAAGTGCATTTAGAATATTCTGTAATGTGTGCTGCTGATCCATCACCTCAGCATGGAGGAGGAAGGAGTGCAATCCTGTCTTGTGCTCTGTGGTAGCGGCCACAGCACTTGAGGATTTTCTTGACCTTGCAATTGTTGGTGGTGGTGGTTGTATATCTTGCAACTCATTGGGCTGCCACCAATGGGAAGTCAAGGACAGGAAGGTATGCTGGCCACTTGGAGCACTCCATAAATCAGTTGTAAAGTGAACTGATTGGCCAGCAGCCTTCCCCAGCAAATCCTTCAAAACCCCAACACAAGACCGAGGGCACTACAGTTCTACTGAATGTGGTGCGTGAAGGGACCTGGTATTGTGGTGCCACAGCCTGCATCAGCTGCTTGAAGGGCTCCTCTTCCACAAAACTGAAAGAAGCCCCCCCAACAGCTATAAGTTGTCCAATGAGGCGCGTAAGTTTACCGGACTGCTGTTTTGACATACCCCGATAATGTACCCCACCAAAATGTTCAATAGTGAGCTGTATGGATTTATTTAGCAGTTTAGTATGACCTGCAGATTCAGAAGTGGCTGTGACTTTGACACTGCTGCTGGTAATAGTGGTGGTAGATGGGGGAGCCGCACCCATTTCTTCCCTCAGCACCACTGGCTAAGCATGTGTTGCTTCATCCCAGCATTCGTGGGATGACCCAACAGTCTCCCACGGCTGACTTCTCTGCTGCATATTTTACATGCAGCTGTGCGGCCATTACCAACTGTCACAAAATGTTGCCAAATTTTAGAACGACGGGTGCTGCCACTGTGTGGTGAAGATTTTTTAGAGAGAGTTTCCTCTTCAGCCACAGATGCTAGAGCAAGTTGCTTAATTTTGGTTATAGCCTGGCCTGTGCACTCTGCTATGCTCCTGTGTTTTTGTGATAAAACGGGAGGTAGCCTCATGTCAGGGATAGTAAAGGAGGTTACTTGACTAACAGTTGTGCTGGCGGCTCTACTGTTTATGGGAGACTCAACCGGAACAGGAGAGGCAGGTGCCACCGGTGCTGTTCTTTCAGGGGAATACAACAGTGGGGAATCAAATTTAATATGGGAAGGAGAATATTCTATCTCATAAATATTTGGTTCCTGATCGAGATTAAAAGGTAAGGTATAATCTGAATCTTCCATGTTTGCGAAGGAGGATTTTTCCCCATCAGATGTTGGGGGGTCCTGCTGAATTCCCTTTTCTCTCGGATAGCTAATGGGAAATGTGACTAAAAAATCTACCTCATTACTTCTATGACCTGCAGATGTAATTTTTTCAGTGGTGATGGTGGTGCCAATGGGAGTGTTGGTGGTGGAACTATGAGCGCGCAAAATGTCTTGCTCATATTCTAATATTTCAATTTTAGGCTGCTTAAATGGATGCTCAGAATCAAAAGCCTTTGTTGGTGGTACTGTGAGGCCTTTCCTGTAAAAAAAGACTCTGTCACTACATTTCTCAAAGTGTCCATAGCAGAGGTGGTGGTGACACAACTGGCACTAGTAGTAATTGTGCAGGTTGTTATTGGGGGAAGATCCTGAAAAAGGTGACAACATGCAATAGATGCCAACTGCTTCCTGGTCTCAGAGCAGGACCTCTCAGCCCTGCTAGTAGGGGATTTTGAACCAACAGTTTCCCTCTCTGACCTTTTCTGTTTGGAGGGTGGCCTTAGCATAGAACTACTGCTAGTTAAAGGATCAGAGCTTGGCCTTTTGCAGCTGCTAGATCTGCCTGAATGCTCTGGCTGAGGCACTGAAACAGGACAGGCAAGCTGCTCCTGCTTCTTCATTTGCCTCCCCTTTGAAAAGCCACTCCTGTGAGACCTAACAACACGACTACTGGAACATTGTGTAGTACTGGTGGTGGAAGTATGACTGTCTGGGCCTGGCAATACAGATGCTGACATACATGACACAGACAATGATGGTACAAACTCACAGTTGCTGGTAGTGGTTGTTGTTGCTGTGTCACTGCTGCTGCTGGTACCAGGAGGAGGAACCTCATGTTGAGAGCTTGAATCGATCTTGACAAAAACTTTACTAGACTGGACTCTCTTCTGCTGCTTCTCAAATATTGTCTCCCCTCCTCTGCTCAAACTCCCTTTCTCACTCAGTTACCACGAATGCAGTAAACTTTTGCCCTTAATCCAACCTCCAGCACAAAATAAAGCAGCTGATTGGACTGTAAATTACTCCATGCCAGTAATCCAGCCCCCCAAGGAATCAACTGATTGGCTTGAAATAATGTAATTCTCTATTATCCAGAATAACTAATGAATTCGCATTGAAATTGAAATTCGTCTGAATTTTGCAACTTTCAGACATTCGGATGCATTCGAATTCCCGTTCAAAGCGATTACGAATAAAACTGAATTCAAAATAAATTATATCGCAAATAGCGAATGGCTTTGGCGTAATTTGTTGATGCTTTAACGTGGCCTAATGCAACAGCAAGTCCATGGTTTTGCATAACGAATGATTTAATTTCACTATTCGCTAAAATTAACGGACATTCAGATGAATCAATTTCTTTCCAATAGTTTTTTAGTAGCTCACTAGGGAATAATTCGAATAAAATTAAATTATTCGTTATGCGATTACGATCACAAGTCGACTTGCTGTTGCATTAGGCTGCGTTAACGCATTAACGAATTATGCCAAAGGCATTCGCTATTTATGATATAATTTCGTTCGGATTCGGTTTTATTCGTAATTGCTTTGCTCGGAAATTCGAATGCTTCCGAATGTCTGAAAATTGCTAAATTCGGACGAATTTCGATTCATTACGAAACAAATTGTACAAGCCTAATATATTAGATTATCCAACATACAGTCCATAGTTACAGTTGTCAACATATAAATTCAGCATCTGTTCGAATTTCTCTCTTGCATAGACTATTGTGTTTTTTTCATTTTATGCCATATTGCTACCCTCTTGTCATCATGCATTTAGATACACGCATGCTGTACTCTTGCACAGCGTGCTTTTATCTTCCGTGGTCTGGTTAAAGTATCTGGTTACTGCATGCTGTTTTTTCCTGCTCCTGATCTAGCCCTGCATCGTGTACCCTGTGCCCTGCTGCCTTACATCTGCTTCCCTTGTTCCTGTACCGAGTCCTGATTCCTCTATCCTTGTATCTTCGGTATTCCCTATGACCTGTGCTCCCCATCTTGTATATATACTGTACATATTTTTTATATGTATCCTTAGATGCAGACAAGCAAAGAAAGTGTTTCCACCGCTCAGGCTGACACTGACCCAGGTGTAAGTGAAAGTTTCAGAGCAGAAGAGTTCCAGGTGTTGGCTGAATGCTAGACAAGGCAGGCTTGCATGGAGGAGAAGATTTGGATGCCGCACACCGGATGTAGTCAAAAAACTTCACTTTATTGAAAAAATAGCTATAAGTAAGCATTCAGTCCTGAGTGCGAAACGCGTCAGCTTACCTGTACTTTCTGCATGACAGTCTTGTTATTTTGATGATCCCATTTTTTCAATAAAGTGAAGTTTTTTAACTACATCCGGTGTGCGGCATCCAAATCTTCTCCTCCATGCAAGCCTGACATATTTTTTATAGTTAGTTTGTTAGGTTTCTGTTTCTTAGATAGGCCATTTGGTTATATGGTTGTGGGTCACTTGTATTTTTATGTTCGCTGTTTGCTGGTATGCGCACGTCTTTTCTTTGCTATTAATGCATTTACTTCACTCTAAAACCTTTGGTCTCAGTTTCCTTGTGTAACTACGCAGATCTGGTAATCTCTGCCATTGAATACTGACTTAACACTGTATTTGCTGTCCCTAATGTCAAAATGCTTTTAGGGGAGGCTATTGCTCATGTGAAATTGGCATTAGGTAGTAAAGATCTTTGCCATCAGATTTTGCAGGATTCACTGGTGAAAAACTGTTGGATTGCATTCAGGTACAACATACCTCAATTTTAAGGGCAGATTGTCTTCGGGAGAAATACAGCCTCTGGTTTCAGGTTTGTTCTGAATCAGCTTTGCCTGCTGCATTTCATGGCCATGATGTTTTCACTCTTTCCTTTAGTATGCACCGGGTTATGTTTTTGGTATGGTTGCTGGTAGATGGTACAGGTTCCTTCTTTGAGCAGTGCTCAGCCTGTTCACAACAGGCACTGTTTGTATTGTGAATGTGCCTTTGCTAGTCAGACAAGGGAGCTTTAAAGTACATTTCATTCAACCTGTGCAACCAAGGCTGGTCAGAGATTCTGTCCCCAGTTTCAGTTGATTCACACCAATTCAGGTCTGCCTCTAAACATCAAGAAACCCTTCCTTCATTAGCTTTAGCCAGCACAGCTGCTACTGAGTGTTCCTTACCTTCTATATAACAGCACCCTGCTTTCATTAACCACACTTCCTGTAAGGATATTTTAGCTTGCTGTCCACCATTTTAAAAGACTGTATCCATTTTAGAATAATATGTATATGTAACGTTTATGAGAAGTTAAGTTTCAATTTCTTATAAATGGTTTGATTTCCCTGAAATGATGTACGAAGCCTTTTCCTTTTGTTAGTTTCTATATGAGTTATTAATATTCTATTTTGCTAGATGAAACATCCTGTATCTTTACCATGTATTAATGAAAGGGTTGGACTTTTGTTGTGATGTCATTTTGGTTATATAAGTGAAACCCAGAAATAAAATGACCAGACCATTCTGAACTGCATGTACTGACTGTTTGTCATAACTTTTTATCTGGTCTCCAGATCTGAATGGGTTTGAAGGAACACTAGGCAGGATATCATACGAGGGTTCACTTGCTTTTAGAACATACTTACACCCCATCACTTCCCCTGCAATTAACCCACTGAAGACAACCCCTGCAGTTCTGTTACCCATAGCCATTACTTCTTTGCTTCTTTGCTTCTGCTGTTTATTCCATGTTTCCCAGTACTGTAACTACCTTTCCACCAGCAGCACAATCTGGTCAGCACCCTGCAATCACTTGTAGGTAAGGATGAGCCGAACACCCCCCTGTTCGGTTTGCACCAGAACATACGAACAGGAAAAAAGTTTGTTCGAACACGCGAACACCGTTAAAGTCTATGGGAACATAAATAATCAAAAGTGCTAATTGTAAAGGCTTATATGCAAGTTATTGTCATAAAAAGTGTTTGGGGACCTGGGTCCTGCCCCAGGGGACATGGATCAATGCAAAAAAAGTTTTAAAAACGGCATTTTTTTCAGGAGCAGTGATTTTAATAATGCATAAAGTCAAACAATAAAAGTGTAATATTCCTTTAAATTTCGTAGCTGGGGGGTGTCTATAGTATGCCTGTAAAGGGGCGCATGTTTCCCATGTTTAGAACAGTCTGACAGCAAAATGACATTTCAAAGAAAAAAAGTAATTTAAAACTACTCGCGGCTATTGCATTGCCGGTCCGACAATACACATAAAAGTCCATTGATAAATGGACAGGGGAACCCCGAACCAAAATTTAAAAAAAAATTAAGTGGGGGGGTCCCCCTAAATTCCATACCAGGCCCTTCAGGTCTGGTATGGATATTAAGGAGAACCCCGGCCAAATTTAAAAAAAAAAAATGATGTGGGGGTCCCCCTAAATTCCATACCAGACCGGGTCTGGTATGGATTTTAAAGGGAACCCCGCGCCAAAATTAAAAAAAAAAACAGCGTGGGGTCCCCCCAAAAATCCATACCAGACCCTTATCCGAGCACGCAACCTGGCAGGCCACAGGAAAAGAGGGGGGGACGAGAGAGCGCCCCCCCTCCTGAACCGTACCAGGCCACATGCCCTCAACAATGGCAGGGTGCTTTGGGGTAGCCCCCAAAAACACCTTGTCCCCATGTTGATGAGGACAAGGGCCTCATCCCCACAACCCTGGCCAGTGGTTGTGGGGGTCTGCGGGGGGGCTTATCGGAATCTGGAAGCCCCCTTTAACAAGGGGACCCCCAGATCCCACCCCCCCTGTGTGAAATGGTAAGGGGGTACAAAAGTACCCCTACCATTTCACTAAAAAACTGTCAAAAATGTTAAAAATGATAAGAGACAGTTTTTGACAATTCCTTTATTTAAATGCTTCTTCTTTCTTCTATCTTCCTTCATCTTCTTCTTCTTCTTCTGGTTCTTCTGGCTCTTCTGGTTCTTCCTCCGGTGTTCTTGTCCAGCATCTCCTCCGCGGCGTCTTCTATCTTCTACTCCTCGGGCCGCTCCGCACCCATAGCATGGGGGGAGGCTCCCGCTCTTCTCTTCTTCTTCTTCTCTTCTTCATCTTCTTCTCCGGGCCGCTCCGCATCCATGCTGGCATGGAGGGAGGCTGCTGTTGTGTGGCGCGTCTCCTCTTCTGACTGTTCTTAAATAATGGGGGGACGGGGCCACCCGGTGACCCCGCCCCTCCTGACGCACGGTGACTTGACGGGACTTCCCTGTGACGTCACGGGGAATGCCACAGGGAAGTCCCGTCATGTCCCGTCCGTCAGAAGAGGAGACGCGTCACACAGCAGGAGCCTCCCTCCATGCCAGCATGGATGCGGAGCGGCCCGGAGAAGAAGATGAAGAAGAGAAGAAGATGAAGAAGAGAAGAAGATGAAGAGAAGAGCAGAGCCTCCCCCCATGCCATGGGTGCGGAGCGGCCCGAGTAGAAGAAGATAGAAGATGCCGCGGAGGAGATGCTGGACGAGAACACCGGAGGAAGAACCAGAAGAGCCAGAAGAAGAAGAAAAAGAAGAAGATGAAGGAAGATAGAAGAAAGAAGAAGAATTTCAATAAAGGAATTGTCAAAAACTGTCTCTTGTCATTTTTAACATTTTTGACAGTTTTTTAGTGAAATGGTAGGGGTACAAAACCCTTACCATTTCACACAGGGGGGCGGGATCTGGGGGTCCCCTTATTAAAGGGGGCTTCCAGATTCCGATAAGCCCCCCGCCCGCAGACCCCCACAACCACCGGCCAGGGTTGTGGGGATGAGGCCCTTGTCCTCATCAACATGGGGACAAGGTGTTTTGGGGGGCGGGCACCCTCATAATGTTGAGGGCATGTGGCCTGGTATGGTTCAGGAGGGGGGGCACTCTCTCGTCCCCCCCTCTTTTCCTGTGGCCTGCCAGGTTGTGTGCTCAGATAAGGGTCTGGTGTGGATTTTTGGGGGACCCCACGCCGTTTTTTTTTAAAATTCTGGCGCGGGGTCTCCCTTAAAATCCATACCAGACCTGAAGGGTCTGGTATGGAATTTAGGGGGACCCCCACATCATTTTTTTTTAAATTAATTATGGTTCGGGGTTCCCCTGTGGGGAATTCCTATGCCGTTTTTATCAATGAACTTTTATGTGTATTGTCGGACCGGCAATGCAATAGCCGCAAGTAGTTTTAAATGACTTTTTTTCCTTTGAAATGTCATTTTGCTGTCAGACTGTTCTAAACATGGGAAATATGCGCCCCTTTACAGGCATACTATAGACACCCCCCAGCTACGAAATTTAAAGGGATATTACACTTTTATTGTTTGACTTTAAGCATTATTAAAATCACTGCTCCTGAAAAAACGTCAGTTTTTAAAACTTTTTTTTGCATTGATCCATGTCCCCTGGGGCAGGACCCAGGTCCCCAAACACTTTTTATGACAATAACTTGCATATAAGCCTTTAAAATTAGCACTTTTGATTTCTCCCATAGACTTTTAAAGGGTGTTCCGCGGCATTCGAATTTGCCGCGAACACCCCAAATTGTTCGCTGTTCGGCGAACTTGCGAACAGTCGATGTTCGAGTCGAACATGAGTTCGACTCGAACTCGAAGCTCATCCCTACTTGCAGGACTCCAGCATCTAAATCAAAAAAGAAACAAAGGTTTTTTCCTGCTTATACAACTCTGCCATTATCCACTGCTGCCTGAACCACTAGTCAGTCAATTCCAGATGCCATGCTGCCTTCTGATGGGGTCCAGTCCGCTTCTATGCTGCTTGTGGATGAGTAGGGATGAGCCGATTCGGTTCGCATCAGAACCTGTGAACGGACCCAAAGTTTGCGCAAACTTTAGAACCCTATTAAAGTCTATGGGACTCAAACGTTCGAAATCAAAAGTGCTAATTTTAAAGGCTAATATGCATGGTATTGTCCTAAAAAAGGGTTTGGGGACCCGGGTTCTGCCCCAGAGGACATGTATCAATGCAAAAAAAAGTTTTAAGAACAGCCGTTTTTTTGGGAGCAGTGATTTTAATGATGCTTAAAGTGAGAAAAAAGTGAAATATTCCTTTAAATATCGTACCTGGGGGGGTGTCTATAGTATACCTGTAAAGTGGAGTGTGTTTCCTGTGCTTAGAACAGTCCCTGCACAAAATGACATTTTTAAAGGAATAAAATTCTTTTAAAACTGCTTGCGGCTTTAATGTAATGTCGGGTCCCGGCAATATGGATGAAAATCAGTGAGACTAGGCCCTTTGGGTCTTGTATGGATATTAAGGGTAACCCCGCACCCAAATTATAAAAAGGAAAGGTGTGGGGCCCCCAGGCCCTATATACTCTGAACAGCAGTATACAGGCGGTGCAAAGACAAGATGGGGACTGTGGGTTTGCTGTTAAGTAGAATCTGTGTGTAATTTTGAACTGGTACATTTTTAACCGCTTGCCGCCCGCCGTCTGTCATATGACGGCGAGGCGGTGCGGCTCTCGTTCTGGAAGGGTGTCATATGACGCCCTGCCCTTTAAACAGGGAATGCGCGCGATCGTGCGCGCGCATCCCTGTACCCTCGGTGGCGGCGTGTCACGGAGACACAGCTCGCCACCGAGGGAGGTAAACAGCCATTGGGCATGGCTGTTTACCACGTGATCGGCCGTGATGAAGTCACGGCCGATGACAGCTGGTACCGCCCCATTGTGCACAGCGCATGTGCGCGATCGGGAGCGTGCAGCGTGTGCACGTCGGTGGCGGCGTGTTCCCGGGAACACTGCTCGTCACCGATGATGATAAACAGCCATTGGCCGGCGGCTGTTTACCACGTGATCGGCTGTGATCCATTCACAGCCAATCACTAAATGTAAAAACAGAGCAGTAACTACCTGTTACCAACTCTTCTCTCCTCACACACCGTTTCCAGTGTGAGGAGAGAAGAGCTAGGAGCAGTGAGTTACCGATCTGTGTCTGTATTGTACTGCACAAGCACAACACTTGTCCCATCCCCCCCAATTGTCATCTGTCACCCAACAGTCACCACAGTCACCCCATAAAGTGCACCTGTCACATAAGACTGCCATCAGTGACCATCAGTGGTGCACCTGTCAGCCATCACCCATCACCCATCAGTGACCGTCAGCCGTCACCTGGCAGCCATCACCCGTCACCCATCAGTGACCATCAGCTATCACCTGTCAGCCATCACCGTCACCCATCAGTGACCATCAGCCATCACCTGTCACCCATCAGCCATCACTCATCAGTGACATCAGCCATTACCCATCACCCATCACTGACCGTCAGCCATCACCCGTCACCCATCAGTGACTGTCAGCCGTCACCCATCAGCCATCAGTGACCGTCAGCCGTCCTCCATCAGTGACCATCAGCCATCACCCATCACCCATCAGTGAACGTCAGCCATTACCCATCACCCATCAGTGACGTCAGCCATCAGCCATCACCCGTCACCCATCAGTGACCAACAGCCATCACCCGTCACCCATAAGTGATGTCAGCGATTACCCGTCACCCATCAGTGACGTCAGCCATTACCCTTAACCCATCAGTGACCATCAGCGGTGCACCCATCACCCATCAGTGACCGTGGCCTGTCACCCGTCTGTGACCATTACCCGTCAGTGACCATCATCCGTCACCGTCCGTGGCCTGTCACCCATCAGTGACCATTGCCTGTCACACTGTCATCACCTATCAGTGAACGTCACCTGCCACCCATCTCACAGCCCATCAGTGACCATCACCTGCCACCTGTCACACAGCCATCAGCGTCATGTCCAAAAGATTATACACCAGTGAGGAGGCGTTCCAGATCCTCTCCATGACTGATAAGAGCAATGGGGAGTTCTCAACAGATTCCAATTCTGATTCCGAATCAAATTCGGCATTTGAACCCAATAGTGAATCGGCAAATGATTCGGAGGAAGAATGGGTCCCTCCTAAAAGGGCACGGCACTCTGGAAACCAGCATTATATTCCAAGTCCCAGTACCAGCGCTGCCACCAGCAATAGGCCCCAAGAACAAATTCCCAGGCCCAGTACCAGCGCTGCCGCCAGCGATAGGCCCAGGGAACAAATGCCCAGTACCAGCGCTGCCGCCAGTGATAGGACCCCGGAACAAATGCCCAGACCCAGTACCAGTGCTGTCACATCAAGCCTGAGTACCAGCACAGGAAATTCAATTCCCCCAACTACTGGAGTGTCACGTCCCCAAGAGCCAGGGCCTCTACATATATGCCAGATGGTCTTGCCAACCCAACATGGCTGCCATCCGACTCGGGATCACCAATTATTCCCCCATTCACAGCACAGCCAGGTGTGCAGGCCAACACCTAAAATTTCACAGCGATTGATTTTTTTTATCTGTTTTTGCCCAACACTTTGCTGCAATTCATTGTGGACCAGACAAATTTATATGCCCAGCAATATATTGCCAACAACCCCCAATCATACTATGCCAGTCCATTTGAGTGGAGAGATCTGAATTTGGAGGAGTTCAAATTGTTTATGGGCCTCACCCTAAACATGGGGCTTACAAAAAAAATGAAGGACATGCCTATTGGTCCACCAACCCTATCCACAACATGCCCATTTATTCTGCCGTAATGGCCAGGTCCCGATACGAAATGATAATGCGCTTTCTTCATTTTAGCGACAACACTCAGTGCCCTCCCCGCAATCATCCAAATTACGACAAATTATATAAACTTCACCCACTGATAAATTTCTTTTGCCAACAATTTGCAGAACACTATGTCCCCGATAATAATATATGTGTCGATGAGTCCCTGGTACCCTTTTCAGGCCGGCTAGGAATAAAGCAAAATATTCCTAGCAAAAGGGCCAGATACGGAGTAAAATTATACAAGCTCTGTGAGAGAGCCACGGGATATTTGTATGCGTTCCGCATATATGAAGGAAAAGATTCCCAGCTCCAGCCTCCTGAGTGCCCAGCCTACATGGGCACAACTGGAAAGATTGTATGGGACTTGGCATACCCACTTCTGAACAAAGGATATCACATATACCTCGACAATTTCTACACTGGCCTGCCCCTTTTCAAACACATATACTTTGCAAAAACCCTGGCCTGCGGAACCTCCAGAAAAAATAGGAAGGGCTTCCCACAATCTCTTGCAAACAAAAAGCTGCGAAGGGGGGAAAGAGCAGCATTGAGATGCAATGAAGTGCTGGCCTTGAGGTGGAAGGATAAAAGGGACGTGCACATGATGTCCACCATCCATGACGACACTACAATTGAGGTTCAAAGAAGAGGTCCCATTGAAAAGCCAGTATGTGTCCAAGATTATAATCCCTACATGGGGGGGGGGGGGGGGGTGGATTTCAATGATCCAATGATTTAGCCCTATTTGTCGATAAGGAGGTCCCAATTCTGGTACAAGAAGGTAGCAATTTATCTCATACATTTGGCCCTTTATAATTCCTATATAGTCTACACCAAAGCCACAGAAAGCCCCCCTTCCTACAATTCGCAGAAGAAGTTGTTATGTCCCTCATCTATCACCAAAGACCCCCCTCTGAAGACCTTCGCTCTGAGGCTGTTTGCCGACTTAATGAGCGCCACTTCCCCTTCAACATTCCACCATCTGAAGCAGGTCGAAGACGGCAAAAAAAATGTTGCGTGTGCACCAAAAGAGGATTTCGAAAAGATACCAGCTAGCATTGTCCCCAGTGTCCCTCCCAACCTGGCCTTTGCATTGGTGAATTCTTCCAACTTTATCATACATCCCTAAAAGATTAGCCCATATTTTTAACCATTTCCCCATTTTCATCATCTATGCTGACCATTTTCCATGCTTCCCCAAATAATCATGCCACTGCCTTCGACGTTAAATGACCCTGGCCTGTTTTTTGACTATGCCTCTGCCTACCGTTTGGACTGCTTCCACGTGAACTGACCCTGGCCTGTTTTTTGACTATGCCTCTGCCTACCGTTTGGACTGTGGCCACGTGAACTGACCCTGGCCTGTTTTGTGACTATGCCTCTGCCTACCGTTTGGACTGCCTCCACGTGAACTGACCCTGGCCTGTTTTATCAACTACGCTACTGCCTACCACTTGGACTGCTTGCACGTGAACTGACTCTGGCCTGTTTTATGGACTATGCTTTTGCCTACCGCTTGGACTGATCTGTTGCCTTGCTACTGTAGTACACAGGGGTCTCACATATGTGAGGGGCTCCAGAATTGTTTTTCCGGATGGAGAAAACAATTTTTTTTTGTTTTCTCCAGGTTTCGGAATTTCCAGATTAGGGTCTGGAGTCCAAAGGCTTCATAGAGATTTGGGTGGGTCGAAGCCTCTACCCCTGTGCCCCTGTGCACAGGCCTTACCCGATTGCGGCCCTCAGCCTGATGCTGACTTACTGCCATCATGCCTCTGCCTGCCGCATGAACGGACCACACTGCTACATGGACTATGCAAATAATTAGCTGTAGCAAGAGGCAGTATGTTTATGAAGGGCTGGAGAGCGGTACAATGAGTGTCTGTAGGTAACAGTGTACCAGGACCAATATTATGGCTGTGCTGGCTGTCTCTGCCTGGACAATTTCTATGCACTGTGCTGTGCTGACAATATGCTTGTGCTGACTATAGACAACATTCCTGTCTGCTGCCTGGATGATTACTATTGCTGTTGTTAAGCACATCCCTGCCTGCTGCCTGGACCAGTGCTCTCCTCTGCGGATACTACTAAAAGCACAGGTAATGCTTTTGTTTTTACCCTTTCCGCAATATAATTTATTTTGGATTGTAATTCTTGGTATGTACATGCTATGTGTTAGAAATATGAAGGGCCTTCAAAAATGATAGGTTGCCAGGAAATTATATATGCCATTAATGCTCCTAGAATGCCTGATGGTGCTACTTAGATGTTGGGCCTCTGTATGTGGCCAGGCTGTGTAAAACGTTCACACATGTGGTATCACCATACTCAGGAGGAGTAGCAGAATGTATTTTGGGGTGCCATCTTTGCTATGTACATGCTATGTGTTGGAAATATCTGATAAATTGTCAACTTTGTGTACAAAAAAATGCGTTTTTACATTTTTTTCCTACATTTTCCAAAAACTTCTAGTAAAAAAATGAACTATTCAAAAGACTCATTATGCCTCATAGATTATATGTTGGGGTGTTTGCTTTCCAAAATGGGGTCATTTTGGGGGCAATTCCATTGTCCTGATGCTCCAGGGCCTTCAAAAGTGTAATAGGTGGTTGAGAAATGAGATGTGTAATTTATGCTCGTAGAACGCCTGAAGATGCTACTTCAATGTTGGGGCTTTGTATGTGGCCAGGCTGTGTAAAAGTCTCACACATGTGGTATTGCCATACTCAGGAGGAGTAGCAGAATGTATTTTGGGGTGTCATCTTTGCTATGTACATGCTATGTGTTGGAAATATCTGATAAATGGACAACTTCGTGTAAAAAAAATGCGTTTCCATTTTTTTTCCATATTTTCCAAAAACTTCTGGAAAAAAATGAACCGTTCAAAAGACTCATTGTGCCTCATAGATTATACATTGGGGTGTTTGCTTTCCAAAATGGGGTCATTTTGGGGGCAATTCCCTTGTCCTGGTGCTCCAGAACCTTCAAAAGTGTAATAGGTGGTTGAGAAATGAGATGTGTCATTTATGCTCGTAGAACGCCTGAAGATGCTACTTCAATGTTGGGCCTTTGTATGTGGCCAGGCTTTGTAAAAGTCTCACACATGTGGTATCGCCATACTCGAGAAGAGTAGCAGAATGTATTTTTGGGTGTAATTTGTTGTATGCATATGCTCTGTGAGAGAAATAACCTGTTAATATGACAATTTTGTAAAAAAATAAAATAAAAAAATAATCTTGCAAAGAATTGTGGGAAAAAATTACAACTTAAAAAAACTCACTTAATACCTTGGAATGTCTACTTTCTAAAAAGGGGTCATTTGGGGGTATTTGTACTTTCCTGACTTGTTAGTATCTCAAAAAATGAGATAGGCCTTCAGTACATCAGGTGTGATCAGATGTGATCAATTTTCAGTGATTGGCACCATAGTTTGTAGACTCTATAACTTTCACAAAGACCAAATAATTTACACGTATTTGGGTTATTTTTACTGAAGATATGTAGCAGTATAAATTTTGGCCAAAATTTATGAAGAAAAATGACTAATTTGCAAAAATTTATGACAGAAACAAAGAAAAAGGCATTTTTTTCACAAAATTTACGGACTTTTTTATTTATAGCACAAAAAATAAAAAACCCACTAGTGATTAAATACCACCAAAAGAAAGCTCTTTGAAAAAAAGTACACAAATTTCATATGGGCACAATGTTGCATGACTTAGTAATTGTCATTCAAAGTGTGAGATCGCTGAAAGCTGAAAATTGGTCTGGGCAGGAAGGGGGTGTAAGTGCACTGTATTGAGGTGGTTAAAGTGTAGCTCCAGCCCAAAAATCTATGTTTAAGCTTTTTGGAAAACATAGGGAAGGATTATCACCCCTGTAACATTTGTTTTGCTGTCTGTGCAACTCTTCAGAAGATTTCACCTCACATTCTGTCCCAATGACAAATGTTTTTTGAAAATTTTGAGTTTTTAGTGAAACAAGGATTGGTGATAAAGCATTAGTGAAGAGGAGACACGTTTTTCCCATATTATATTAGATAATTAGAGAATTTCCCTTCCTAGGGGTAGATTTCATCTCACTTACTGTTGTTTCCTTCCGTTTGCAAGTAGGAGTCATTTGTAAGTTGGATGTTTGAAAGTAGGGGCCTGCCCTATATACTCTGCAGAAATTGGGGCCTTAGTTGTTGGTGTTGCCACAACACTGTAAGCCCTCACAGTTACTCTTGGTGGGCGCAGGAATGGGCCCTGCTGTGAAATATTAGATCAAGAATTGTAATTACATGTCCCTGTTGAACAGGGGCAGAAAATTTGGGCCTTAGGCACTGGTGCCACAACATTGCAACCCCTCACAGATGCTATAGTTGGAGCGCAGGAATGAGCCCTGTTGCAAAGTATTGCATCAAAAATTGTAATTACACTCCCCTGTTAAACAAGGGGCTGAAAAATTGGGCCTTGGCACTGGTGCTGGTGCCACAACACTGCAACCCCTCACAAATACTCTAGTTGGAGTGCAGGAATGAGCCCTGCTGCAAAGTATTGCATCAAAAATTGTAATTACATGCCCCTGTTAAACAGGGGCTGAAAAATTGGGCATTGGGAGCTGGTGCTGGTGCCACAACACTGCAACCCCTCACAGATACTCTAGTTGAAGCGCAGGAATGAGGCCTGCTGCAAAGTATTGCATCAAAAATTGTAATTACACGCCCCTGTTAAACAGGGGCTGAAAAATTGGGCCTTGGGCACTGGTGCTGGTGCCACAACACTGCAACCCCTCACAGATACTATAGTTGAAGTGCAGGAATGAGCCCTGATGCAAAGTATTGCGTCAAAAATTGTAATTACACTCCCCTGTTAAACAGGAGCTGAAAAATTGGGCCTTGGGTACTGGTGCTGGTGCCAAAACATTGCAACCCCTCACAGATACTATAGTTGGAGAGCAAGAATGAGCCCTGTGAAAGTATTGCATCAAAAATTGTAATTACACGCCCCTGTTAAACAGGGGCAGAAAAATTGGGCCTTGGCCACTGGTGGCGGTGCAGAGAACCAAAAATGTTCTTATAAGCTATCAGCATGAAAATTGAGGAGGGAGAGGATTGTGACTCAGCATAACAGGATAGTCACTCAGCATCAGCATAGGCAGTCTTGAAAGGATCTCACATTAAAAAAAAAAAAATCAATCGGTTACATCAGCATCAGGTGCTTGGTAGCTGGTGATCCAAGACTGATTCATTTTTATGAAGGTCAGCCGATCGACCGATTCGGTGGACAGGCGCACCCTGTGATCGGTTACAAAGCCTCCAGCAGCACTGAATGTGCGTTCCGAAAGAACACTGGATGCAGGACAGGTCAGTAGCTCAACTGCATACTGTGCAAGCTCTGGCCAGTGATCCATCCTCAAGACCCAGTAACCCAGAGGATTTTCAGTGGAAAAGGTGTCCAAGTCTGATCTTGCTCCTAGGTAATCCTGCACCATGTGAATCAGACACTGGTGATGGTTGCTGGAACCGATCAGACCTTGGGGCTGCGGACTAAAAAATTGTCTGAACACATTGGTCAGATGGCCTCCTTCTCCACCGCTCTATCTGTGACTGACCGAAGCCTCAGCAACACGTTGTCCAGAAGGACCAGGATATTGTAACCTCCCAGGCTCTGGAAGCGCATTGCACAAACCTTTCTGCAAGGCCTCCCGAAGATATTTCATCCTCTGCTCCCTCTGCAATGGCAAGATAAGGTCCACAGACCTACCCTTGTAACGTGGATCAAGGAGGGTTGCCAGCCAGTAATTATCCCTCCCCTTGATACCACGAATACGAGGATCCTTCCGCAGGCTTTGCAGGATCAGGGAGGCCATGCAGCATAGGTTTGCTGAGGCATTAGTCCTCTGGGTCACTAAGGACGACATGATCCGCAGCCACCTCCTCTCAGCCACGTACAAGTCCATGGGTTTCTTCGGACTATAAATAATCCCTTGAAGACTGCTGCTGATGCTGAGTGTCAGGCTCCACCTCCATGCTGACACAATCCTCCTCCTCCTCCTCCTTGTCCTCTTCCTGTGTGATCGGTGGGCACGCAGGAACACTGTCTGAATAAAGGGGGCCTTGAGAGGTAAGGAAGTCCTCCTCTTCCTCCCTCTGTTCTGCCTCAAGTGCCCTGTCCATTATCCCATGCAGCATGTGCTCCAATAGGTGCACAAGAGGGACAGTGTAGACAGGTGGACAAGTGGACAGGTACTCATTGATGGCCCTCTGCTGCGTGTGCAGCCACTGCAGCATGGCCAACGTTGAGTTCCACCTGGTGGGCATGCCACAGATTAGGCGGTTCTTGGGCAGGTTAAATTCCTTTTGGAGGTCAGCCAGCCGAGCACTGGCATTATATGACCTGCAGAAATGCACACAGACTTTCTTGGCCTGCCTCAGCACATCCTGTAAGCCCGGGTACCTGCCCAAGAACTGCTGCACCACCAAGTTAAGGACATGAGCCAAACAGGGCACATGGGTCAGTTGTCCCTGTCGGAGGGTGGAGAGGAGGTTGGTGCCATTGTCGCAAACCACCATACCTGCCTTAAGCTGGCGTGGCGTCAACCACCTCTTAACTTGCCCCTGCAGAGCTGACAGAATATCTGCCCCAGTGTGGCTCCTGTCCCCCAAGCACACCAGCTCAAGCACTGCATGGCATCTTTTTGCCTGCGTGCTTGCATAGCCCCTTGAATGCCTACGGAGCACTGCTGGTTCCAAGGACAAATCAGCACAGAAAGATGCCATGGAGGAAGAAGAAGAGGAGGGGGTGGCAGAATCACCACTAGTAGAATTTTGGAGGCGTGTTGGCGGAACAACCTCCAACACTACTGCACCCTGTCCTGCATCCTTCCCAGTTGCCAAAAGAGTCACCCAGTGCACGGTGAAAGATAGGTAACATCCCTGTCCATGCCTGCTGGACCATGAGTCAGCAGTAATATGCACCTTACCGCTGACCGCCCTGTCCAGCGAGGCCAAGACATTGCCTTCCACATGCCGGTAGAGAACTGGAATCGCCTTCCATGAGGAAAAGTGGCGTTTGGGAACCTGCCACTGAGGAACTGCACATTCCACAAACTCACGGAAGGAGGCAGAGTCTACCAACTGAAAAGGCAGCAGTTGAAGTGCTAGCAATTTAGCCAAGCTAGCATTCAATTGCTGGGCATGTGGATCGCTGGAAGCGAATTGTTTCGGCGGTGCAGCAGCTGGGGCAGGGAAATTTGCCTGTTACAATCTGACGTCGGTGTACTGATAGTAGATTGCTCACAAGTACTTGGCTGTGACACACCTAATTCTACACCTTCATTCCTCTCAGTGCAGGTTTCAGAGAGGACTGAAGATATAGTGGTGTTGGAGATCCCAGCTAATGAGGAGCAAGGAGAGGTCTGCTTTGTTCTTTGGTGTGGGTTTTTTAGGTACGCTTGCCAACGAACTGCATGGCAGGTCGACATATGTCTGGTCAAGCATGTGGTGCCCAAGCGGGTGATGTTTTGGCCACGCGAGATGCGCTTGAGACATATGTTGCAAATAGCAGTGGTGGGATCTGATGCACTCGTCTCAAAAAAGGCCCACACCAAAGAACTTTTGGAATAACGTGCAGAGACAGCAGCACCCTGCACATGCGGAGCTCTGCGGTGTGATGCAGTCGGTGTGCTGCCCTTAAGCTGGCCCCCTGGAGGGCATCCTGCCTTGTTGGAGATGTGCCTCCTCCTCCTCCTCCTCTCTCCTATCAGGCACCCACGTGGAGTCAGTGACCTCATCATCCCCTCCCTCCTCATCACTGGAGCAAAGCTGGCAGTATGCTGCAGCTGGGGGAACATGACTGCCAGATTGCTGTCCTTCTTGCGTACCCCCTCTCTCTGGGCTCACGTTACTGCCTTCCTCTAGCTGGATACCATCATTGGAGCCTTCAAAACACTGGGCATCCTTCTGGAGCATGTACCCAAAACTGTGGTCAAGCAGTTCGGGGGACTCCTCAGGAGGACATGGTGGGGCTAGGGAAGGAGTGACTGATGCCATTGAGCAGAGGGAAGAGGCCGCGTTGGCAGCTGCTTTGCCAGACAAAGTACCCTGAGCCTGGGTGAGAGAGGATGAGGAGGATGAGGAATCCACTCTACCAAGTCTTCTGCATGTTGCGGCTCAACACGGCCAGCTGCCGAAAAAAAGGACAAGCGTGTCCCACGGCCACGTGCTGATGAGGATGCACCGTCTCCACGACCAGCACTGTTGCCTCTAGACACAGAGCCTGCTTGCCCTCTTTTATTGGCCTTCCAGACATACTAATGGCCTGCAGTGAGATGTAGCTGCACCAAGCTGGGATGTACATATATACTGATACTGCAGCTAGCAAAATCAACTGCCTGCCTGTAGTATTATTAGTATGAGAACACCAGCAATTGTCTTCAGGTAGCTTTAGGTGCACACAGTGCAGAGGACACAGTACACTAACTGTAAATACTGCAGCCGCCTGCCTGTGGTATTAATAGGATCAGAACAACAGCAATTGTCTTCAGGTAGCTTTAGGTGCACACTGTGCAGAGGACAGAGTACACTAACTGTAAATACTGCAGCTGCCTGCAGTACTAATAGGATCAGAAGAACACCACCAATTTCCTTCAGATAGCTTTAGGTGCACACTGTGCAGAGGACGCACTACACTAACTGTAAATACTGCAGCTGCCTGTGGTACTAATAGGATCAGAACACCACCAATTTTCTTCAGGTAGCTTTATGTGCACACTGTGAAGAGGATGCACTACACTAACTGTAAATACTGCAGCTGCCTGCGGTACTAATAGGATCAGAAGAACACCACCAATTTTCTTCAGGTAGCTTTAGGTGCACACTGTGCAGAGGACGCACTACACTAACTGTAAATACTGCAGCTGCCTGCGGTACTAATAGGATCAGAAGAACACCACCAATTTTATTCAGGTAGCTTTAAGTGCACACTGTGCAGAGGACGCACTACACCAACTGTAAATACTGTAGCTGCCTGCCTGTGGTACTAATAGGATCAGAAGAACACCAGCAATTTTCTTCAGGTAGCTGTAAATACTGTAAAAACACCTGCCTGCCTGTCAGTAGGAAGAGAATAACAGGAATGGATCTAGCTAAACTGAATACAGTGTATATATATATATATATATATATATATACAGTGTATATATATATATACACTGGAACTATACCTTTCAACCCAGGGAACTACAAACCACCAACAGGTGAACCTGGTCCTGCCAGTTTCCTAGTCTTAAGAAGTGGTCTTTGGATGCTCCACAGTGCCCCACAGCAGAGGTCTGCACGCTGACTGGGTACCCCACCGTCGGGGTCCGAAAGCTGGCTGGGCTCCCTGCTTGTCAGATTCCTGAGGAGGCACAACACTTGGAGCTTATAATTCCTTAATGCAGCATAAGTAACACTGGGATTCTGAAGGCAACCTGAAAGCTTTACACCAGAGTCCTAGGTCCATACAGGCGCCCCGACGCCAGGGTGGCCCATCACAACTGGACGTTCTCCATCTAGGCCAGGGGTCTTCAAACTGCGGCCCTCCAGGTGTTCAGGAACTACAATTCCCATCATGCCTAGTCTACCTATTTCCTTGCATCTCTGGTATTCCCTGTGAACTGTGCTCTCCATCTTGTATATATATTGTTCATATTGTATATAGTTAGGTTTCAGTTACTTAGTTAAACATTTTGGTTATATAGTTGTGGGTCAGTTGTATTTTTTTTTTTCAAATATAGGTTTTTATTGAAGATTTTGAAGAGAAAAGAATACCGTGAGGGTATAATACAACAGTGGTCAAATTCAACATTCTAACAGATATAACAAATATATATGTTTCCAATAAAAGGCTCTCGTTCTGTCTTCAGAGAAGATGACATATTACATAGAATTATACCATTTAGCCCGTAGGCCAGTTCTGGCCACCTATATAGATTTACGTAGTATTGCTACACTTACTGATTGGTGTACTCTAACGGGCTGTCCGCTACCTCATAGCCCCAACATATCTGGAGGCGATGGACGGCCATACATTAACTGAATACAAAACCATTAATTGAGGAAATGGATATGTGAAACGGATAGAAATTATAGAGAGAATAAGAGGGGGGTATATAGTCAACACGAGCGTGATGGACTTGTCAGGGAGTCCGTCCCGCAGTAGATCTGCGTCAATGCGACTCTCAAAAATTTAGTAAGGTTTGTCCCTCATCGGACAAAATGAACATATTCCAAGATAACCAGGTTTTGGAGTGTTTGTATTGTTTGTATTGGGCAGTAAGTACTAAATCTTCTAGTTTTTTTAATGTCCTCAACTCTGCGCAGCCACATCCCCACTGAGGGGGGTACATTTTGTTTCCACATGGCTGGAATATAGGACTTTGCCGCATTGAGCAAGGGTCTAACAACCGATTTCTTGTACGACCATGCCGGGACTGAGGTGGCGTGCAGCAGAAAGATCGCAGGATCTCTCTGAGTTATGTGGTTTGTGAATTTCTGAATAATTTTCTCAATTGTTGTCCAAAAATTTTGTAGTAGAGGGCAGGTCCAAAAGATATGCAAAAGTGTCCCTTTGTCTGCATGACACCTCCAGCACCTATCAGATGTGTTAGGGAAGAATTTATGTAGCAATTGAGGAGTATAATACCACCTAGTTAGAATTTTATAATTTGTCTCCTGGATTATTGTGCAGGTGGATGACTTCAGGGAAAATTGAAGTATGTTTTGTTTTTGTATAGCTGTAAAGTTACGTTGTAGGTCATTTTCCCATTTCTGCAGAAATAGCAGATCTGGTTGTTCTGCTGGTGTGTTGAGCAGAGAATATGTTTTGGAAAGTACCTGGGATAATGTACCTTCATTCCTACAATATTCTTCTAGAGTTGTCAGGTCACGTTTAAAGTGTGTATGGTCTGGTAGTGAATGAATGAAATTATGCAAACGGATCGCTTTCCAGAATGATAACTGAAAACCTCCACTATCGTCCGTCAGTGATTGAATTAAGGTCCAGTGATCTTCATCTACATAGTATAATGCGCAATCCTTACCCGCCATCCATAGCGTTTCATATTCTGAGCGGTCTAGTCCCAGTTTGAACGCCGGATTGCCTAGAATGGGAAACAGAGGAGATTGCCTTGATGTCAGGGAAGTGGTCTTTATTAATATTAAGCCTACCGATAATGTGGCGCCTATAATAGGGTGTGAGGTTATGTCTGGGGGAAGCTGATCATAGCACCAGACTGCCCCTTTTAGCGGGACACTTACCTGGGTGCGTTCTATTTGAACCCATAATTTGGTTTGTTCATGTCTGTTCCAGTCAATGATCCTCCCTTAATGTACTGCTTGATAATAGTGTTTTGCGTCAGGGAGGGCAAGACCACGATAATGTTTTGGTAGAGTCAGGTAACGTCTTCTTAGTCTAGGTTTCGTCTGTGACCATACAAATTTTATGAACATTGAATGTATTTGTCTAAAATATATGGAGGGTATCTTAATTGGCAGAGCTTGGAACAAATATAAACATTTCGTGAGAATGCACATTTTGAGGAGATTGCATCTCCCGAACCAAGAGTGTAGGCCTTTGTCCCATTCTTCGAGCAGCTCTTTTGCTTTGGATAGCATTGATGGGAAATTCAATTCAAATGTGCATTTCAGATCGCTAGGTATATTGGTTCCTAAGTAGGTAAAATGACTGTCGGACCATTTAAAGTTGAATTTAGTTTTCAGGGGGGACACTTGTTCTGTCGTCATGTTAATGCTCATCGCTGTAGATTTATCAAAGTTTATTTTTAGATTAGATATGTTCCCATATCTCTGGAATTCTTTAATTAGGTTTGGAAGGGATATGACCGGGTTAGTCAGAGAAAACAAGAGATAATCTGCGTAAGCAGAAATCTTATATTGCCTTTGATCTATATTAATTCCCGAAAAATATCCGGATTCCGGCGTATCGTATTTAGAAAGGGCTCAAGTACTAGGGCAAAGAGAAGGGGTGACAATGGGCACCCCTGCCTGGTACCATTAGAGATGGTGAAAGGGTTAAACAGGACTCCATTAGCTTTGACCTGGGCTGTCGGTACGGAATAAATATTTGAGATCCAATGTAGCATGTGTCTGCCTAGTTCGATGTGTTTCAGAACTGAAGTCATAAATTCCCAACTTACCTGGTCAAAGGCTTTCTCAGCGTCTGTGCTGAGAAAAATGCATGGTGTCTTAGTTACAGAGGCTCTATGTATCAGGTTGAGTACTTTGGTGGTATTGTCCCTAGCCTCGCGTGTGGGGACAAAACCCACCTGGTCAAGGTGTATTAAGTCCGTCATGTGTTGGGATAATCTGTTGGCTAATATTTTAGTGAGAAGTTTAAGATCTATATTTCAAAGAAATATAGGCCTGTAGCTACCACAGGCAGACGGATCCTTTCCCTCCTTGGGTATGAGGGAAATGTGAGCACTTAAGGTTTCCCTCTGTAGATGACCCCCCTCTGTAAGGTTGTTAAAAAGTTTTAACATGTACGAGCCTAAGACCGGTAGGAGGATCTGGTAGTATTGGAGGATAAGTCCATCTGGCCCAGGCGCTTTACCCAGTTTCATGCTTTTAATAGCGCATTGCAGTTCTGTTAATGTGATGGGTTCTTCTAGGGCAGCTGTATTTTCCTCTGAGAGTTTGGGAAGATTAGATAGAGTAAGATAGTCACCTACTGCAGTGTCATTGGTATGTGGCTTCGGGAGGTTGTGCAAGGAGGAGTAGAAGGTTCTGAATTCATTGGCAATTTGAGTGGGTAAGACCTTCCTCTGTCCTGTCGAAGAGATGATTTGGGGGATATATGCACAAAGCCTTTGTTGTCTAACTGCTCTAGCAAGAAGTTTCCCACATTTATTCCCAGACTCATATGTGAGTTTCCTACATGATTGTAGTGCTGCTTTTGCCTGATATTGTAACAGATCAACTGTCTGCCTACGTAAAGTTAAAAGTTCAGTTTCAAGCGTTGTTGTTGTGTTCCTCTTATGTGCTTTTTCCAATTCATGAATTTTCTGTAAAAGTTTCTCCCGTTCCCTTTTAATATGTGCTTCGTGTTTAATCAGGACCCCTCTAATCACAGACTTGTGGGCTTCCCAAAGTATCGCAGGATCACAATTGTTGATATTGTTGGTCATAAAGTATTGGTTAACCACTTCCCGCCCGGTCCATAGCAGATGACGGCCGGGCAGTGGTCCAGTTATCCTGACTGGGCGTCATATGACGTCCAGCAGGATAACATGCCACTGCGTGCCTGTGGGGGCACCCATTGCAGCGATTGGTGGAGCGGTGTGTCAGTCTGACACACTGCTCCACTGAGCTTGGTAAAGAGCCTCCGGCTGATCAAATCACAGCTGATCACGATGTCAATAGTAAAAGCCATTGATCGGCTTTTCCTCACTCACGTCTGACAGACGCGAGTAGAGGAGAGCCGATCGGCGGCTCTCCTGACAGGGGGGGTCTGCGTTAATTGTTTTTCAGCGCAGCCCCCCCTCAGATCACCACACTGGACCACCAGGGATCACCACTAGGACCACCAGGGAGAGGGGAAACATGTGGATTGCCAGGGATGTACCCCATGGCCATCCACATGTGCCCAATGTGCTCAGTCAGTGCCCAATCTGTGCCAATCAGTGCCCACAAATGGGCACTGATTGGCACCAGTATATTGCAGTGATGCCCAGCAATGCCACCCTTAGGGGCATCAGTGCCACCAATCAGTGTCATCAGTGCCACCCATCAGTGTCCATCGGTGCCACCTGTCAGTGCCCATCTGTGCCCATCAGTGCCCACCTATCAGTGCCCATCAGTGCCCATCCATGCCCATCCGTGCCACCTATCAGTGCCACCCATAAGTACCCATCAATGCCACCTACGAGTGCCCATCAGTGCTGCCTTTGAGTTCCCATCAGTGCACCTATGAGTGCCCATCAGTGCCGCATACCAGTGCCACCTATCAGTGCCACCTATTAGTGCCCATCAGTGCCACCTATCAGTGCCCATCATCAGTGGCCATCAGTGCCACCTCATCAGTGCCACCTCATTGGTGCCACCTCATCGGTGCCCATCAGTGCCATCGTATCAGTGCCTGTCAGTGCAGTCATATCAGTGCCCGTCATTGAAGAAGAAAACGTACTTATTTACAAAAATTTTTAACAGAAACAAAGAAAAACTTGTTTTTTTTCAAAATTTTAGGTCTTTTTTTTATTTGTTGCGCAAAAAATAAAAAACGCAGAGGTACCACCAAAAGAAATCTCTATTTTTGGGAACAAAATGAAAAAAAAATTGTTTGGGTACAGTGTATCATGACCGTGAAATTGTCATTCAAATTGCCACAGCACTGAAAGCTGAAAATTGGTCTGGGCGGGAAGGTGTCTAAGTGCCTGGTATTGAAGTGGTTAAGTTCTTTTGTGACGTCAGACAGTACTGCGAGATTTTGTAGTAAACTTTTGTTAAGTCGCCAGAATTTTGCTTTAGTCATCGCTGTCCGCGAGAGGGAGTGGCGCAAAGTAATGGGCGCGTGGTCCGACCAGGTTATGTTACCTATAGTAGCTGCGCCTGCTGCCTCTAGTTGGCCATGTGGTAATAAGAAAAAGTCAATGCGCGAGTATGTTTTGTGTGGAGGCGAGAAGAATATGTAGTCCCTCTCCCCTGCGTGTAAGAGCCCCCATACGTCTATCAGTCTGGCCTCATGGAGAGCCTGAGTGATGCGTTTATGTAAGCTGGTACACAGGGAAGAGGTACCCAAGGATGTGTCTACCGCTGGATTCAAGGGGGTATTAAAATCGTTGCCCAGGATCAGCTGTCCTTCATCGAAGTTCATCAGATCAGTCAGTGTTTTGTGTATGAAGATATCTTGTCTATCATTTGGAGCGTAGACTGTAGCTAACGTCACTAACACTTCACCTATAAGCCCTTTAATGAACACATACCTCCCTTCCGTGTCGATTCTAGTGTCTCGGGAAGTCCAAGGCACTTTCCCTGCAAGGAGTATAGAAAGTCCTTTGGATTTGGCTGAAGGGTTGGTTGCATGATAAGTGAGTGGAAAGTACCAGTTTTTCAGACATGACGGTGCACCTGTTTTGAAGTGGGTTTCCTGAATGAACGCTATGTCTGCTCTAGCTCTTTTGAGATAATTCAAGAGCATACGCCGTTTCTCAAGTATTCAACCCCTTAGTGAAAAAATGGTGAATTGGTCCATCAGGCTTGTGTCAAAAAATAAATAAAAATAAATAAATATAAAAAGGGGGGGGGGGGGGTGGTGAATACAATGGGGGGGGAATTGGTATAGGAGGATAAAGACAGAAGGTAAAAGTTAGAAGAGGAAAGAGAGAGAGAGGGAAGAGCAGGAAGAGCTCAAGAAGGAACAGACTGGACAATCAACACTATGGATCGTCCCTTCTAGTATTAATTATCAATAGACAATTGTGTGCAATTTCTTGCAAGGAAACGCACTCCAGTTATCACCGGGAAGGTGTTTCGGCCTAATGGGGATGAGGTGTCCCTTTTCCAAAAATTTGCGTTTAAAACACCGCTGCACAAATACCGTGTGATATAAAATATTGCAACAATCTTCATTTTATTCTCTAGGTTCTCTGCTAAAAAATATATATATAATGTTTGGGGGTTCTAAGTAATTTTCTAGCAAAAAATATGGATTTTAACTTGTAAACACCAAATTTCAAAAAATAGGCTTAGTCATGAAAGGGCTATTTCATGACTAAGCCTATTTTGGAAATTTGGTGTTTACAAGTTAAAATCCATATTTTTTGCTAGAAAATTACTTAGAACCCCCAAACATTATATATATTTTTTAGCAGAGAATCTAGAGAATAAAATGGAGATTGTTGCAATATTTTATATCACACGGTATTTGTGCAACGGTGTTTTAAACGCAAATTTTTGGAAAAGGGACACTTCCATGAATTTTAAAAAATCCAAACAGTAAAGTTACCCCAATTTTTTTGTATAATGTGAAAGATGATGTTACGCTGAGTAAATAGATACCAAACATGTCACGCTTTATAATTGCACGCACTCGTGGAATGGCGACAAACTATGGTAGCTATGAATTTCCATAGGCGACACTTTAAATTTTTTTTACGGTTACCAGGTTAGAGTTACAGAGGAGGTCTAGGGCTAGAATTATTGCTCTCACTCTGACGATCACGGCGATACCTCACATGTGTGATTTGAACACCGTTTACATATGCGGGCGCGACTTCCATGTGCGTTTTCTTCACTGCATGAGCTCGCGGGGCCGGGGGCGCTTAAAAATAATTTTTTTTTTTATTTATTTTATTTATTGTTAGACTTATAAATTGTGTTTTAAAAAAAATGTTTTTTTTTTTTACTTTTATTGCTGTCACAAGGAATGTAAACATCCCTTGTGACAGTAATAGGTGGTGACAGTACTCTTTATGGAGGGATCGGGGGTCTAAAAGACCCCCGATCCCTCCTCTGCACTTCAAAGTATTCAGATCGCTGAAAACGGCGATTCTGAATACTGTGTATTTTTTTAAATTCGGCGCCATTGGCAGCCGAGTAAACGGAAGTGACATCATGACGTCGCTTCCGCGTTTACATTGAGAAGACTGGAACAAAGCCACCCACGGCTTCGTTCCAGCCCGCCCACAGCCGCCGGAGGCAGCCGATTGGACACCGGGCCTCCCGATCGCACGGGAGGCCTGGTAAGAGCGGTGAGAGGCGGCAGGAGGGGGGGATGTCCCCTCCCGCTCCTCCGGTTTAACAGCCGCATTGGTTGTTATATACGGGTAGCTGATCGCCCGCTCAAAACAACGGTACTGGGATGATGCCTGCAGCTGCGGGCATCATCCCGGTATAACCCCGGAAAGCCGAGTACGCATATCTGCGTACGGTCGGCGGGAAGGGGTTAGACTATGACCAAGGGAGCCAACCCTGATCCGCCCCGCCCCGCTCACCCACCCTAAGGTATAGTAGGCATGTAGGATATCAAATATGCAAAACACATCAAATACGTGGTCAAGCAACAAGTAACATCATATATATATCCCTTATGTAATCAATCCCGGCCCCAGTGTTAAAACTTAAAACCTGAATTTATTAACTGAAAGCCTCAAACGGACCCACCCTAGCTCAGCATGGGTATTATTCCTGTTCTCCCCTGAACCCCCCCCCAACCCAAACTGCAGTAGGTATTCGTATTCTAATCCTAATTTACATTCTCATCTGTTTTGGCACACCGCGGGGGGGTGACCCCAAAACCCACAAGACAGACTGCTGAAAGAATTATATAACACATTAAATGTCCTCTGTTGTATCTCCTAAGCTGTCAGATAGATAGGGGGGAGGTATCTGTTCCATATAGAGGGCAATTAGGGTTCCAATATTCTTGCTAGGATGGACTGATAGGTAAACGAGAAATCCTGGACAGCCGCACTCAAAAGTAATTTTCGATCTTTATTTAATTACAATCATAAAAATACATGCCACAGCATCACAAAGCAGGAAAGCTGACGCGTTTCACACTGTAGTCAGTGCTTAATCATAGCTAAATATCACATGAATGAATCCCCTATATATACCAATATTCATTGAACATGTGTCCAGGAAGTTGATTAGTGATAATCAATCTACAAACTCAAAAAAGCTCTGACTGAAATGGAAGTGGGAACTTAAAACTGTGAAAAAAGTAGTGCCTAAAAAAATCCTTTAAATAATATAAGTGAATAAATAAAAAAAATATGCATAGAATGAGTGATGAAAAAAGAAAAAAAGTGAAAAAAAAGTGAAGCTCAAAAATGTGTGTGTGTATATCCGAATAAATAAATAACCTTAATAGATATCAAACATATATTATAATTACGTCATACTGACCAAACTCCAAAAAGTGGAGAGGTTAGAAAAGAGGAGGATATACAAAAAAGATGTACAAATAACGTGTATTTGTATATGTAAAACAAAGAATAACTGTTAAATAATAGCCTAAACGCACGTAAATGGTGTATAAAAATGTAAAAATACATTATCTCTCCATGTGCTTAGATCCAAAATGTAAAAAATATATATATATGTAAAAAAAAAAAAAAAATGTATAAAACATTTTTCTTCGTGGACACATATACAACGCTATAGACACAATAGCATAAACAGATACAGATAAAATGCTAATAATATGATATATATTACAATAAGGGCATGGCCAATGGCTAGAAATCAAGCATTTAGTACATAAAATGACATATAATGAAGTGATTGGAGCTGTTCATGCTGTCTCCAGTTTCATCCAGCTCTGCTATGTAGAACGGTAAAAACTATATATATATATATATATATATATATATATATATATATATACACCTGGTCTTTAGATGAGTTTTTACATTGTCGTTCTATGCAGTGAGGGTTCTGTTTTTCTGATTCAACATGTGCATCTCTATTCCCCATTTATTCCCTTGTCTATACCCTGTTCTTTTTGACATACAATAGATTTACCCATACACTTTAGTTTTTCATTATCCATATTTTTTGGATTGGGATATGAGGAATATACATGCAAATGAGTGCACTTTAAAATTTTGATGCTCTTTTAAAATTATTTCATAGAGATGTTTATGTTGAATACATTTAACTAGATGTTATCATAAATAACATACTTTTAATAAATTTTTGGGATATTGATACTAGCTAACAATATGGGATAACCTTGGGCCATTTATGTTTCAGTCAGATTTTAGTAAGATCAGTGTTTACCATTCTACATAACAGAGCTGGATGAAACTGGAGACAGCATGAACACCTCCAATCACTTCATTATATGCTATTTTTGTTGTGTTGAATGCTTGATTTCTAGCCATTCAGTTAGATATAGCAACATTTGTTGTTTTTACCGTCTTATATATATAGCGGACTGGATGATATTGGACACAGCATGAACAATTTCAACTACTTTTTTACATGCCATTCCTGTTGTGTTGAATGTCTTATTTCTAGCCATTGGTCATGCCCTTAACGTAATATATATCAGCTTGCAATACGGGATAACCTTTGGCTATTTATGTTTTAGTCAGATTTAATAATATTAGTTTTTACCGTTGTATATAGCGGAGTTGAATGAAACTGGAACTAATTACTTCAACCACTTCATTATATGCCATCTTTTGTTGTGTTGAATGCTTGATTTCTGGCCATTCAGTTAGATACAACAATATTGGTTACAGCGGAGCTGGATGAACTTGGAGACAGCATGAACAATTCTACTACTTCATTATATGTAATTTTTTTGTACTAAATGCTTGATTTCTAGCCATTGGCCATGCCCTTATTGTAATATATATCATATTATTAGCATTTTTTCTGTATCTGTTTATGTTATTGTGTCTATAGCGTTGTATATGTGTCCACGAAGAAAAATGTTTTTATAAATTTTTTTTTATATATATATATTTTTTTTACATTTTGAATCTAAGCACATGGAGAGATCATGTATTTTTACATTTATATACACCATTTACGTGCGTTTAGGCTATTATCCAGCATTTATTCTTTGTTTTACATATACAAATACACGCTATTTGTACATCTTTTTTGTATATCCTCCTCTTTTCTAACCTCTCCACTTTTTGGAGTTTGGTCAGTATGACATAATTATAATATATGTTTGATATCTATTAACCGCTTGCCGACCGCCTCACGCAGATATACTGCGGCAGAAGGGCTCGTACAGGCAAAACCACGTACCTGTACGTTGCCCTTTAAGAGGCAGCCAGCAGGCGCGCGCGCTGGCAAGCTCCGTGAGTCGGGTCGCGGGTCCCGCGGACTCAACCGCCATGGGGATACCCGCAATCGCCTCACGGGGAGGAAGAATGGGAAGATGTTACATGTGAGGGCCATCCTCTGCATGGTGACTGCTCCTCCTGATCTTTCCGTTCCGGAACTGGAGAGTGTACGTGTTAGCGGTTCAACTTCCACCCAGGACAACTACCCCTCATCGGTGATCATGACCTATGGGATACCATCCGGGTGGATATCACGGGAGGTTACCTCCTCAAGCCTAAACAGACGTACTGCTATACGGCCGATACGTCCTACGGATCCGGTAAGAGTACCCAATCTCTTTCATTCTTGATGATGTTTGTGGCGTGTTACCTGTGGTGGCCTTGCATCTGAGTATCAATTCACCGTCCAGTGTTCCAGCTCCTTCCCCTTTGAGAAGACTTCCACTGACCTTACGTTTATGGACTCTGGTCCCAGATTATACCACATTTCACTATAGACATTTTTGTTCATACCTCACTGGTTTATTTCTACTCTGTCAATTTAAAATAATTATATTTTTCAGAATTTTTCCCAACCTTTCACAGATATACACGTCTTATTTATGTTCCTATTTCATACTGGGGACTCTAGCGCTGCACTTTATTATTTATATATTGGTTTGACTTGGTTTGTTTGTGTGTCAGCGGCTGTTCACTTAACCTGCATTTATATTCTTTCACTTAATTTTTGTTTCACTTGTTTTGAGGGTCAGCGCAGCACTTCCTTTACCACTGCTTAATCTTCTTCATTATTGCCATCCGTTAGTTCTAGAACTCCAGTGTAAGCAGCATTCCTGAACCCTATCTGTCCTGTCACAAATACAGGCAGTTTGCAGAGGGAACCCCCGAAAGATGCATTGTCTCCCTCTGCCGTATGGAGGGATGGTATATGAGCACGTAGGGGTAGGCTTCAACAGAGGTCCACAGCGGGGGTCCACGTCACATGTCCATTGCATTAGAAAGACACTGTGGGTATGTGCACTTGAGTAGGCGCCCCTGATCTTTGCATGTCAGAGCTCCAACAGATAGCTCCCTCTCACCGTCCATAACCCACCCCATGTGCAATATTACGGATGTAGCTGAACCTGAAGGAACAGTGAGGAAGGTGAGTTATTGTCTCATGTGGGTCACATGAGGGGGGGAGCTGTTACCCATATCAGGATGCCAGGGAGCCCAAGAGGGAGGCCACTGAAGTGGTATAACTAGGGACACACTGGGGATAAGGTAACAAAACGTGTGAGTTAATGTATGAAATCTCACCACAACGACGGCCATCACTAGGTTTCCCTGGCCACTCCTGGTGAGGTGATGAGTGATCTGCATCGGCTCCTCTGTGGTCTCGGCGAACGAGGTCTCCGTTGATTTGTCCCACCCGAATGAGGGGCGAATCTCGGAATCAATTGGAGCCAATCTGGAACATCTACCGGGTCTGCTTCCAGAAAATCAAACAGTGCAGGGAGCTCCGCAGGTGATCGCAGGGTGAAAAATTGTGATTGTTTCTTGAAAGTCACTGCTACAGGAAAACCCCAGCGATAAGTAATGCCAGCATGTTGAGCAATTTCAAGTACCGGTTTCAGCATTGCTCTGTGCTGCAAGGTGGCTCTTGAAAGATCCGGCATGATCTGAATAGTAGCTCCATCAAATTCCACCTCTCTGACCTCCCATGCTTTCCGCAAAATGACTTCTTTGTTTACGTACTGGTGAATCCGGCAAATCACGTCCCTCAGGCGATTCGGATCTGTCGATCGCGGTCCCAGTGCCCTGTGGATCCGATCGAATGACATAGTGACTGGGAAGTCATTCCTTGCTATATCCCTGAATATGGCTATAGCAGTAGCTGCAAGGTCCTCAGTGCCAGCGGCTTCAGGTAGACCCCTGATTCGCAGGTTGTTCCTCCTGCTGCGGTCCTCAATCTCCTCCAAATGCAGTTGCTGGGCTAGCACTGACACAGCCTGAGTGGTCTGAGTGTCTTCTACTCGTTTTAAGCATCTTGCTAGGACAGTCACAGTTGCTTCCCCAGTTTCCATGCGCTCAGTTAGGGCAGTAATATCTGTACACACCGCTGCTATGTCCTTGCAGTGAGAGGCTTCCAGTCTGCTGGCCAGTGATTCAAAGTCAGCTCTGGTCGGCAAGGCCTGCAGCAGTGCTCTCAGCTCCGCATCTGTATGCATGGTAAGGGGTGTAGGTTGTGAGTCCTGCATGTCCTGTGAGGCAAAGCAGAACACCGCAGGAGTAGCGTTGTCTATTTCCAGAGTGCAGGGGGCCATGGATGGTGTCGGAGAGCAGCGCTGTGTTGTACTAACTTGTTCGCCGGGCCTCGTGGCGTCCTCCATCTTAGGAGCGGGGGATGAGTCCTGAGAACCAGGGAAGTATTGGTAGATTCCTCCGTTCTGTGGCGGTTTGGGAGATGGCTTCTTGTGCTGCTTGTTGCTTTTCCCTCTGCGTCTCCCAGCAGAGTACATGCCGCTATTTACTGACGAGGTTGCTGATAAAAGGGCAGAATAGATGGACCGGGAGCTCCCCAGCAACACGTCTTTACACGGCCATGTCCAGACCATGCCCCCCGGTCACTTGTATTTTTATGTTCTCCTTCTATAAGTCATTGATCACCGCCATTACTAGTATATATAAAAAAAAAAATTCTGGTATATATACCATAGTTTGTAGACGCTATAACTTTTGCTCAAACCAATCAATATATGCTATATACATCCATATTGGCCTACATTTATGAAGAAAATGAGATCTGGTCATCTCTGCTGTTGAATCCTGACAGCAGTACAGTGTATTTCTGATCTTATTCAGTTTTGACAAAGTGTTGTTTGCCACCATAAAAGTGCTGAAAGTACAGAAAAATACATGTTGACCTTGCTAGGAATCCAGTGAGCTCCTAACATCTGTGAGCTGACAACGCTGCCTCTGCTGCACTGAAATTCTAGGCAGAGTTATCATCTGACTTCTTCCCTGCTAGATTACAAAACATCTTCTTATCTCCATAACATCAAGGGAAGGTGTTCTACAGTCTAGCATGACAACATGTGTAGTGCTCACAACACTGTCAGGATCAAATGGTATTTTTCAACACTTGCTGTGTTTTTAAAGGGATAAAACTAGGAGAAATTGTGTGTGTTGTAAACAATGTATTGCATATTTTTTTTATTTGGCGCAGACATACACTTTAAAGCATTTGTGCAATAATGTATGGAAGTGATGTGTCCACAAAACTTAGAGGTGGCACACCAGGAGATTTAGAAGCTGATGTGAAATAAGTATTACTTTCACTGTGTTGTACCCAAATTAAATTTTTATCATTTTTTTGAGACATATAGAGCTGTTTTTTGGTGGTATTTGATCACCACTAGGTTTTTTATTTTTTTGCAAAACAAACAAAAAACTACCAAATATGATGGGTACTGATGAGGAGGTACTGATGGGTACAGATAAGCGGCACTGATTGGCACTGATGGGCACTGATAAGGTGGCACTGATAGGTAGTACTAATGGGTACTGATATGCTTCACTGATGGGCACTGATATGCTGCACTGATGGACACTGATTGGCGCTGATGGAGCTGCACCGATAATCAGGGCACTGATGATCAGTGCCCTGGCTATCAGTGTAAATGTCTGCTGTCACAGGAAAGCCAGGTATCTGCTTTCCTTTCCTCACACAGTGACAGCACTGAGGAAAGAAAATGCTAGTAATTTCATTTATTTTCATGGGATCAGCTGTGATTGGACTCACATGGTAAAGAGCCAATGTCATTGGCTCATTACCCTGATCGGTGATGATCTGAGGGACACCAGCTCACCACCGGTCGTCATGCTGCGCACCCCAGGGGCATGCACGAGTGGCGTGACTGGGAGGACATCATGTGACATCCATCCGGAAAGAGGAGAGTCCCGCCCAGCCGTCAATCTGCTGTAGGCCGGATGAGAACTGGTTAAAGTACCAATAATAATTATAAAAAGTAAGCAAGTATTTTGGAAGTGTGTGCTGTATAATTTTTCATCTAAACCATTACCCATTTAATGTAATATGAGCAAGGGCTACTCCGAGAATAAGCTTAAACAAAGCTAGACAGACATTATTATTTTGATGTGCAGCTTTTAGAATATGCTCAGTTTCACCGTTATCGAATGGTTGCTACTTGTGCACACTTACATTTCTTGTTTAACAAAGTATTGCCAAGTGAATATTACATTGTACAAAATGTTCATTAACTTATGTGTACTTAACAAGGTATTTGCTCATAATGTTCTAATATATACATCTATATATATTTTAACAGATATTCTTAAGCATGCCTTAGTTCTAACCCTTGCAGCATACTTAAAATAGAAAAAGAATTTCAAGAACTAATTAGTTGATAAGGGAGTTAGTTGTTTCTACGGTTGCGCTGTAGGTTTAATACACTATCAGTTCAGCAAACAACCTGTAATAAGATTCAAAGTGCGATTGCAGGCCAAATGCCATCTTATTTTAGTTTAGTATGTCCTACAGTAAAGTGTAATTAAGAGTATAAACCTGCCCTTAGGAGTTGATAGAAGGCACATACATAGGTTTTAATTGCTGCTTCAGTTTGTTGAGAGCCCTGAAATAGGGGATACTTGATTACGCAAATATCAATGTTTACGTTACATGATTTCTGATTGGATACCACAGGTTATTATTACATATTTGCATATTACCTTTTCACTGCATACTAAAATATGTTGTTTTTTTAACTAACTTCACGGACATATTATTTATATGAATATAAAACACAACTCCAGATTTTTTAAATAAATAGCCCAGGTAAGCTGAAAATAAAAAAATAAAAAAAATAGAAAATAGTGCTTTTGCATTCCCCATTACTACCCCCCCCTCCCCCCCAAAAAAAAAACTCACCAGTGTCAGTTCCTTTGAAGGTTGAATGGCACTTCATTCTACCCATTCCTGTGAGCCCAGGACTTCATGACCACGCTCCCTGAATAATCTCATTGGTCTGGGATTACAGAACATAGCTGCAGAGAAGAGGAAGCTGACCCTACAAATCTAAAGGTGTGTATACTAAAGCATTAAAAAATAAATGCAAATTAATGAGGGGTTGTTTTAGCCTGAAAATTGTAATTTTGTCTTTCATTAAAATAGTTGCAGATATGCAACATATGACTTAAGGTGGGTTTGTGGTCAACAAAATAACAGCTTTACTTTATTATATAAACTGCAAAGAGCAGCTCCTTTTTGGAAAGTAGTCTGAGGCCTTTAGTAAGAGGCACAGTGAGCTTTTTGAAGTTGTATTTTTGTTGTCACAATTTGTTTAAAAATGAAGAAATTGATTAAAATTTTTTTTTCACAATATTTATTTTTTACAAACTGTCACCAGTACAGTACAGCATCATCATATGACTTATGTGGCGGTGATCAGGGACACTGACTGGTGACAGTATGTCAAAAATAAATTATAATTTAAATAATTTTTTATTTTATTTTTTAACAATTTTTTTTTGGTTAACCATTCATGACAGCTGTGATCACTAGTGATCTGTGATTGGCTACAGCTAATCACATGGCACAGGGTGCTGTGATTGGCCCAGGTACCATGTGATAGCTGTGGGCCAATCACAGCTTTGTTGACATTGTGATCATGTGATCGTACAGCCCCGAGTACTGGGATCCCCAATTCACTGTGTCTGGCAGGCACAGAGGTCATGTGTGGGGGGAGGAAGGGTGACATACATGACATACATGAGCGAGTTTGGAGTGGAGGAACTTAACTGGCCTGCACAGAGTCCTGACCTCAATCCGATAGAACACCTTTGGGATGAATTAGAGCGGAGACTGTGAGCCAGGCCTTCTCGTCCAACATAAGTACATGACCTCACAAATGTGCTTCTGGAAGAATGGTCAAACATTCCCATAGACACACTCCTAAGCCTTGTGGACAGCCTTCCCAGAAGAGTTGAAGCTGTTACAGCTGCAAAAGGTGGGCCAACTCAATAGTGAACGCTACGGACTATGACTGGGATGACATTAAAGTTCATGTGTGTGCAAAGGCAGGCATCCCAATACTTTTGGTAATATAGTGTATGTCCTACACATCCTAACCTAGCAGCAGTAACAAAGCCCCCCTCAAAAAAAACACATGCTAACTTTTTTCCATTTGTCGTCAGCCTGGTCCAAAAAAACACAGGTCCTCTTCACTTTCTTCTATGAGCATTTTTACTCTTCTATGATAAATAGATCCTCAATGCTGCAGAAAGCAGTGCCATGTCTAGGGTGCCCAGCATTACTAAACACAGAGGAGGAGTGAGTATAGCAGACAGAGCTGCTTTTTGTTTATAACCTGCGCTGAGGTCTGAAAATTTTTAATGTGCACCTAAGATGGACTTTGGGAGTATTTCATGCTATTATCAGTATTCTATGCTATTATACTGTAATAATAATAATATCAATAATAATAATAATAAATATAATGCACTAATACAATTATTATTCAAAGCTATCAGTTTGCAGTCTCATTCCGCTGATAAAACAGAACTAATTAAATGAGAGATCTACACATTCACTAGCTTGGATTTATTTGCCATTACTGAGCAATTGTTTTTTTTTTTTTAATTTTCCTTATTTTAGGAAAATGTTGCCATGAAGAATAAATACTGTGTATCTGTGAATCTGCTTGCTATTTGTTGAATGAGGAGTTAAATTGTGAACATAAAGAGTGATGTTGCAGTAAGTGCTGACTTTGCCAAACGTGTCCCCCACTGTGAACACTAAGCTGATGAAAAACAGAAATATACGAAATGGCAAATTAATTTTTAAATGTCAATAAAAAACATATTAGCTTGTTGAAAACTGCTTTAAAATATTATCCTCACTCAATGTATTGGTAATATGAGTTTATTGCAAAATGTTATCACTTTATGGCATAAAATTATTGGTATGCTAAAAACCAAATGATCAATTTTAATTTGGTGTGTCAGTAAATTAAAAATTAATGAATCCAAAAACTGCTTGTGCCAGGTATGACATGACAGAAATGTGCCTACATTAGACAGGTCCAACAATGTAATTATCATTACTAATGATTGATGATTTTCATTTACTAAGCATATTAGATCATATGTTGCATTAAGGTGAACTAGGTTAAATTCAAGCGATTAAAATGCCCTGTGTTGAACTCTACTGTCAGATATGTCTGGCTGGTAATCATGATTAAGGGATATCATTTTCAATTTTAGTAGGAGGTCAGTAACTAGCTTATTAATATTGAACGTCACTTACCTAGGGTTCAGCATTTGCAGTCACTACATAATAAGTGCTCTCAGTTTGCTTTTGCTCATTCTGCAATTTGGCTGTTTCAGACAGACACCTGTGTTATTCATAGGAATTAGAAATTTAAAGTAAACCTGTTGTAGCTATGGACTTTAAGCCCTCACTGATCACTGTAGGTAAGGGCACTTTAGAAAAATTCATGCTTAAAGTTCTCAAGAGAAGAAATAGTGTCCTACAAGTCGGGTCTCAGGACCTTGCTTTCCCTCTCTTCCTATGCATCTACTCTTCATTAGGTGTTAGCAGCTGACAGGCTGCCATGACACTGCTGGGTGGGGAGATCCAGGTAAACTGAGCAGTTGAAAGTGAAAATAAAAGTGATTCTTGTAAGCTTTAACAACTACTAAGGTCCGTGAAGGCTTGTCATGTATTAGTAGTAGTAGCTGAATTCTCTAGATACATGTAAAAGGCATAGATTATTTCAGTTCTGTAATCATTATTACATCATTAAATGTATTTGTAATGCAGGTATCTGAATATGACTTGGTATCAGTCTCTTGCAGTTCTTATATAGCAGAGCTGGAGTGTGAGGGGAAGAAGCAGTACAAGAATCAGCAAATCTGCTGTGTGACTGAGTGTTAAGCTTATTCCTCAACTGTTTTTCCTTCACTGTCCAGTAGCAGGCAGGTACATGACTGCCTGGTCTCAGAAGAAGCAATTTGAATTTTGCTGACATCTTTTAATCTAGAAGAGAGTGCACAAAAGAACTGCAGGAGACCGCTCTGGATTACAAAATAAAAAGCTGATTTTTAATTAAGCTTTTATTGGGATGTTAATTCATAAAATTTTTGCTACTTTGAAAATATGCATATATTTGAATAACCATAGTCTGGCCACATTTGCTTTTTAAAGAGAAGTGGCATCAACAAAAATACACATGCAAGCTGTAAAGAAAAGCGGCTTAACAAGACCATGCATACAATACTTTCATAGACATGGTGGCCTCAAAAGGTTGCTGTGATATTGAGAAATAGTGATCGGGTGAATGTGCTTTGGTTTGTTTTATGGGCCATTCCTTGAACTCATTGTAAAATCACAAATTACCATTCAGTAGGAAAAGAGCACACCGTTATATGTGGCTATGAGGGCAAAATTAGAACAACACCAATTCTTTAAACAACATGCTTAGGAAATGCCTTTACGCTATATCCAATCTTACAGAACAGCCCGATTCTCCCACACAGCTTCAGCAATACTTTATGCTATAAATGCATAATTTGTAAATATAATGTATTTACATTATTCCTTGGTTTACAAATGGTAGCAGCACCCCTTTCTAATTTATTTCAAGTTAAAAGAAAAATCTTTTTAGATAGTCCTTCTGTGGCACCAGCTTTTTTTAAATCTAGCAGTAATAGGCCAGAATTAAGCCCCCTCTATCAGAAGGTTTACTGCTATGTTGCTCTCCCCACATGTGAGTGCGCTATGTGCCACGTTCTCTGCCATATATGTGCATAGCACCCCCTCCTTGCTGAGCTCCAGCCCCTTGTCCTGAGGCTTCTAGGAACTTCTGGAACATTTGAGACTCTTCCAGGATCTTCCCTACCTCCTACTAGTGCCATCTTCTGTCAGGATGTTGACCCTGTTGTCTATGATAAGAAATGTAGGCAGGTCCACAGGCAACTGCATGGCCACATACTCTACTAGGGGGCATGCTACAGAACAGGGCTGACTACTCTACCTAACATCTCTGCCCATTTTCAGTCGACAGCCCACATAAAACACATTCTCCTCCATGTACAGAGATGATGAGTTATAAAACTCCTATTTGATCACCCCCTGGTCACCAACAGCAATGACCCACAACTGACTGGGAAAACTCACCATGCAAGTACTCACATCTTCTCTGTGGTTCCAGATTAGGACGCTGATAGTCTAGCCGAACACCTGATAAAAAGCTTTATCAGCCAAACTTTGTAAAAAGAGAGGTATTTTAAGCTGGTGAGTGTATGTCTATCAGAGTGGTGGAGGGACACAGGATTTTAAGATTTACACAAAGATATTATTGGTTCATTACTTTGCACAGTGCAGACACTAATTTACACGTTTCCATATATACGCTGTATATATATCCCTATTTTTTGCTTTATACTGTATATATATATATATATATATATATATATATATATATATATATATACATACACAGTATATATGTATTTCTGTATGTAATTTTTTTGTAAGATGTATCACTACAGTGCTATATTTAAGAGTGACGTCATTTTTATTGATTTAATTATTGCAGAGGTGTGACCCTATACAGCAGAAGTGGTATTAGTGTTTTATGTTGGACACACGGTGGGAGTTTGGGATTGTTTAGTTTATTAAGGAGTTTTTTTCACATACCCCACTTTTTTGTAAATTTATTACATTTGTGCATTTGTAACCACTAGAGGGAGCGCTGTATTATACTACAGTCACTCCAACCAACCTGCTTAAAGTGATGCTTAACTCCCCAAATATGTTTTTTCCCTCTTACCTGTACTGCTGAGTTCTCTTCAAAACACATAACCATCCACACAGCGAAGCCAGTGTTGTCCAATTGAGATCCATTGTTCAGGTGACATATCTGGGATCCTGTGTCACCATCTTGGTTTTCTTCAGCTGGCTGCCTCTTCATTGAGCAGGCATCAGACTTTTACTGATGTGCTGGGCCCTTCCTCTAGCCACTCTGTGAACCTGATCCTGCAGCCTCTTGGGAGAGTGATGGAGGCTGCAGTACTAGGGATCAGATACATGAATATGTTGCATGGAGGGGGGCTGAGGCTGAAGTGTCCATACCGTGGACAGTCCGTCCCTAGTACATGATCAGAACAATCATGATCAGCTAGCTAGAATGTGATCGGCTGTGCAGTAAAGCATATACAGTATATACAGTATAGCATCTATAGCTGTGTAAATTCCAGTATATATACCATAGTTTGTAGGCACTATACCTTTCACACAAACCAATTAATATACACTTATTGGGATTTTTTCACCAAAGACGTGTAGCAAAATACATTTCTTTGGCCTAAATTTATGAAGAAATTTGATTTTTAATTGGCTATGTTTTTTTAAAAGAAAGTAGAAAATATTCATAATGTGACTGTTATAGGTTGGCAGGCAATCTGGAGCTAACAGACACTGGCTGGGAGGGTCACTAACTGACAAGTGACACTAAAGACAGTAATACAGTGATCAGTGATAATACTGCACATTGTACTAATGACACTGGTTGGGAAAGGGTTAATATCTATGGAAAATCAAGGGGTTAACTTGTGCCTAACACATGTAATATGTACAATGCGTGCTGCTTTTACTTACTAACCTGGCTGTTTTTTCTCCCTGCTTTTCAGGGAGAAGAAACAGCCAGATTGATGTTCACTGTACACAGAGTTCTGTGTGTTTGTAAACACAGAACTCTGTGTGTGATCAGACACAGCTGATCAGCAGGTTTCTGCCAAAATCATTGCCTGAAATCTGCTGCCAAACTCATGTTATGTCCAATTACAGCACAGGTCAGTAGGGGGCAGACACATGCACATCCCAAACCTGGAAGCAAACTAACAAAGTACATGTACAGTCTGTTGCCGTGCCTGTCGCCCTATCACAGTATATTTACTGTGTGTGTTTGGCAGGAGGTTAAAGTCTGTATATTAGTTAGCAATAGCAATACCAATATTTCTGTTAGGAAAGACCATTTTTTTTTCAGAAGGTGGGCTTCGCACTAAACTAATAAGCAATTCATAGTTTGTATTTTTATGACGCACGTGTGTTTTTGTTGTTATATTTTGCAGGCATTCCTGCAAAATCCCAACACACCCTCTCTGACCTAAGAATCGGCTACTACTTTTATATTCCAGGAACTGGCAATCTATTTATAAGCTCAGGATGTTAAAAACTGAAATACTAGGAGAGCAAAACCAAGGTTTCTTTTGATAAAATATGTTACTACCCAAGTCCCAGGAGCTGAAAAACTGTCTACAAACTCCATGTATTAAAAGCTGAACTTTTGTGGGACCAAACATAGTTTCAACAAGATATTTCTGCTTTAGTCTCAGAAGCTGTTTCCAAACCTGGTATATTAACCACTTCAACCCCGGAAGGTTTTACCCCTTAATGACCATACCATTTTTTGCAATACGGCACTGCATTATTTTAAATGACAATTGTGCAGTCATGTTACGCTGTACCCAAATAATAGTGATGTACTTTTTTTCCCACAAATAGAGCTTTCTTTTGGTGATATTTGATTATTTTTTTGCACTATAAACAAAAAAAGAATGACAATTTTGAAAAAAAAAACAATATTTTTTACTTTCTGCTGCAATACATATCCAATAAAAATGTAAAAAAAAAATCTAATTTCTTCATCAATTTAGGCTAATATTTATTCTGTTACATATAAAAAACATAAAAAAAATCCCAATAAGCGTATATTGATTGGTTTGTGCAAAAGTTATAGCGTCTACAAAATAGGGGATATTGTTATGCCATTTTAATTTATTTTCTATTTTTTTTACTTGTAATGGTGGTGACCAGTGATTTTTAGCGGGACTGCAACATTGCCGCAGACAGATTGGACACCTAACTGACACTTTTGACACTTTTTTGGGAACCAGTGACATTATTACAGTGATCAGTGCTAAAAATATACATTGACACTGTATAAATGACACTGGCAGGGAAAGGGTTAACATCAGGGCCGATCAAATGGTTTTGTTCCCTCAGTGTGTTTCTAACTGTGTGGGGGGATGGGCTCACTGCATGGACACTCTGATCCGTGTTCTTGATTTGCAGGAACACTAGGTCAGAGTGTCAATGCCTAACAGCATGGTGGTCTGCTTGTTTACATCGGCAGACTGCTGTTCTGTCTCTGCGGGGAGCGATCGCGGGTAGCCGGTGGACATCACGTCCACCGGACCCACTAATTGGCTCCCCCTTTGGCCAATCAGCATGCAAGCTCGGCTCTGGCAGCACGCATGCACCCCCCCAGTGGCTATTGACAACATCACGTACAGGTACATGATTTTGCGCAATAGAGCCACCTTGCTCTATATATGTACGGCAGGCGGTCGGGAAGTGGTTAAGGACTCGTTCACATGTGCGGCTGCCCTTGCTGCCCGTCAGAAAAGCAATTCAAGGTGGAATGCTTTTCAGAGGAGTTTGACAGGTGGTGAGGAGGAGATATGTAGCCTCCTCACCTCCTGATTTAACCCTGTGAGTGCCGCAGCACTATTTCATGCATTGCACACGGTCCATACACTTGCACGGTTTGCGTTCGGCGGTGGCAATACCAACAAATGCCACAATGCTGTTTCATTTTTGCAGTGAAGCCTAGCATTGTGGCTGCAGCTTGGGTACAGCTCTGAGCGACTGCATGTCCGTGTTTGGGTGGGGGCATTAAACAAAACGTGTACTGTAAACAAACCCCTAAAGTTAAAGTTATGTGAGAAAAATACTTTATACGAAATACCTTGCTATTTAGCAGTAATGTCATGTTAGCAATCCTAGATGCCGGCCGATTGGCAACAAAATGAGTAATGTGAAAGGATCACTCATCTCCACCTACAGTATATTTCCTATTTTAAAATTAAGAAAGAAACTGTGCTTAAGGTATAAAATAGATTAAAAACAATAGTGACAAAGTAAAATAATATGGTGACAAAAGCAGCGACTCTACCGTGAGATATTAACACAGTGCAACTAAAATTTAACATAAAAGACTCACGCTACTTGATACTGGTGATAATAACAATCATAAGAAATAAATACAGTAGGGACAGAAAGTATTCAGACCCCCTTAAATTTTTCACTCTTCGTTATATTGCAGCCATTTGCTAAAATCATTTAAGTTCATTTTTTTCCTCATTAATGTAAAGAGCACCCCATATTGACAGAAAAACACAGAATTGTTGACATTTTTGCAGATTTATTAAAAAAGAAAAACTGAAATATCACATGATCCTAAGTATTCAGACCCTTTGCTGTGACACTCATATATTTACCTCAGGTGCTGTCCATTTCTTCTGATCATCCTTGAGATGGTTCTACACCTTCATTTGAGTCCAGCTGTGTTTGATTATACTAATTGGACTTGGTTAGGAAAGCCACACACCTGTCTATATAAGACCTTACAGCTCATAGTGCATGTCAGAGCAAATGAGAATCATGAGGTCAAAGGAACTGCCTGAAGAGCTCAGAGACAGAATTGTGGCAAGGCACAGATCTGGTCAAGGTTACAAAAAAATTTCTGCTGCACTTGAGGTTCCTAAGAGCACAGTGTCCTCCATAATTCTTAAATGGAAGACGTTTGGGATGATTAGAACTTTTCCTAGAGCTGGCCGTCTGGCCAAACTGAGCTATCAGGGGAGAAGAGCCTTGGTGAGAGTTAAAGAAGAACTCAAAGATCACTGTGGCTGAGCTCCAGAGATGCAGTTGGGAGATGGGAGAAAGTACAACTATCACTGCAGCCCTCCACCAGTCGGGGCTTTATGGCAGAGTGGCCTGACGGAAGCCTCTCCTCAGTGCAAGACACATGAAAGCCCGCATGGAGTTTGCCAAAAAACACCTGAAGGACTCCAAGATGGTGAGAAATAGGATTCTCTGGTCTGATGACACCAAGATAGAACTTGTTGGCCTTAATTCTAAGCGGTATGTGTGGAGAAAACCAGGCACTGCTCATCACCTGTCCAATACAGTCCCAACAGTGAAGCATGGTGGTGGCAGCATCATGCTGTGGGGGTGTTTTTCAGCTACAGGGACAGGACAACTGGTTGCAATCAAGGGAAAGATGAATGCAGCCAAGTACAGGGATATCCTGGACAAAAACCTTCTCCTGAGTGCTCAGGACCTCAAACTGGGCTGAAGGTTTACCTTCCAACAAGACAATGACCCTAAGCACACAGCTAAAATAATGAAGGAGTGGCTTCACAACAACTCCGTGACTGTTCTTGAATGGCCCAGCCAGAGCCCTAACTTAAACCCAATTGAGCATCTCTGGAGAGACCTAAAAATGGCTGTCCACCAACGTTTACCATCCAACCTGACAGAACTGGAGAGGATCTGCAAGGAGGAATGGCAGAGGATCCCCAAATCCAGGTGTGAAAAACTTGTTGCATCTTTCCCAAAAAGACTCATGGCTGTATTAGATCAAAAGGGTGCTTCTACTAAATGCTGAGCAAAGGGTCTGAATACTTAGGACCATGTGATATTTCAGTTTTTCTTTTTTAATAAATCTGCAAAAATGTCAACAATTCTGTGTTTTTCTGTCAATATGGGGTGCTGTGTGTACATTAATGAGGGAAAAAAATGAACTTAAATGATTTTAGCAAATGGCTGCAATATAACAAAGAGTGAAAAATTTAAGGGGGTCTGAATACTTTCCGTCTCCACTGTATATAACATGTACAGTTTACACTGAACAAAAGGGTAAACCTAAACAATAAAAATTCCAGGTGCAAATATACATTTTGTGAAACTGTAGAGAGGATCCTCTTCTCAAATGCTCAAAAAGATCTGTGCATACAGTGGCCATCCATCGCCATTTAAAAAGATCCAAGCCGCGACACCACCACCTCATTATGGGCAGAATGCAGGCTTACCAGCTTCAAAAGACCCTCTAATTAAAGAAAGGTCAGCAGGGCATGTGGCTAAACAACCGGGCCAGGGTCTTCCAGGAGTATTTCTAAAGGATCCCCTCAGAGGCAAATGGTTGGACAGTAATGATTAGGGATGAGCTAGCAGTTCGAGTCAAATGTAAATTAGAGCGCCGCAGAACGCCCCATAATGCACTGTAAGATTGCAGTGCAGTGCTGTATGATGATTGCCCAAAGCATGCACCTGACAAATCACAGCGCGCTCTGCGGAGAGAGCCATAATTGGCCAAAGGCAGGGTGCCTTTGGCCAATCATGGCTCAGAGGAACTAAATCCATGCCCCACACTATATAAGGCTGCTTACATAGTGGCCGTGTGTAGTATTGTTGGCGTTGACAGAGAGATAGTTTGATTCTTGCACTGAAGAGAGGCTTCTGTCGGGCCACTCTGCCATAAAGCCCCGACTGGTGGAGGGTTGCAGTGATGGTTGGCTTTCTACAACTTTCTCCCATCTCCCGACTGCATCTCTGGAGCTCAGCCACAGTGATCTTTGGGTTCTTCTTTATCTATCTCACCAAAGCTCTTCTCCCCCAATAGCTCAGTTTGGCCAGACGGTCAGCTCTAGGAAGGGTTCTGGTCATCCCAAACATCTTCCATTTAAGGATTGTGGAGGCCACTGTGCTCTTAGGAACCTTAAGTGCAGAAACATTTTTTTGTAACCTTGGCCAGATCTGTGCCTTGCCACAATTCTGTCTCTAAGCTCTTCAGGCAGCTCCTTTGACCTCATGATTCTCATTTGCTCTGACATGCACTGTGAGCTGTAAGGTCTTATATAGACAGGTGTGTGGCTTTCCTAATCAAGTCCAATCAGTATAATCAAACACAGCTGGACTCACTCAAATGAAGGTGTAGAACCATCTCAAGGATGATCAGAAGAAATGGACAGCACCTGAGTTAAATATATGAGTGTCACAGCAAAGGGTCTGAATACTTAGGACCATGTGATATTTCAGTTTTTCTTTTTTAATAAATCTGTAAAAATGTCAACAATTCTGTGTTTTTCTGTCAATATGGGGTGCTGTGTGTACATTAATGAGGAAAAAAATGAACTTAAATGATTTTAGCAAATGGCTGCAATATAACAAAGAGTGAAAAATGTAAGGGGGTCTGAATACTTTCCATCTCCACATTGTGTGTATATATATATATATATATATATATATATATATATATATATATACTCTGCATCCAGTGTAGCCTATATCTACAGTTCATTCAGTGGCTTACTGTTTCTAATACACTTCAGACGGTCTATTAATATATATATATACTGTAGGTAAGCTGCACACTTCTTTCTGGCCACCAGAACCCTCTGCAGCCTTGCTTTTCCTAAACAGCTTACGCAGCATTTTTACCTAGCACAAGCTACACAATACACGACAGAAAAAAAAACAGGTCTACTTCAGTTTAATTTTAGCACAGATCACAAGCATGGCCCCAAATTGTTTTGCTTGCGTCTATCTAGCAAGGTTACTTTGTGGTATAAGCAGGGAGGCTGAGACATCTGCAGTGTGTAAATGTGCTTTTACTATACAAAAATGCTGTACATATAAAACTATTACAAAATTAGGAATACAACTCAAGACTGACAGGTATCTATAACAAGCAAATAAACAGCTTAAGAGTCTGTAACAGTAGAAATACACTTAAAAGTTACTTAACTCCTGTTACTGTCTAATCATGATCTCAGTTGCTCCTGGAGACCAGGCACCTTCTTCTTCACTTATTACAGATTCTTCCTCCTGCTCTGGTGTTAATTCATGATGAGTGGCTCTTATCTGTCTTGACTGCTCCTTTTATTTGGGCTTTTGTTTACCAGTTTGTTGACAATTGTTACAAACTCATTTACATTAACAACCAAACTGACAACTGTCAACAGTTCCCATTGTTACCAAGGCATTCGTTTGAGAAACATTCTCAGATAAACCAGATCTCTGCAATCAAACTAGTCTGACTGCTATTCTATCACAGTCTTATAGAAAAAATTGTATATTTTATATCAAACGCAACACAAAAGTGCAGCAAAATACTGCTCCATGTTTTTAAAAAAGTTTTTGGACATTCACAAGTTGTTTTATGAAGTCATGTGGTATTTTAGTAGTAAAAATCATGCAGTAATACAATGCCTGGTGGCATCCCACGTATTTTTTTTCAGTAGTAAATAATGAATTGTTAAGGAGAGGGCGGCCGAATCATGAGTCATTAACTGTCAGCAGGGTTTCCCACTGACAGCTTAATGTAAAAAAAGAATTGCCGCAATAAAAAAAACCTGGGAAAAAATGGTGTGGGGTCCCCACCAATATCCAAACCAGACCCTTATCCAAGCATGCAGCCTGGCAGGTCAGGAAAGAGGGGGGGTGAGCGAGCCCCTCTCCGCTCCTGAACTATACCAGGCCACATGCCCTCAACATATGGGGTGCTTTGGGGCAAGGGCAAGCACCTTGTCCCCATGTTGATGGGGAGGGGCCTCCTCCCCACAACCCTGGCCGGTGGTTGTGGGTGTCTGCGGGTGGGGGACTTAATTGAATCTGGAAGCCACCTTTAACAAGGGAAAATAAATGTGATGGTGTCCCTCGCGCTATATAGAGTGAAGGAATGTGTCTAAATCTAAAATAAGATAGAGGTGAATAGATGAATACACAAAACAAATAAAATATGTGTAAAATTGTACACGTGTATGTATAGTGATGATGTCTCTAAGGACTGCAGCAAAGTCAAAAGTGTTCACACTACACTCCACAGAATAAAGACAATAAAGAGACTTCGCGGTTCAAATCTATCACATAAATGGGTGACAATAATGTGACCTAAAAATGCAGCTATAGTGACTGTAGAAATATAAACATAAACTGTGAATAAGCCCCAATGTGAATAAACACACACAATATTCAACAAAATGATCAGAGTGTGCTGGTGACACAGGTACTCTTCATAAATAAAAAGTTCATAATATTTTCTTTATAAATAAAAAGTTCTTAATGGTGTGTAACTGTAGCTGGGATCAAGTATGTGGGACAATTCAGGTGGTGATCTTTAAATGGGAGGCTCCGGTGAACCCGGGCTCTCTAACCTCTCACCTTAAAGAAGCAAATATAGGCATCAAATGTCTGCTTTGGAAGGTCCTATGTGGTGTGGTTCATCAATAATCCGGGTGATGTGTCTCTAATGGTTGGATTATCCTCCCGGTGTACACTTGTCTATAAAAATAAAGAAGAGGGGGGAAGGGGAAGGAGGGGTTGCCCACCTAGGGCTCCACCAATCCGGTGGAATAGACAGTGAAGGGAGAGAGATAGGCCTCCAATGGTGTAGTATGTCAAACAAAGTAATATTTATTAAGTAATAAGGGTGGTCTCTTACATTAAAAACATTTTAAAACAGCATATACAGCATGAGAAAATCTGGAGCGGCGTCTGAGGCGCCTCCTTACTGACTTCCGGTTACATCTGCTCTCTGCCATGCCCTACGCGTTACGTCACCGCTCGTGACTTCATCTGGGGAACCGGATTGGCCAGAGTGGGATGTCATTTATATTGAGTTACCGGAAATGTCTTAGCGGCCATTTTTGTTGTGGTCGGATGTGTTCTTATTATCGCGGCCATCTTGCAGGTGGCACTTTGTGTGGAACGGCGGCCATATTTTGGAGGATCAGACTAGACAATGCTAGCTAGTGTGTATGATAAAAACTGTGCTATCCTTAAACTTATATGGTATTTCTCAATCCAGTTAGCACAAGGGAAGTACTGATAAACTTTAGAACTGTTATATTGGTAAATGGACCTAATATAAAAGTATTTACAACATTATGTGTCGGCCATTTTCTTGTGGTTGCTGCTATTTTGCCAGCGTGTGATTGCCTCTATTATGATGAGTTCAATTTTAACTCCAATTTAATTGTATGATGGATAACAAGGTTAACAGGAACAAAATATGTATTATATACCTATAAATGTATATGAGATTGTAAATGAGTGTAGAGACATCTCCTTGGCAACTCAGGTTACGACGGGTGCCCTTGTTGCAATTTACCCCATAGATCATAGATTATACATCTAAAATCTAACATCATTGCGTACAGCAACATGGCGGATCACAAATAATTTTAACCATCCAAAAAAATGGCCGCCGTCCATGTACACTCATCATAATAGAGGCAATCACACGCTGGCAAAATAGCAGCAACCACAAGAAAATGGCAGACACATAATTTTGTAAATACTTTTATATTAGGTCCATTTACCAATATAACAGTTCTAAAGTTTATCAGTACTTCCCTTGTGCTAACTGGATTGAGAAATACCATATAAGTTTAAGGATAGCACAGTTTTTATCATACACACTAGCTAGCATTGTCTAGTCTGATCCTCCAAAATATGGCCGCCGTTCCACACAAAGTGCCACCTGCAAGATGGCCGCGATAATAAGAACACATCCGACCACAACAAAAATGGCCGCTAAGACATTTCCGGTAACTCAATATAAATGACATCCCACTCTGGCCAATCCGGTTCCCCAGATGAAGTCACGAGCGGTGACATAACGCGTAGGGCGTAGCAGAGAGCAGACGTAACTGGAAGTCAGTAAGGAGGCGCCTCGGACGCCGCTCCAGATTTTCTCATGCTGTATATGCTGTTTTAAAATGTTTTTAATGTAAGAGACCACCCTTATTACTTAATAAATATTACTTTGTTTGACATACTACACCATTGGAGGCCTGTCTCTCTCCCTTCACTGTCTATTCCACCGGATTGGTGGAGCCCTAGGTGGGCAACCCCTCCTTCCCCTTCCCCCCTCCTCTTTATTTTTATAGACAAGTGTACACCGGGAGGATAATCCAACCATTAGAGACACATCACCCGGATTATCGATGAACCACACCACATAGGACCTTCCAAAGCAGACATTTGATGCCTATATTTGCTTCTTTAAGGTGAGAGGTTAGAGAGCCCGGGTTCACCGTAGCCTCCCATTTAAAGATCACCACCTGAATTGTCCCACATACTTGATCCCAGCTACAGTTACACACCATTAAGAACTTTTTATTTATAAAGAAAATATTATGAACTTTTTATTTATGAAGAGCACCTGTGTCACCAGCACACTTGGATCATTTTGTTGAATATTGTGTGTGTTTATTCACATTGGGGCTTATTCACAGTTTATGTTTATATTTCTACAGTCACTATAGCTGCATTTTTAGGTCACATTATTGTCACCCATTTATGTGATAGATTTGAAGCGCAAAGTCTCTTTATTGTCTTTAACAAGGGAGCCCCAAGATCTTGATCCCCCTATGTGAATGAGTATGGGGTACATCGTGCCCCTACTCATTCACCAAAAAAGGTGTAGTGTAAAAAAAAGACAGGAGGCAGTTTTTGACAAATCCTTTATTTAAAAAACAAAAGTAAAAAAAATGTCCCCCACTGTAGATCCATTGTCAGTCACGATGCCTGTTGCCACCACCGAGCCAAAAAAAAAATGTGCAACTTTAGGTAAGCAGACCTGCACTAGTTCTAGGGTATTAATAGGCGTAAAAGTTGGGCCTTTGGTTTTTGGTGGCGCCAGAACACTGTAACCCTTCACAGTTACTCTTGTTGGGTGCAGGAACGGGCCCTTCTGTGGAATAGTAGATCAAAAATTGTAATTACATGCCCCTGTTACTCTGACTGAACAAAGACTGAACAAAGCCTCAGCAACACATTGTCCAGCACCAGGAAATGGTAACCTCCCTGGGTCTGGAAATGTGTTACACAAACCATTCTTCAAGGCCTCCTAAAGATGTGTCATCCTCTGCTCCCTCTGCGAAGGAAGGATGAGTTCTGCAACTTTACCCTTGTAACGTGGATCACCTGGGTTGCCAGTCAGTAATGACCCCTCTCCTTGATACCAGGAAACCTAAGGTCCTTTCGCAGGCTTTGCAGAATCAGGGAGGCCATGCAGCATAAGTTTGCAGAGGCATTCGATTCTGAGTCCTCTGGGTCACTAAGGATCACATTATCTGTAACTACCTCCTGCCAGCCACATGCAACTCCTTGGGTTTCTGGGGACTGAAAACCATCCCTTGAAGACTGCTGCTGAGTGTTATCTTCTACATCCATGCTGACACAATCCTCCTCCTCCTCCTCTTCCTCCTGTGTGTTTGGCAGCCCCACAGGAATGCTATCTGGATAAAGGGGGCCTTGAGAGGAAAGGAAGTCCTCCTCTTCCTCCCACTGTTCTTTCTCAAGTGCCCTGTCCATGATTCCACGAAGCGTGTGCTCCAGCAGGAAGACTAGGGGGACAGTGTCACTAATGCATGCATTATCGCTGCTTACCATCCTTGTGGCCTCCTCAAATGGTGACAGGACAGTGCATGCATCCTTGATCAGTAGCCACTGGAATGGGAAAAGAAGCCAAGCTCCCCTGACCCTAACCTGGTTCCACACTCGCACGGGTACTCATTGATGTCCCTCTGCTGTGTGTGCAGCTGCTGCAGCATTGCCAAAGTTAAGTTCCACCTGGTGGGCATGTCACAAATGAGGCGGTTGGCGGGCAGGTTGCATTCACTTTGAATGTCAGCCAGCCGAGCAATGGCATTGTATGACTGGTGGAAATACCACAGTCTTTTCTGGCCTGCCTCAGGAGATCTTGTAAGCCTGGGTACCTGCTCAAAAACCACCAAATTAAGGATGTGTGCCAAACATGGAAGATGGGTCAAGTGTCCCTGGTGGAGGGCGGAGAGAAGGTTGGTGCCATTGTCGCATACAGCCATTCCTGGCTGAAGCTGGCATAGCATCAACCACCTCTGGGCCTGCCCCTGAAGAGCTGACAGAATCTCCGCCTCAGTGTGGCTCCTGTCCCCTAGGCAGACCAACTCAAGCACTGCATGGCGTCTTTTAGCCTGACTGCTTGCGTTGCCCCTTGAACTTGCACCGCTGGTTCAGAGTAGGGATGAGCCGAACACCGGATTGGTTCGCAGCAGGACATGCGAATAGGCAAAAAATTTGTTGGAACACACAAACAATGTTAAAGTCCATGGAACACAAATGTGAAAAATCAAAAGTGCTCATTTTAAAGGCTTATATGCAAGTTATTGCCATAAAAAGTGTTTGGGGACCTGGGTCCTGCCCCAGGGGACATGTATAAATACAAAAAAAAGTTTTAAAAACTGAAATTTTTTTCAGGAGCAGTGATTTTATAATGCTTAAAGTGAAACAATAAAAATGTAATATTCCTTTTAATATCGTGCCTGGGGGGTGTCCTTAGTATGCCTGTAAAGTAGCACATCTTTCCCATGTTTATAACAGTGCCACAGCAAAATGACATTTCTAAAGGAAAAAATGTAAATCAAAACTGCTCGCGGCTGTAATGTATTGTCAAATCCCGGCAATATAGCCGGGATTATATCAATTATACCAACAAAATGGCGTGGATGCCCCCCCAAAATCCATACCAGGCCCTTCAGGTCTGGTATGGCTATCAAGGGGAACCCCGCACCCAAATTAAAAAAAAAATGGCGTGGGAGTCCCCCAGGCCCCCAGGCACTATATACACTGAACAGCAGTATATATACTATATATATTCTGCAGAAAATTGGGCCTTGGTGGTGTTGGTGGTACCAGAACTCTGTAAGCCCTCACAATTATTCTTGTTGGGTGCAGGAACGGGTCCTGCTGTGAAATATTATATCAAGATTTATACTTACATGCCCCTGTTAAACAGGGGCAGAAAGATTGGACCTTGGGTGGTAGTGGTGGTGGTACCACAACACTGTAACCCCTCACAGATAGTCTTGTTGGGCGCTGGAATGGGCCCTTCTGTGAAATAATATATCAAAAGTTGTAAATACATACCCCGGTTAAACGGGCAGAAAAATTGGGCCTTGGGTGGTGGTGGTGCCACAACACTGTAACCCCTCACAGATAGTCTTGTTGGGCGCAGGAATGGGCTGTGCTGTGAAACATGACTGCCAGTTTCTTGTCCTTCTGTGGCACCCCCTCTCTATAGGCTCACGTTACTCCCTTCCTCAACCTGGGAACCAACATCGGAGCCTTCAAATCGCTTTTCATCCTCCAGCAGCATATAACCGACACTGTGGTCGAATAATTCTGGGGACTCCTCCATGCATGATGGTGGGGCTATGGAAGGAGTGACTGTGGACAAGGAGCTGGTGGAATAGGCCACTTTGGCAGCTGCATTGGAAGACAAACTACTCTGAGCCTGGGTGACAGAGGATGAGGACGACTTTGTTATCCATTCCACCAACTCTTCTGCATGTTGTGGCTCAATAACACGGCCAGCAGCAAAAAAGGACAAGTGTGCCCCATGGCCACCTGCAGAGGATGCACCATGTCCACATTGTTGACTGTAGACACAGAGGCTGCTTGCCCTCCTTTAGTGGCCTGTGAGCGCCTGCCTCTACTTGGTGGCCTTACGGACATGATGCATTTTTTGTTTTGCAACACCACACTACAATGTATTAGATACTGTGTACACCTCCTAAAGTGTATTAGAAACTATACACCACAGAATGCTCTGCATATATGGGCTACACTGAATGCAGAGTATATATATATATATATATATATATATATATATATATATATATATATATATATACACACACACACACATCAAGCTCATCCTAGCCATGAACCCTTTAACTAAAAAGATGTTTCAAAAATCGCCTGAGTCTCCTTTAAGGTCTTCTTGCACCTGTCAGAGATCCTAAGCAGCACTCCTCCACTCTGCCATAACACCACATATCAACAAAAAGGGAACTAATTTTGTGTAATCCCTTTTATTGCACACAAGTTTAAAACCATTTACAAGCTGCTTACATAATGGAGATCCTTCTCCAACACTGGAAAAGCCCGCATTAGATGTTTGTAGGAGCGCCGCCGCTCTGCTCGCGCTTTAGCGCCGGCATGCGTTCCACTGACCGATTTATAAAAACCGGAAGACAGGGACCCGGAAGTGACGTGACCGGAAATTACGCCTCAACATACATTTCCTCATCTGACATCATAAGGAAGCGCCTTTGACTTTTTGTTCTGGTCTCCTCTGCTTGCTGTATAGCCATAACTTCAAGCATTGCTATGGCAGCGGGCCTCTCATCCACATCCGCAGACTCCATACTGAAGGTTGTGCTGATGTGGGTGATGGAAATGAGATACTGGACAGAGAATGCTCATGCACAGGGTTCATTGTGACAAACGCTAGTTTCTCCTCTGGGTGTATCAGAAAGACACAGGAGGCCAGGTGAAATGGTCAAATTTATTTAATCACTTCATTTTTTATGTGCAAAAGACGAACAAAAAACTGATTCATTTATGTCCATTGAACAATTTATTGTTCAAAATTCAGTCATTACATGATGGCAATAGCACTTGTTCTCTCATGTGTGCTTTATTCAAAAACACATTCAAATGATTTTTTGACTAGTGTATGGGTATAATTTTTTAAAAAAGCTGTACGAAAATTCCCAGAACATTTGTTTGTCATTCGAGAGAGTTAGTTTCCTTTTGAAGTTTGATTTTGGAGTGAATGGACTTACCGAACGAAAAAACACACTGTAAGAAACATGTTCATTCAATAAAAAAGTTCTGCGCCTTCCTATTTTTTCATTACTGCAGTCAAAAACAAACATCAATTTGACCCACTAATGATCAGAAAAACAAAAGGATTTTCTAAGAACCTTCTTTTCCCAGAAATTTTCATTTGAAATTCTATCCATCTATGGCCAGTTTTACTCCACAATTAATGTCTGTTTAAATACTGTATTTATTGGCGTATAACACTCACTTTTTCACCATGAAAATTGGGTGCAAATAGCGTGTGCGTGTTATACGCCAATACTTCAATTTTAGCTGCCTCGGAGGGGACAGGGAAGGGGGCAGGACGAGTGGCGTCAGATTACATACAGTGAGAAACTCCTGTTTACTTGGTGGCCTCTATAATAGGAAGTCCCGTCTCCTGGGCCGCTATTGGACCACTGTTCTGTCTATCATAGGAGATTCTCACTGTATGTTATCTGTCGGCGCTTATCCCACCCCTCTCCCTGTCCCCTCTAGGCTGCAGATGGGCATCGATCAGGCTGCACTGATGGCAATGGTGAGGCTGCTGCATTGATGTGGACTGATGAGGCTGCATTGATGGCACTTGTGAGGCTGCAGACGGGCATTGATCAGGCTACATTGAAGGCAATGGTGAGGCTGCAGATGGGCACTGACCCTTATTTTGCTTCAAAGTTCCTTATTTAAAATTTAAGTTTTTTTCCTGAAACTTCCCTCTGAAAATGAATGTGCATGTTATACGCCTGTGCGTGTTATACGCCGATAAATGCGGTAGTTCATTTGGGCCACGATGGCCCAAACAAACGGTTTACTGTACTAACAGTTGTGCTTACTGTGCATGCTGTATTCAGGGTTGCCACCATTCATTTTTTCATTGACAGATTGTTTAAAGAAAAAACAAAAAACACAACTTTCTCCCATCTGTAAAAGTCCATGGATGGGAGAACCTGTTTGTGACTATACGGTCCCTTGAAGCTGTCACTTAAAGCTGAATGTCTGTGACATTCTCTCACAGTGCCTGACCAGCAATGTTCATCTCTGTTTGAATAGCTGAATAGGACAGGTAGAGACTAACTAGGCTCCACCTCCTGCCTTATCACAGTTTTTTCTGCCTGTCCCCAAGCTCCACCCCCTGGTGTAGAGCTCCTATTTTAATGGAGATGTCTGAGCCTCGGAGAGACCAGACATAACAGTGGAGTGGGCATTCTTTACAGTGAACAACTTCCTCTTTTGCCCCCCACTCCCTTTGCTTGCCAATTTGAACTGGTGAAATTGGGGGCCGGTTCATATCGGGATTGCACAGGAACATGTTTCTGTGCAGTGTAATTTTGCAACCCATTCATTTAAATGGGCTAAAATTGCACTGGAACATGGAGGAAGTAGTGCATGCACTACTTTTAAAAAATGTGCCTCACCAAATTGAATGGTACTGTAGTACCACATAATTTGGTGTCTGCAAATGCATTGTGTTTGCGATCTGCATTTGGGGTGCCGTTAACATTACATGGCACCCACAACAGATTGCAAAGGTGCCATTGCATTTGCAGGCACCAAATTGCATAGTACTGCATTATGATACAATTTGGAGAGGTGTGAAAAGTAGTGCATGACACACACTTTGCCAGCACCACAATCTGGCGTAAACCAACCCTGAAGCAAGTCAGATGTGTAATGGATGAGCACAGAAGGGTCACAATCATTGCTCCCCTGCAGAGCTGCCTTCACTCAATGACAGCCTGCCTTTTCTACACCTAGTTTGATATCTGCAGATCTTTTTGGGGTTTTTATTGAACAGGAACTTGGATAGGGATAGAGAGCATGTGATACCCAAAACTATGAAACTGTAGAACTTGAGATCTGCTAGATTTCTGGCTGCTTAGTACAAATTGGAAGCTGTATTGCACAACTTTATGCTGCAATGTACTTTATTCTGGTTATTCAGTAATACTCCTGTCTGTACCAAGCACTGTCTCTGTATGGCATGCTCCTAGTTTTCCTGCACAACTCCTGGCTGCACCAAGCATTGACTTGTAATGTAATTTACTCCACAGTCACTTCTTAATTTGTAGCAGGATCACATACTCACTCAGTACCAGAATAGGGGAGCTTTCTCACTCTTGACTGCCTGGCTCTTATCCAGACTCTGACTCTGACTCAGTCTCTCTTTGGTAGGGCCCCAACTAAGCCTAGCTAGGACCTTGATGTCTTTGCTGGACTCCTGAAGCTTCTCCCTCTTTTGTCTCTACCTCAGGTACAGAGCTCCCAGCACAAGGGTCTACTCCAGATGGCTGGACCCTGTAAACATTCACCCTGGCTGCCAGGCCTCATAATATTTATAGACTTCCCAGCCACCTACTTGACAATGCTAGAGGGTCAAAAAATATTTAGGCTGCTTTTTCTGCTGCTTCCCCCTATCTTCTGGATTGTTCTGGAAGTATAGTGGGAGGCAGTATCAGCATGCAGGGCTCCACCCAACCTGTCAAAATCAGTCTGTCTACTACAATTTCGTTTTAGCCGTAGGTATTGGCTATACAGAATACTTGTAATTAGAGATAAGGGATGGGAGCTGTCGGCTCGTAAAATAGAATTTCCTGCTGATGATTTATGGACAAGAGTGGACCCCATGCTACCATCAGGATTGATGAATAGCTTGACATCCAAAAAAACTAAATGTATGTTCATCAAAGTTATTAGTAAATTTTAAGTTGGAATTGTTAAGTTGCAAGGACTCAAAAAAGGTAAGTAACTCATCCCTGGTGCCTGTCCAAATCAAAAAGATGTTGTCGATGAAACGGTGCCAAATAAGCACCTTTTCAAAGAATTGTTGCATGTCCTCTCTATATAACAGGTCTCACTCCCACCCCCCCAGGTACAGGTTGGCATACGATGGAGCACACTTGGTCCCCATCGCTACCCCTTGCACCTGGAGGTGGTGGGAGCCACCAAAGAGAAAGACATTGTTCAAAATTATAAATCACAATAGGTCAAGAATGAATTGATTATAGGGTCTGGTTGTTTGATCCCGCTCACAGATGAAGCCCCCCACAACTCCAACCCCCAGATCGTGGAGGATGGAGTTATAGAGGGCCTCTACATCAATAGCCACCAAGAGGGCTCCCTCCGGAAAGTGAATCCCATCGAGAGCCCACAGAAGGTCCACAGTGTCTCTGATATAGGAGGCCAGACATTCCACATGGGAACGAATATAGTCATCCACCATTTTGCTAGCTGTTTCAGTCAAACATCCATTGCCTGAAACAACGGGTCAACCGGGGGGGTGAGTTTGACTTTTATGGATTTCAGGTAGCGCGTAAAGTGTTGGAGTTTTTGGTGATTGTATATTTAGAAATTCCCAAGTTTTTTTCGTGATGAGGTTACTGTAGTATGCAGAGCCTATTAGTTTCTTTGGATTTCAATATTTTTAACAAAATCCTCGGATACCCTTTTGTACCATTCCCTATTTTTCAAGAGGTCCATGACCATATTTTCATAATGGACACAGTCCATGACTACCAGATTGCCCCCTTTTTCCGAAGGTTTTATTACTACATTCAGGTTTTTTTGTAAGGAGCGAATTGCTTCCTGTTGATGGGAAGATAGATTAGAATGGGAAATACCTCTCCATTTTGTTTGATTTATTTCATTGGTCACCTGCTGTGAAAAAGCCCAGATGTTAGGATTTGCTTGCAGGGCGGGAAATGTTTGGGATTTGGATTTTTACTATTTGGAAAAGTAAAGAACCGATAAGGCATTGGCAGGGGGAGACACACTCAGACTGAGACAGAGGTTCCTCGACTGGGATTGGCTCAGCCTCATCTGTGTGGCCCTCCTCCCAAAGCCCCATCAGATCATCAAGAGCCTTAATATCATTAATGGTCATTTCACTCCACAATGGATTCAATGGAGATTGAGTAGTTTACTGTTTTTCATTTTTGTCAAAAAAGACCTTGAACATTAGCTTTCTTGAAAACAAGTTCAGATCCTTTATGAGTTCAAAGTTATCTATCTTTTGGGTGGGACAAAAGGTCAAACCTAGACCCAATACTTGAATCTGTTCTTTGGACAAGGGATAAGAAGACAGATTTATTACTTCAAATTTTGTTTAATTATCGTCATCTTCTGACTCTTTTGATCCAATGCCTGCTGAGAAAAAATTGGGGCCGGATGTAAGTCCAGCTGTTGAGAGTTCCCATTTGGGTGACTTACCTGGCTAGGTGCGGGTGTTGGTGGCATTTGGGGCATTCCATAGGGTACCGCTCCTCCTGTCTGATCCAAGGGGTTCAGTGGAGCCTGCGCCCCAAGTGATTTACCATGTGCTAAGCGTACATTTGATTGAGCCTGACTCATATTGGGAGTGCATTTAGGTGCAGATAATTGTGCAGTCTCAATAACCTGCTTATGTTTTTGTGGTCCCTTGGTTTTACCAGTGCGCTTGTGATTGTGAACCTGTGAAAAAGAAGTAGAAGATAAAGATGAAACATCTGAATCATTAGGATCATTGGTTGAGTCTTTTGGTGCTGAAGTTTTGATATTATTACATCTCCTGTTTCTAGCATTTTTCCAATTATATGCAGTGTTGTTATCACAGGCTAGTTTGTCATGCATAAATTTCTTTTCTTTTGTTTTTAAGATTTCAGAAACAAATGTTTCCAGATTACTTTTTAAAGTCAATTCTTGTGGGGCAAATAAAGGGTCCAACAATAAAGTTGCTTTGGCCTGATACAGTATCTGGGTCTCCTTATCAAGTGCTTCCAGTTCAAGGGAGTATTTTTGACAGAGCAGGTCCATCATTGGATGGAGCAGCTTTGTAGATTTTCTTCCCAACTTGCCCTGAAGTCTGTGTCAATTTTGTTTACATTAGGAAATATCTCTATTCTCAAACCCCAGGGAGAAACTTTCTCCTCCATATATTTGATGAAGTAACATGTATTCCAATATACTCTAGACTTTTTTTTTCCAACATTCGCTGAAGAAAAAATCTCCATAGAAAGCCCTCCACTCTCTGCATTTTGGGAATGGCTGATTTTATCCATTAGTCCACTAAAGGCATTGCCACAGTAATTTGCCATAATTTCAAAAGAGGGTATTTTGAATATATTTGGTTAATTCACATACAGATCATTAAAATTGTGATAGAATTAGTACACTGTGAGCTAAATAAAGTATGGAAACCATATACAAGAATTATAAAAGGTCAATAAATAGAGCTCTTGTCCCCCAAGATGGGCTGGGTGGGTACACCCTGAAAATAATATGTATTAGAGGACGGGGTGACAAGAGGTCAAAATTCGGTACCACATCCCATTCGTATAAGAAAAAAGAGAGAAAGGGCAGGCGGGACTTTTAAGGTACCAAGGTATAGAATAAACAATGAATCTGAAAAAATATACATTTTATTTAAACAATTCTTTAAAATCGCAGTAAACGGGGCTTGTCCAAGATGGCCACTGGAGCAGACGTGCTTTAGGAGAGCTCCGAGACCTGGCCGCCTTATCATCCATTTCCCTGCAGAAGAACTGGCCCAAACCGAACCCGAACAGTGCAGGAACCCCTACGGAGAGGTATGCCCAGCGGGAAACACACTTCGGTGTCTCGTACCACCCGCAATACAGCCAAAACCTCGTCCTCCGCGTCACGGCTGTCTCCCGCCACAGCTACCAGCATGGCATCCCAAACAGAAGGGGCTGACACAGGGATGAGGGAGCAGGACAACTTTATTGCACTCATGCAAGCTATAACCACCTGCCAGTCCACCCTGACAGGGAAAATTGAAACTATGCAGCTTGATATAAGCCTGATCCGCAGGGATATGGACAGCTTTCGTTCCAGATTGACTGAATCTGAGAGGAGAGTGGGAGAGGCCGAGGACATGCTGCAATCACATGAAGTCTCACTCTGCACGCTGCAGACCAAGATGAAAACCCTGGAAGCGCGTGCAGAGGACGGTGAAAACAGAAATCGCAGAAACAACCTTCGGATAGTGGGGCTGCCTGAGGGAGCGGAGGGGAAGGACCCCACAACATTTACCGAACAGTTTTTGCGCACCCTCTTTCCTAATGCCCGGTTTTCCAATTTCTTTGTAGTGGAGAGGGCACACAGAATGCCTGCTACCCGGGGGCCCCCGGGAGCTCCTCTTCGCACTTTTATCTTAAAACTCCAGAACTTCAGGGATCGTGACCTAGTCCTGCGAGAAGCGCGGCAGATTGAAGTACTCCGCCATGAGGGAGCAAAGATTATGATATTCCTGGACTATTCAGTCGACACACAAAAAATGTGGAGATCCTTTGACCAAATTAAATTGGACTTATGCAATCGTAAGATTAAGTATAGCATGTTGTTGCCTGCTCGACTAAGAGTCCAAGATGGAGAATCAGTGTGGTACTTTACCTCCCCTGAAGATGCGTCCAGATGGTTGGATACACTACCAAGAGGTTGAACCTACTGCTGCTGGGATCTCCCGTCTCAACTCACCTTAATTTTACTCTATATGCAGGCTTTTTTCTGTTGCCGGCCTTCTGACTTCCATTACCTTTTTGAGTCTTCAGGCTTCTCGCCGATTCCTCCATCCACCTGTGACTACATTGCCCAGGATTCTTCACAAGAATTTGTGTTGTGAGTATATACAGTGACTGTTCAGGAATTATATGTCTGCTGTGATGGAGTGAGCCATTTGATCCTGTCACCACCTCTGACATGGACACCTGAAGTTTTTAGGCCTGAAGTTTTGGGTTAGTAACATTTTTAAGTTCAAGAAGTGTAACCCCCGGAACATTCTGGGTGAACTATTGATCTGCAGGGACTGTTTATCCTGAATTTTTGTCTCCATACCTAGACTCTCTGAGCACAGACTGTGTTGCTCTGGTGCTCCGCTGTTCACGTGCCCCCTGGGCAGTTGTCACGATTTGTTACGGGGATCAAGCACCCCATAGATTGGGTGGTGGTGCGGGGTGGGGGGAGGGGGGGGAGGTTTTGGAGCGACTGGTTCTGCTCCATGTTCTGGTTTGGGGTTTCCTTTTGTTTTTTTCCTTTTTAAATTTTGATGATGATTTGATTGATAATCGTAAGACATGTAAGATTGCTCTCTTGCCACTGGAGGGAGTAGTCTATTCAATAACTGATGCACAGATATTTGCACTACCTATCAGACATATTGCTGTATTATGCAAGTGCTATGTGGCAAGGGGGCTATTCCAATCCTGTCAGACATTCATACGCGGTCTAAATGACTCCACTTAACATCTTGTCCTGAAATGTGCGGGGCCTCAACTCCAAAATAAAACGTTCCTTAGTATATAATTATATTAAAAAATACAACCCTCATATCTGCATATTGCAGGAGACACATCTAATTGGGAACAGGACGCTGGCTCTTAAAAAGCCCTGGGTAGGATCCTATTATCACTCCACCTATTCCACCTACTCCAGAGTGTTTGGATCCCGAGGGGAAATACGTTGCTATACATGCTATGTGTGACAGGATGGAATTGGTTATAGTTGGACTATACAACCCGCCCCCGGCCTCCCTGGCGGTCCTCCATAAATTGACCCCTATATTCGCCCAATATCCTACTGCAGCGGTGTTGATGCCGGGTGATTTTAATATAACCCCCAACCCCAGTATGGATAAGCTTGGCACGGATGTGGCCTCTGAATCCCCACTATCTAGATGGGCAGATGAGTATGGCTTCAGTGATGTGTGGAGGTGGTGGTATCCCAGCCTCTGGCGACTCTCAGGTTTTTGGATCACTGACGAACGAGTTGCTCCTGAGGTTGCAGGGGATATGGATACCTACTGGGTGGTAAACAAGGGAACGGCCCCTCCTCCAATGCTTTGGGATGCCTTTAAGGCATATACCCGCGGACGATACTCCACAATAATTAGTAAGGTCAGGAAAAATAACAGACTTGCTCTGGAGGAGGCGGAGAGTCGAGCTCAGAGTTTGGAGTCCAGCTATGTGGCTAACAGAGATGCCGTGACATATGCTGCACTCCAGACACTGCACCGAGAAATTTTGGTGTTGAGGGCTAATGCGACTCGGAAAATTCTGTTATCACAGTCACAGAGGATATTTGAACAGGGGGAGAGATCTGGTAGATTGTTGGCGTGGTTGGCCAGGGAGCGCTCCACTGTGCCACACATTGCGAACATCAGAGATGACCGGGGACAAATACAGACAGACCCTATCCAGATAAATGCTAGATTTGCACAATATTACGAAGGTTTATACACGTCTAGGGCGGACTACACATCAGACTCGTTGCAGGATTTCTTGGCTCAGGTAGAGTTCCCTACTTTATCAGAGGCTAACAGTGCTAACCTAGATGCACCAATTACCCTTAAAGAAGTACATTTCATCGACATTTCAGCGATTTCATCGCTCCAGCCTGCTACAGTAGTTGACCGCGATATTGTGTCAATCTCGCCGCATTTCTCGTTCAAGATTTGACACCTGCGAGCCCTGTCGCGGGAGCCAGCGTCGAGATGGCTCACTCATCGGGAAAGGAAAACTTTTTTTCCTTTTGCGATGAGTGACAGGCAGTGCTGACAGCTGTCTGGTATGAATCCTGAGGGGGGAACGCCGCGCCAAATTTTTAATAAAAAACTGGCGTGGGTTCCCCCCCAGGGGCATACCAGACCCTTAGGTCTGGTATGGATTGTAAGGGGAACCCCCCTATGCTGAAAAATCGGCGTGGGTCCCCCCCCAAAATCCATACCAGACCCTTATCCGAGCATGCAGCCTGGCCGGCCAGGAAAGGGGGTGGGGACGAGCGAGCGCCCCCCCTCCTAAGCTGTACCAGGCCGCATGCCCTCAACATGGGGGGGAGTGCCTTGGGGGAGGGGGCGCTTTGCGGCCCCCCAACCCAAAGCACCTTGTCCCCATGTTGATGAGGACAAGGGCCTCTTCCCGACAACCCTGGCCGTTGGTTGTCAGGGTCTGCGGGCGGGGGGCTTATCGGAATCTGGGAGCCCCCCCTTTAATAAGGGGGCCCCCTGATCCCGGCCCCCCACCCTATATGAATGAGTATGGGGTACATGGTACCCCTACCCATTCACCTAGGGAAAAAAGTGTCAATAAAAAAAAAACACAGGACACAGGGTTTAAAGAGTAATTTATTAGGCAGCTCCGTGGTCTTCTTACGACTTCAGGGGGTCTCCTTCCGATTTCTCCCAGTGTTCGGCCTCTTCTCCCGGTGTTCCGCCTCTTCTCCCGGGCCCCTCCGCTATCTTCTTCCAGCTCTTTTGCCAGCGAGGGGCCCGGTCTGCTGCCCGGTCTGCTGCCGCTGTCTTGTTGTCGCTGTCTTGCCGATGTCTCGTCGCTTCTTCTCTTCTTCCGATGTTGACACGATGCTCTCTCTGGCTGGAATACTGTGTGCGAGCTGTGGAGCCATTTATATAGGCGGTGACCCTGCCCCCTTGTGACGGCACGGTCCCAGCATGCGTAGGGACTCTGGCATCATAAGGGGGCGTGACCCCAGAGTCCCTGCGCATGCTGGGACCGTGATGTCACAAAGGGGCGGGGTCACCGCCTATATAATCTTTAAACCTATATACATCATGTCAACATCGGAAGAAGAGAAGAAGCGACGAGACAGCGGCGACAAGACAGCGGCAGCAGACCGGGCAGGAGACCGGGCCCCTTGCTGGCAAAAGAGATAGAAGAAGATAGCGGAGGGGCCGGGAGAAGAAGCGACGAGACAGCGGCGACAAGACAGCGGCAGCAGACCGGGCCCCTCGCTGGCGAAAGAGCTGGAAGAAGATAGCGGAGGGGCCCGGGAGAAGAGGCGGAACACCGGGAGAAGAGGCCGAACACCGGGAGAAGTCGGAAGGAGACACCCCGAAGTTGGAAGAAGACCCCGGAGCAAGCCAGTGCGACATGCACAGCACCCTGTCGCCGAGAACCAGCGTGATGGTATCGCGCTGGAAACACAATCTCGCGGTCAGGTACTGTAAAACTCCGGGCCCAGATGGTCTGCCAGACGAATTCTACAAGACTAATAGTGAAGCCCTGGCCCCACAGCTTCATGAGCTTCTCTTACCCATGTTGGAGGCTCAGAGTCTTCCCCCATCTGTGTCGGAGGCTGTGATTGTAGTAATCCCTAAGCCACGCAAGGACCCTGAGTTGTGTGAGTCGTACCGACCCATTTCGCTCCTTAACGTGGACGCAAAAATAGTTACCAAAATCTTGGCAAATCGCCTCAATTCGGTCATTCTTTCCCTGGTTCATGGAGATCAGAGATCATGCCAGGGAAAGGTACAGATATCAATCTACGTCGGTTATACACGAACATATCTCACGCGATGGTCACAGAATCCCCTGGGGTGGTGGCCTCCCTCGATGCCGAGAAGGCTTTCGACTTGGTCGAGTGGGAATTCCTCTGGCAGGTATTAGAGAGGTTTAATTTTGGACCCAAATTCATCTCATCTCATCTCATCTAATGTATGCCAACCCCACGGCTAGAGTCAGAACTAATAACACACTCTCATCCCCCTTTAATCCCCACAGAGGAACTAGGCAAGGCTGCCCACTGTCTCCGGGATTGTTTGCCCTAGCAATCTAACCCCTGGCCATTCTCTTTAGGTCGGCTACGACCACAAAGGGAATAGAGGTGGGCCCACTGAGGGAACAGATCTCCCTTTACGCAGACGATACCCTCCTGGAACCTTCCTGCTACTTAACAGATAATGTTTATCCTATTCTACAAGAACCCACACGGCGATGCTTGACTTGGAAGTCGCTTCCTTTTACTCCAGTAGGGAGGATTAACCTCCTTAAAATGACGTTCCTCCCCAAATTTCTCTATGTCTTCAGGAACACCCCAGTCCCCATCCCCAACTCCTTTTTCCAAAAACTAGACGAGGTGATCAACTCATTCATTTGGGCCGGACTGACCCCTAGGGTGGCTAAAACTGTTTTACAGCTTCCCCTCTCTGCAGGTGGACTGGCACTGCCGTGCTTCAAGCAATACTACTGGGCAGCGGTGCTGGTTACAGTACACTGGTGGTTCACCCAATCACGAAATAACACATCAGTTAACCTAGAGGCAGCCATCCTGGGGTCATATTCGGCACTGAATAACCTGGTGTTCAGGGGCCAGAGGGCACAGGTTAGGATGACTGTCCCTATGCGCACCACGATTAAGGTTTGGGAACAACTGACAGCTAAACTTAATCCACCTAATGTTATCTCCCCCTATACACCACTGTGGGGCAACCCTAGGTTACCACATCTCTTGTCTATCCCTGACCCGGCTATTTGGGCGAGATACGAAATTAAAAGTATACAGCATATTATGCCAGCAGGCAGACTCCTATCATACGATGAACTAAAAAGCACCTTCCAACTTCCAGCGAAGATGTTTTTTCATTATCTACAACTGCGACATGCCATACAAGCCCAATTTCCCACTGATGTTCGCTTGGAGTCACACATGGTAGAGTGCTTTCTCAGCCAGTGTGGACTGTATCCTCTCCTCCCTGTACCTTCGGATGTCCTGTGGGACTGACGGTCAGGGAACTAAGCTTTTTAATAAATGGAAGGTGGATGTGCCCTCCCTGACGGATGATGATTGGAAAGAAGGAATTCAACAATACATACCTTTAACCACTTGACATCCGCGCTATGGCCGAATGACGGCCACAGCGCGGACCTACATTCCCGGGAGGCCGTCATATGACGGCCTCCCCTGTGCACGCTCCCTGCGCGCGCCCTGCAGGGCGCGCGCCGGGCGCGGTGTGATCACCGAGTCACTGAGACTCGGCTGATCACCGATCTGAGTAAGGGGCCGGTCCCGGCCCCTTACCATGTGATCAGCTGTCAGCCAATGACAGCTGATCACATGATGTAAACAGGAAGATCGGTAATCGGTTTTTTTTTTACTCGCGCTGACAGCGCGAGTAAAGAAAAAAGCCGATCACCGGCTCAGATGCCAGGGACATCAGTCCCAAAGTAAGAGCACAAAACATTCTCATCAGTGCCACCCAAAAGTGCCACCTAACAGTGCCACCTAACAGTGCCCACAGTGCCACCTAACAGTGCCCACAGTGCCACCTAACAGTGCCCACAGTGCCACCTATCAATGCCAACAAGTGCCACCTATCAATGCTCACAAGTGCCACCTACCAATGCCCACCTGTAGTGCCAATCAGTGCCACCTGTCAGTGCTGCCCATCACTGCCACCCATCAGTGCCCATCACTGCCACCCATCAGTGCCCATCACTGCCACCTATCAGTGCCCATCACTGCCGCCTCATCAACGTACATCAATGAAGGAGAAAAATTACCCGTTAAAATTTTTTTATAACAAAATATAAAAAAAAAAAATTTTTTTTTTAAAAAAAATTCAGGTTTTTAAATTTTTTTAACAAAAAGTAAAAACCGCAGAGGTGATCAAATACCACTAAAAGAAAGCTCTATTTGTGGGAAAAAAATGATAAAAATTTCATTTGGGTACAGCGTTGTATGACCGCGCAATTGTCATTCAAAATGCGTTAGCGCTGAAAGCTAAAAATTGGTCTGGATAGGAGGGGGGTTTAAGTGCTCGGTAAGCAAGTGGTTAATGATATCCACCAGGGATAGGTACATTCAGCTGAAATTCCTCCACAGGGCCTACTATACCCCCCAGAGGCTTGCCAGAATATATCTCACTCATTCTGACAAATGCCCAAAATGCAATAATGCAGTGGGAACGTTCTTTCATGTAGTTTGGTCTTGTCCCCTTATTCAACAATTTTGGAGGGAGGTGGTGCAGTATATAAACTTGATTGGGAATCTAACCATAGGTCTTGACCCGCGTATCCTCTTATTGGGAGTCTGTGACACCATAACCACAAATACTCACAAACGGTTGCTAATTTTCTATACCTCATACTATGCCAGAAAGGCCATCCTAATTAAATAGAAGCAGCTGGAGCACCCGACGGTTGGGCAGTGGAGAAAACTTATTGACACTACTCTACCACTCTATAAACTTACATATATGAGTCGTAAATGCCCCCAAAAATTTGAAAAGATCTGGGGTCCCTGGGCTGACAGTTAAGGCCCTATTAAGGATGCGAGAGATCCCCCCCCTTCAGTGTCTTCCCCCACTCCTCTCACCCCCCCTGGGGTGCCCCCCTTTTGAAACACCATGATTGTTACCATGGTTGATAAAGGATAGGAAAGTCTGTACCTATGATAGTATATCCTTCGGGGAAAACAGACAAAACAAGACAACTATGACACCTCTTGTACTAAAAATGTATATCAGATTCTATGCATAAAGAAGTATGTGTAAATACTGTGGAGATTAACATGTCTTATACAGTACTGTAATATCTATTGATCTATCTTCTGTTCGATTCTATTATTTTTATGTTCACTGATTATTTTGTATAATGCAAATCATCTTTACTAGAGATCAAAAAAAACTTTTCTGTTTAAAAAAAAAAAAATCGCAGTAAACATTTACAAGAATCACGTAATATTTCTTTGAACATGTACAGCCACTTGTTACTCTACATGTTTCTCTCAGAGGAGCTTCATCAGGAGTTTTTGGAAGTGTTGCATGAAGTATTATATACTATAAAGCGGGGATATGCAATTAGCGGACCTCCAGCTGTTGCAGAACTGAAGTCCCACGAGGCCTAGCAAGACTCTGACAGCCACAAACATGACACCCAGAGGCAGGGCATGATGGGACTTGTAGTTTTGCAACAGCTGGAGGTCAGCTAATTGCATATCCCTGCTATAAAGAAAGCAACAATTGTAAATGGATATGCTTAAAAATTGCCATAGATAAAATCACATAGCATGTCACTAGGACAAATATATATAATGATAAACTGAAAAGGGATGTCTACCAGATGCTTGTATTCATAAAACACTAATTGTTGATGCATAGACTGAAGCCAGGATTTACAAAAAATGGTAAGACCTTTTTATAACCAAAGAGAAAGAATAAATTAAAACATACTCGCATAACGTTAGAATTAGATAATCCTAAGAGTATATAACGGTATATAAGGTAAAACATTTACCTCAATTATTAATGAAGAGAAAAAATGCAACCAATATGGTCTGCCGTCCCAGAAAGGAAGGATGATCTTATACCATGGACAAAAAGCGCAGAAGGACTGGAGATAGAAAATACCTCCCCTTGTTTTTCCCTGTATCACCCAAAGACACACCAAAGGTTCATCTAATGAACTACTGATGGGGAGAACAGCCTGAGATTGTCCTAAAAAATGATAACAAAGAAAAATAAAATCATTTAGTATTTTGCTAATATTACTTTGAAGGGAAATTGAGCATGTTCCAAACTTTAAACTTGTTGTGGGCGATTAACCACGGAATCAGTGAGAAAGGGAGGAAGGGAGGAATGGGGTTAGAAAAGGGGGTAGAAGAAAGAAGGAAAGAGGAAAAAAGGGAAGAGATTCAGAGTCCACAGGGATCAGGTGGCTATATGAATCCCCAAAGGCTCTGCACAGACCATGCCCATCTTACCTGCATAGGCAGATCACTGAACATCACTGGCAATCAGCCCAAACAACATATCGGTTAAAAAGAGGAAACAGTTCCCAGAGATTACTTACTGATAATAGAAGAGGTCACAATGAGAATCGACTGAAGAGAGAGATAGCAAACCAGTCTCTCCCTTTCAGATCGCATTACCCTGTCAGTGTAGGGTGCTCGAATGGCACCGTTTATTTCTCCCTCCGTCTCATTGGCGTCTGATGGCAGGGCGTGAACGCATTAAGCGGCGCCATTGCGCATGTCCAAAAAACCAGGAGGCGGAAGTTACCTCACACGCATCAGCGCATCTGGTCACTCTCCACCATCTTGGAAACTCCACTTCCGCCCAGTTCACCGCCGGAGGGGAAGGTACCTATCCGAACAGTGCACCAGGCAGATGGGCTCTCACTGAGCATAACACTAGAGCTGACACGCAGTCCATGGTAAAGACATTAGAAATGGGAGAGAAGACAGGCTAAAAAACGGCGCCTAAGGGCCTGAGTAAAGAGCTCAGTGATTGGTTGAACACTGTAATTACAAGTGCCCGGGGCGTCCATATGGTTACTGAGTAGTACTTCATATTCCCATCGCACACTTTCCCAGATAAGCTCATGAAATATGGGTGCTGCAGCAACAACCAGCTGGATACTGGTTCAAGTCAAAATGGAAATATTTGCCAGCACACCATGGAACAGCGTAGATAGCGTCCAAACGTGTAGTTTATTGCATGATCACAACACACAGAGCGTGCAACATTTCGGAGTCACGCAGGACCCCTTCATCAGGCATGTGACATGCCTGACGAAGGGGTCCTGCGTAACTCCGAAATGTTGCATTATCTGTGTGTTCATGCAATAAACTACACGTTTGGACGCTATCTACGCTGTTCCATGGTGTGCTGACAAATATTTCCATATGGTTACTGAGTCTTTCCTAAACCTGGTGGCTTCAGTTATAAACAAGGATGCACAGCAATCAAATCAGTCATTCAAATAGCATCTAAACAGGAGGCATCCATGATCAATTACACATGTACATGCAAATCACAGAAAAATAAATAAACTTCACAGTGTACTTTCATCAAGAAAAGAGAAGAAAAAAAAAATAAAAATGACAGATAAATATAATACAAATTCATTGAGAAATAAATCACAAAAATGAAGTGAAAGCTATTCGTTGATATTTTTTTCCCTCAACTATCTTTTCAAGATCGCATAAAACAAGGAAAGTTGGAATATTATTGTAGCTTAAGCCTGTGCATTGGAGTAGAAAGGGAAGGGGGAAGGGGGGAGAGGATTAGGAGTTTTTTCTTCTTTGGACAGCAGGGAATGAAGAGACCACTTTAGGGGCAGACTGGTTGTACATTATAGGAAAGGCTTGAAACTGAAAGTAAATCAACTTATTTATTTAGGTTTCTATGCATTACTGTTGAGAAACTGATCCCAAAGGGTAGAGACTACACAAAATTGGCTATTATGTTTTTACATTCCTTAAGTACCACATGCCTGGACCACTACTTATTTAACTCATGCATTTATTTATTTATTTAATTTAGTCAATTAACTTTAACACCGTTTTATGAGGTATTTGCAGTGTTTTTTGCATTTTGAGGTAAATATCTCATAAGGTGATAGTGAATTGACATTTTTAGCATCGCATTAGATCATTGGAAAAAAATGGGTCATGTGATTCAATTATCTCATGTGATGTTCTTGAGCCCATTGTTTTCTTATCCATATTTTCTTTAAAGTGTACACTATAGGCTGGATTAAAAAAAGTAATCTTTGAGGTACACAGAGGGAGTAATGCCGCGTACACACGAGCGGACTTTCTATCCTACTTGGTCCGGCACACTTTCCGACGGACTTTGTCCGCCAGGTGCGCCGGACTTTAAAAGGAACGGACTTGCCCACACACGCCGGGATTTTCCGGCGGGCTAAGTCCGCCCGTCTTTCCGACGGACTTTCGCCGGAGTTCCGGCGGACTTTCAGAATGAACGGACTTGCCCACACACGGACAAGTCCGTTCATTTTGAACGTGACTCAGGTGCGACGGGACTAGAGAAGGATGTCAATCTTGCCGCTTTTATCGGCGAGATTGACACCTTGCTGGCCCCGTCGCGGGGCATACCAGGCCCTTAGGTCTGGTATGGATTATAAAGGGGAACCCCGCTACGCCGAAAAAACGGCGTGGGGTCCCCCTAAAATCCATACCAGACCCCGATCCGAGCACGCAGCCTGGCCGGTCAGGAAAGGGGGTGGGGACGAGCGAGCGCCCCCCCCCCCTCCTGAACCGTACCAGGCCGCATGCCCTCAACATGGGGGGTGGGTGCTTTGGGGGAGGGGGGCGCCCTGCGCCCCCCCCCCCCAAAGCACCTTGTCCCCATGTTGATGAGGACAAGGGCCTCTTCCCGACAACCCTGGCCGTTGGTTGTCGGGGTCTGCGGGCGGGGGCTTATCGGAATCTGGGAGCCCCTTTAATAAGGGGGCCCCCAGATCCCGGCCCCCCACCCTATGTAAATGAGTATGGGGTACATGGTACCCCTACCCATTTACCTAGGAAAAAAGTGTAAGTAATAAAACACACTACACAGGTTTTTAAAATATTTTATTAAACAGCTCCGGGGGGGGGGGATCTTCCTCCGGCTTCGGGGGTCTTCTTCCGGCTTCGGGGGTCCCTCCGCTTCATCTTCTCCCGGCGTCCGGTTGGTTCTTCTCCGCTCTCCGGCCTCTTCTCCCGGTGTCGCAGGTCTTCGGCCGGCCCCTCCGCTCTCTTCATGTAGCTCTATTGCGAGCGGAGGTCCGGACTTCTGGGCTTCTGGGCTTCTTGGCTTCTCTTCTCTTCTCTTCCCCCAGATGTTGACACGACGCTCTCTCCGGCTGGACTGGTCTCTGAGGGCTGCGTTGTGACTTATATAGGCGGAGACCCCGCCCCCATATGATGTCACAGTCCCTGGGCATGCTGGGACTGTGACGTTTTAGGGGGCGTGGTCGGCCCAGAAGTCCGGACCTCCGCTCGCAATAGAGCTACATGAAGAGAGCGGAGGGGCCGGCCGAAGACCTGCGACACCGGGAGAAGAGGCCGGAGAGCGGAGAAGAACCAACCGGACGCCGGGAGAAGATGAAGCGGAGGGACCCCCGAAGCCGGAAGAAGACCCCCGAAGCCGGAGGAAGATCCCCCCCCCCCGGAGCTGTTTAATAAAATATTTTAAAAACCTGTGTAGTGTGTTTTATTACTTACACTTTTTTCCTAGGTAAATGGGTAGGGGTACCATGTACCCCATACTCATTTACATAGGGTGGGGGGCCGGGATCTGGGGGCCCCCTTATTAAAGGGGCTCCCAGATTCCGATAAGCCCCCGCCCGCAGACCCCGACAACCAACGGCCAGGGTTGTCGGGAAGAGGCCCTTGTCCTCATCAACATGGGGACAAGGTGCTTTGGGGGGGGGGGCGCAGGGCGCCCCCCTCCCCCAAAGCACCCACCCCCCATGTTGAGGGCATGCGGCCTGGTACGGTTCAGGAGGGGGGGGGGGCGCTCGCTCGTCCCCACCCCCTTTCCTGACCGGCCAGGCTGCGTGCTCGGATCGGGGTCTGGTATGGATTTTAGGGGGACCCCACGCCGTTTTTTCGGCGTAGCGGGGTTCCCCTTTATAATCCATACCAGACCTAAGGGCCTGGTATGCCCCGCGCTCGCCGCAATAGGAAGATTTGTTTTTCCTATTGCAGCGAGCGCGAGATGCAATACCATCCCCTCGTGTCGCATTTGGTCCGTCGGACCAGCCTACACACGAGCGGGCTTTCCGTCGGACCAGCACACACACGAGCGGACTTTCCGCCCGAAACTGAGTCCGACGGAAAGATTTCAAACATGTTTAAAATCTAGGTCCGGCGGGCTTTTGGGAAGAAGTCCGCCGGAAAAGTCCGCCGCCGCCCACACACGGGCGGATTGTCCGGCACACTCTGGTCCGCCGGACCAAGTATGCCGGAAAGTCCGACCGTGTGTACGCGGCATAAGGTCTTGCTACAAGGTAGTTCAGATTTTCATAAAGACCTTTGCGGAGACTTGGTTAGGAGAGATAGTGGATGAATAGGTCTGTTGCACAGTGACTCGCAGCTACAAACTAGCATTTTGGAGCTTTCACCTCCAGGATACATACTTTCAAATGTTTATTTGAATAAACAAAAAAGATTGGCTCTCTTGCATGCTCTCAATCATCTTCTATCCCGGGGAGTGATTGTTTCATTGTTTCAACAAAAAGTTCATCTGGTTCTGTTCAAATCTCTTTACAGTTCCAAAGCTGATCGGCAATGCTTGCTCCATCCTGGATCTGAAATATCTCAACAGATTTCTTTGTGTTTGTAAATTCCAGATGGAATTGTTGCAGTTGGTTGTGGCCTTTCTACCTGGCATTGGTAGACATAAACGAGGCCTACCTACATGTCCCAATCTTTCCACCTCACCAGAGATTCCTACTGTTTACTGTGGAGAAACTGCATTTTAAACTTTTGGTTCTGCCTTTCAGCCTGTCAGTGGGCCTTTTGCAGATCCAGGGGTGTCAATTCTGAGGTATCTGGGTGACCTATTTCTAACAGAGCCGCTCTTCTTTTGGAATGCAAAGTTTCTCCCCAGAGGTTTGCACTATGGAAAAGTTTGGTTGGGTTCTCCACCTCTAAAAATCTGCTTTAATTTTAATTCAGTACTTAAAATGACTCTTCTGAACCAGTGGATGATTTCTCAGCTGCTGGAGGCAGGACAGTCTTTTCTCCCCAACTCTGGGACAGTAGTGGTAATGAATGCCAGCCTAGCGAGTTGAGGGGGAATTCTGGGTTTTCTTTCAGTGCAGAGAACCTGGATTCTGCAAGAGCAGCTGTTGCCCATCAGCATTCTGGAACTGCGGGGGTATACCTTATGCTCCTGTACTGGATGACTCAGCTACAAGGTCTTCCTGTAGGTGTGCAGTTTGTCACGCTACAGCCATGACATACATTAATCATCAGGGAGTCACAAGAAGTTTGGAGGCTCAGGAGGAAGTGGATCTCTGCCTTTTTGGGTGGTGCTTTATATTTCTACTCTTTCTGCGGTTCACATTCCACGAGTAGAAAATTGGCAAGTGGACTTTCTCAGCCAGCAGCAATTATCTTGAGAGGAATGGTCTCTTAACCAGTGATGTTTCAGGAGCTTTGTCATTGGTGGGGCACACTGGATGTGGATCTTTTGGCATCCAAGTTCAATGAGAAACTGGACAAATTTGTGTTCAGGACCATGAATACTCAGGAGTTTGCAGTGGATAGATTGGTGACACCATAGGACCAGTTCTCCCTGATTTATGCCTTCCCAATCTGCTACAGCTACATCCACAGATACTTCACAGAATTAAAGTGGCAGGAGTTCTGGTAATTCTGGTTGCCCTGGCTTGGCCCCGGAGAGCGCGGTACTCTGACATCAGAAACATGTCAGTGGACAGCCCTTGGCCCCTGACCATCCCGACTTCCTGTCACAAGGTCCAGTCCTCAATCCTTCTTTATGGTTGCTGGCTTTAATGGTATGACTATTGAATCCAGAGTCTTGAAAGACAGAGGAGCTTTTGATTCTGTCATTCCCACTCTTTCAAGAGTTGGGAAGGCTACTCTAAGGAAGATTTACCACAGGATATGAAAATCTTATATCGTTTGGTGTGAAGAAAACAGATCCCATTATTTCAAGTATGTTGTGCGCCATTTTTTGGCCATTTTCTCCAAAAAGGAGTTGATCTGTGTCTGGCCTTAAGTTAGTACTTAAAGGACAGACTTTGGCCTTGGCAGTTTTTTCCAGAAGCCAATTATTTTTAATTTGGTGATGTGTGCCTTTGTGTAGGGTGTTGTATACATTGCTCCTCCAGTCAAATCAGCCTTGGACCTGTGGGATCTCAATTTGGTTTTCTCGGTTTTACAAAAACCTCCATTTGAGTCTAATCATGATATTCTCTTTGTACTTTTGACCTGGAAAGTTTTCTTTCTTGTAGCCGTTACTCGGCTCGTAGAGTTTTGTAACTGGTGGCTCTTTCTTGTAAAGAGAAGTTTTTGGTGCTCCACCATGACAAGGTGATACTTTGGACAAGGGAAATGGCTAAGACCTAAGGATACAAGCTAAAACGTGTAAGCCCTTGTATTACCTGTGCCCCACCTGCAACAATAAAATGTACTACTTTTGGAAAATCAAGTTGCTGGCTTTTCCCTTTTCCATGCTGTGTCCTGGTGCAAGAAAGACACCATAACCCAGAGCACTGACTGCTCTCTCCCTTGGGGGATCATACCTGGTGTTGTTTCTTTCTTCACAAGGTAGTACTTTGATCTAAGCCGTCTTTTGCATTACTGTTGAGAAACTGATCCCAAAGGGTAGAGACTACACAAAATTGGCTATTATGTTTTTACATTCCTTAAGTACCACATGCCTGGACCACTACTTATTTAACTCATGCATTTATTTATTTATTTAATTTAGTCAATTAACTTTAACACCGTTTTATGAGGTATTTGCAGTGTTTTTGCATTTTGAGGTAAATATCTCATAAGGTGATAGTGAATTGACATTTTTAGCATCGCATTAGATCATTGGAAAAAAATGTGTCATGTGATTCAATTATCTCATGTGATGTTCTTGAGCCCATTGTTTTCTTATCCATATTTTCTTTAAAGTGTACACTATAGGCTGGATTAAAAAAAGTAATCTTTGAGGTACACAGAGGGAGTAAGGTCTTGCTACAAGGTAGTTCAGGTTTTCATAAAGACCTTTGCGGAGACTTGGTTAGGAGAGATAGTGGATGAATAGGTCTGTTGCACAGTGACTCACAGCTACAAACTAGCATTTTGGAGCTTTCCCCTCCAGGATACATACTTTCAAATGTTTATTTGAATACACAAAAAAGATTGGCTCTCTTGCATGCTCTCAATCATCTTCTATCCCGGGGAGTGATTGTTTCATTGTTTCAACAAAAAGTTCATCCGGTTCTGTTCAAATCTCTTTACAGTTCCAAAGCTGATCGGCAATGCTTGCTCCATCCTGGATCTGAAATATCTCAACAGATTTCTTTGTGTTTGTAAATTCCAGATGGAATTGTTGCAGTTGGTTGTGGCCTTTCTACCTGGCATTGGTAGACATAAACGAGGCCTACCTACATGTCCCAATCTTTCCACCTCACCAGAGATTCCTACTGTTTACTGTGGAGAAACTGCATTTTCAACTTTTGGTTCTGCCTTTCAGCCTGTCAGTGGGCCTTTTGCAGATCCAGGGGTGTCAATTCTGAGGTATCTGGATGACCTATTTCTAATAGAGCCGCTCTTCTTTTGGAATGCAAAGTTTCTCCCCAGAAGTTTGCACTATGGAAAAGTTTGGTTGTGTTCTCCACCTCTAAAAATCTGCTTTAATTTTAATTCAGTACTTAAAATGACTCTTCTGAACCAGTGGATGTTTTCTCAGCTGCTGGAGGCAGGACAGTCTTTTCTCCCCAACTCTGGGACAGTAGTGGTAATGAATGCCAGCCTAGCGAGTTGAGCAGGGCCGTCTTTACTATTGATTGGGCCCTGGGCAAAAAAAATTCTTGGGCCCCCCCATGCAAATTGTCTCTCCACCCCAACATTCGAAAAAACAAAACAAACACGTAAACTTATGTATTGCATTGTATTCTACTTGTACTGTCTGCCCTCATGTTGTAAAGCGCTGCACAAACTATTGGCGCTATATAAATCCTGTATAATAATAATAATGATGGGGGAAGAGATAGAGAAGTCCAGGATGATGGGTGGGGGGGAGATATGGGAGTCCAGGATGATTGGGGGGGGGAGATGGGGGAGTTCAAGATAATGGGGGAAGGGGGGAGATAGAAGTCCAGGATGACACACAGGGATTGGGGGTGTGTACTTTGAGGTGTTTGTATCATACAGGGCACAGAAAAAAATCAGCACAAGGGGCAGTACTTGCATATCCTCCTTCCTCCCGCAAAGTAACTATCTATTGGTCACCTCTGCACATCACTTTGCTTACCTCTGCTTCCTCATCCACAGCTCACTTCTGTATTCCCTGTCTATCTCTGCCCCCCCCATACACAGCTCACCTCTGTACCCCTCTATCCACAGCTCACCTCTGTACCCCTCTATCCACAGCTCACCTCTGTACCCCTCTATCCACAGCTCACTTCTGTATCCCCCATCCACCTCTGTATCCCCCCCCCATGTCCACCTCTATATCTTTCCGTCCACCTTTGTACCCCACATCCACCTCTGTGTTCAGCTCTGTACCCCCATCCACGTTCACTTCTATATCTTTCCGTCCACCTCTGTACCCCCCCCATGTCCACCTTTGTACCCCCTATCCACCTCTGTAGTACCCCCCCATCCATGTTCACCTCTGTTCACCTCCGTACCCCCATGTCCATCTCTGTACCCCCCATGTCCATCTCTGTACCCACCATGTGCACCTCTGTACCCCTTCCACCTCTGTACCCCCCATGTCCATCTCTGTACCCCCCATGTCCATCTCTGTACCCCCCCATGTCCATCTCTGTACCCCCCATGTCCACCTCTGTACCCCCCATGTCCATCTCTGTACCCCCCATGTCCATCTCTGTACCCCTTCCACCTCTGTACCCCCCCATGTCCATCTCTGTACCCCTTCCACCTCTGTACCCCCCATGTCCATCTCTGTACCACTTCCACCATTGTACCCCCCATGTCCATCTCTGTACCCCCATGTCCATCTCTGTACCCCCCATGTCCACCTCTGTACCCCCCATGTCCACCTCTGTACCCCCCATGTCCATCTCTGTACCCCCATGTCCATCTCTGTACCCCCATGTCCATCTCTGTAACCCCCATGTCCACCTCTGTAACCCCCATGTCCACCTCTGTACCCCCCATGTCCACCTCTGTACCCCCATGTCCATCTCTGTACCCCCCATGTCCACCTCTGTACCCCCCCATGTCCACCTCTGTACCCCCATGTCCACCTCTGTACCCCCCATGTCCACCTCTGTACCCCCCATGTCCACCTCTGTACCCCCATGTCCATCTCTGTACCCCCCATGTCCATCTCTGTACCCCCATGTCCATCTCTGTACCCCCCCATGTCCATCTCTGTACCCCCCATATCCACCTCTGTAACCCCCATGTCCACCTCTGTACCCCCCCATGTCCACCTCTGTACCCCCATGTCCACCTCTGTACCTACCATGTCTTTTCACTTCTGTACCCCCCATGTCCACCTCTGTACCCCCCATGTCCACCTCTGTACCCCCCCATGTCCACCTCTGTACCCCCATGTCCATCTCTGTACCCCCCATGTCCACCTCTGTACCCCCCATGTCCACCTCTGTACCCCCCCATGTCCACCTCTGTACCCCCATGTCCATCTCTGTACCCCCCATGTCCACCTCTGTACCCCCATGTCCACCTCTGTAACCCCCATGTCCACCTCTGTACCCACCCATGTCCACCTCTGTACCCCCCATGTCCATCTCTGTACCCCCCATGTCCACCTCTGTACCCCCCATGTCCATCTCTGTACCCCCATGTCCATCTCTGTACCCCCCATGTCCACCTCTGTACCCCCCCATGTCCACCTCTGTACCCCCCATGTCCACCTCTATACCCCCCATGTCCACCTCTGTACCCCCCCATGTCCACCTCTGTACCCCCCATGTCCATCTCTGTACCCCCCATGTCCACCTCTGTACCCCCCATGTCCACCTCTGTACCCCCCCATGTCCACCTCTGTACCCCCCATGTCCACCTCTGTACCCCCATGTCCACCTCTGTACCTACCATGTCTTCTCACTTCTGTACCCCCCATGTCCACCTCTGTACCCCCCATGTCCACCTCTGTACCCCCATGTCCACCTCTGTACCCCCATGTCCACCTTTGTACCTACCATGTCTTCTCACTTCTGTACCCCCCATGTCCACCTCTGTACCAGCAATTCTCTGCAGTCTGCACAAATGAATCCTCTTCCCCTTCTCTTCACCTTGTTCTTTCTTACCTGATCACACGGCGGTACAACGAACACAGTCCCAGCCTATCAGACCCAGCACACAGCCAGAAAACTTCACTCGGCTGTGTGCTACACAGGTCTGCCAGGCGGGGGTGAGGGCGGGAGGAACACAGAGTGCCGCTCTCGCTCTGTCATTGACTCCGGTCCGCAGCTCCTGACAGAGGGAGAAGCGGGATGAGCGGGCTCAAACACATGAAACCCGCAGCTGTCCCGCTCTCCTGTATAATGAATGTAGCCGCTTGGGAGAGCAGGGGGGATCGGCTACCCCCGCTACTCTGCAAAAACTGCGGGCAGCGCAGGGCTTAAGTGGCAGCTGCTTTGGGCCCCACAGCAATGACAGGGCCCAGGGCAGCTGCCCCTTTTGCCCTGCGTTAAAGACGGCCCTGGAGTTGAGGGGGAATTCTGGGTTTTCTTTCAGTGCAGAGAACCTGGATTCTGCAAGAGCAGCTGTTGCCCATCAGCATTCTGGAACTGCGGGGGTATACCTTATGCTCCTGTACTGGATGACTCAGCTACAAGGTCTTCCTGTAGGTGTGCAGTTTGTCACGCTACAGCCATGACATACATTAATCATCAGGGAGTCACAAGAAGTTTGGAGGCTCAGGAGGAAGTGGATCTCTGCCTTTTTGGGTGGTGCTTTATATTTCTACTCTTTCTGCGGTTCACATTCCACGAGTAGAAAATTGGCAAGTGGACTTTCTCAGCCAGCAGCAATTATCTTGAGGGGAATGGTCTCTTAACCAGTGATGTTTCAGGAGCTTTGTCATTGGTGGGGCACACCGGATGAGGATCTTCTGGCATCCAAGTTCAATGAGAAACTGGACAAATTTGTGTTCAGGACCATGAATACTCAGGAGTTTGCAGTGGATAGATTGGTGACACCATAGGACCAGTTCTCCCTGATTTATGCCTTCCCAATCTGCTACAGCTACATCCACAGATACTTCACAGAATTAAAGTGGCAGGAGTTCTGGTAATTCTGGTTGCCCTGGCTTGGCCCCGGAGAGCGTGGTACTCTGACATCAGAAACATGTCAGTGGACAGCCCTTGGCCCCTGACCATCCCGACTTCCTGTCACAAGGTCCAGTCCTCAATCCTTCTTTATGGTTGCTGGCTTTAATGGTATGACTATTGAATCCAGAGTCTTGAAAGACAGAGGAGCTTTTGATTCTGTCATTCCCACTCTTTCAAGAGTTGGGAAGGCTACTCTAAGGAAGATTTACCACAGGAAATGAAAATCTTATATCGTTTGGTGTGAAGAAAACAGATCCCATTATTTCAAGTATGTTGTGCGCCATTTTTTGGCCATTTTCTCCAAAAAGGAGTTGATCTGTGTCTGGCCTTAAGTTAGTACTTAAAGGACAGATTTTGGCCTTGGTAGTTTTTTCCAGAAGCCAATTATTTTTAATTTGGTGATGTGTGCCTTTGTGTAGGGTGTTGTATACATTGCTCCTCCAGTCAAATCAGCCTTGGACCTATGGGATCTCAATTTGGTTTTCTCGGTTTTACAAAAACCTCCATTTGAGTCTAATCATGATATTCTCTTTGTACTTTTGACCTGGAAAGTTTTCTTTCTTGTAGCCGTTACTCGGCTCGTAGAGTTTTGTAACTGGTGGTTTTTTCTTGTAAAGAGACGTTTTTGGTGCTCCACCATGACAAGGTGATACTTTGGACAAGGGAAATGGCTAAGACCTAAGGATACAAGCTAAAACGTGTAAGCCCTTGTATTACCTGTGCCCCACCTGCAACAATAAAATGTACTACTTTTGGAAAATCAAGTTGCTGGCTTTTCCCTTTTCCATGCTGTGTCCTGGTGCAAGAAAGACACCATAACCCAGAGCACTGACTGCTCTCTCCCTTGGGGGATCATACCTGGTGTTGTTTCTTTCTTCACAAGGTAGTACTTTGATCTAAGCCGTCTTTTGCAGAAAAGTTTTTTTGACTTTCCATCTCAACCAGGACATTGTATTGCCTTCCTTTTGTCCCAGACCTCAGTTGGTGTGGGGCAAGGTGCTGCACACTTTGGATGTGGTTCAGGCTGTCAGGAAGTCAACTGTAGTAGTTCACAACTTAGATTCCCTCTTTGTAAAGTCTGTGAGCCCAAAGAAGGGTCATGTGGCTGCCAAGTCTGTTTCCCGTTGGATCTGTCAGCTGATCTCTCAAGCTTACTGTTTGAAAGAAAGGGATCCCCCTTCCTGGTGATGGCTCATTCTACCAGGAGAGTTGGTGCTTCCTGGGCTTCTGTGTCTCAAGTTCGTAACACCACTACCTAGTCTTCAGTACACACTTTACCAAAATTTTACCGGGTGGATATGTCCCATGATGCACAATAAAGAAAACAGTATTTTTATCGTGCCTGTAAAATCCATTTCTTGAAGTACATTATTCAGCACAGAAATCCCTCCCCTCTGTATTGTGGTTTACGGCTTGCTACAAAGTTGAGGCCTTCCTACAGGGGAGGGGTTATGCCAAGGAGGGGACTTCTGTCTTTTCCTGCCAGCGTCCAATCACCTCTAAGTGGCTCATAACCCCCACAATAAGGATTACTAACACTGCTCTGTGTCTTGTTATATTTCAGATAAGACGAAAATTTATTTTTTAGCGATAAACTCCTTAAGGGCTACCTACTTCTAAAGAAATGCAAACAGCTTTCCTAATCAGAAAAATTAGAGTTTCTCTTTAAAATTAGCATATTTATGCAAATAGATATAGATTCCATAACATTTAGCCAGAACTGGGTATATGTCAAAATGAGAACTTACCTTTTCTTTCAGTTTTTTATTATAGTTTTAAAATAATCCAATTACTGTATGTATATTCCATAGCAAATGTTCTACTTTACAGTAATAGGAAAATTCATTTAAAATGATCAAGTACAAAAGTGACTATAACCTAAGGCTACATATGTAATTATTAGAGCTAAATTAGCATCAAGGTAATAACACTACAAATTCAAAAAACAAAAGTTAGAAAGAAAAAAAAGGTACTTTTCTTTTAGAGAATGAATTTCATACAAACAAATGAAAGTGTGTGTTCCTGAAAAGGTTATTTGTTCTCCAAGCCTTGGTGTATTGTTTGCTGAATACACATTTTTCATGATTTTGTAGCATCAGTTTTAGGCATTTGCTTAGCTTACTCTCATTTACACAAAGATAAAAAGGGCTTACATACAGTCAGGTCCATAAATATTGGGACATCAACACAATTCTAATCTTTTTGGCTCTATACACCACCGCATTGGATTTGAAATGAAACAAACAAGATGTGTTTTAACTGTAGACTTTTAGCTTTAATTTGAGGGTATTTACATCCAAATCAGGTGAACGGTGTAGGAATTACAACAGTTTGTATATGTGCCTCCCACTTTTTAAGGGACCAAAAGTAATGGGACAATTGGCTGCTCAGCTGTTCCATGGCCAGGTGTGTGTTAGTCCCTCATTATCCCATTTACAAGGAGCAGATAAAAGGTCCAGAGTTCATTTCAAGTGTGCTATTTGCATTTGGAATCTGTAGCTGTCAACTCTCAATATGAGATCCAAAGCATCACTAACTGTCACTATCAGTGAAGCACAACAACTAATAGCAGCGCAGGTTACAATATGAGAAATGTAAAACACAACGCAATTCGTCAAAATAGTCCTTTTGAGCAAATTACAGCTCCTTGTCAGAAAGTACAGTCTAGTTGCAGGGCAGCCTTGTAGGGGGAGGTGAAGCCACTCCAATATGTAAAAAAGAAAAGAAACAGCAACAGGCGCCTCTTAGTAAGAATGTAACATTTAATGGCAAGTTAGAATTAAAAACACTCACATGTAACAACATGTTTGTCCAGCACAGGGGATTCCAGTAAGAGCCATGGATGATCTCTGCAGTCTTGGATGAAAGAAAGCCTTGTTCCTCTATGCTGGTGGCTAGTCTGTCTGCAGCGGACTTCCGGGATTCGATCGTGATCCAGAACGAGGCTTGCAATGCAGCCCGGCAGTCACAGGGAGGGCTGGAGTGTAGAGTCAAAGTATGGACTGTACTGCCATCAAGTAACGCGTTTCAGAGTATATTTTTGTAATATATATGTATACATGTCCATTATAAATCTATCTTCCAGTATCTGAGAAAAGTGACCATAATACAGGATTAGCTATAGTGAAGCATAACATACATGCACACATGCTTTAGATGCCGTAGACACATTTCTGTAGTATCTATATGGTCTGCAATATTGCCTCTAACCATTAGGTGGCAGTGCTGAGTAAGCACTTAAATAGGCTGCACATGACCCATTCACCTTAGCTTGAGAAAGGAGCTTGCCCTAGAGCGCATGCCCCGAAACGCGTTGCTTGACGGCAGTAAAGTTCATACTTTGACTCCAGTGCTCCCTGTGACTGCCGGACTGCATTGCAAGCCTCGTTCTGGGTCGCGATGAATCCCAGAAGTCTGCTGCAGACAGACTAGCCCACAGCATAGAGGAACAAGGCTTTTTTTATCCAAGACTGCAGAGATCATCCATGGCTCTTACTGGAATCCCCTGTGCTGGACAAACATGTTGTTACATGTGAGTGTTTTTAATTCTAACTTGCCATTAAATGTTACATTCTTACTAAGAGGCGCCTGTTGCTGTTTCTTTACTATCAGTGAAGCAAGCCATCATTAGGCAGAAAAAACAAAACAAATCCATCAGAGAGATAGCAAAAACATTAGGTGTGGCCAAATCAACTATTTGGAACATCCTTAAAAAGAAAGAATGCACCAGTGAGCTCAGCAACACCAAAAGACCCGGAAGACCACGGAAAACAACTGTGGTGGATGACCGAAGAATTCTTTCCCTGGTGAAGAAAACACCCTTCACAACAGTTGGCCAGATCAAGAACACTCTCCAGGAGGTAGGTGTATGTGTGTCAAAGTCAACAATCAAGAGAAGACTTCACCAGAGTGAATACAAAGGGTTCACCACAAGATGTAAACCATTGGTGAGCCTCAAAAACAGGAAGGCCAGATTAGAGTTTGCCAAACAACATCTAAAAAAAGCCTTCACAGTTCTGGAACAACATCCTATGGACAAATGAGACCAAGATCAACTTGTACCAGAGTGATGGAAAGAGAAGAGTATGCAGAAGGAAAGGAACTGCTCATGATCCAAAGCATACCACCTCATCAGTGAAGCATAGTGGTGGTAGTGTCATGGCGTGAGCATGTATGGCTGCTAATGGAACTGGTTCTCTTGTATTTACTGATGATGTGACTGCTGACAAAAGCAGCAGGATGAATTCTGAAGTGTTTCGGGCAATTTTATCTGCTCATATTCAGAAAAATGCTTCAGAACTCATTGGATGGCGCTTCACAGTGCAGATGGACAATGACCCGAAGCATACTGCAAAAGCAACCAAACAGTTGTTTAAGGGAAAGAAGTGGAATGTTATACAATGGCCAAGTCAATCACCTGACCTGAATCTGATTGAGCATGCATTTCACTTGCTGAAGACAAAACTGAAGGGAAAATGCCCCAAGAACAAGCAGGAACTGAAGGCAGTTGCAGTAGAGGCCTGGCAGAGCATCACCAGGGATGAAACCCAGCATCTGGTGATGTCTATGCGTTCCAGACTTCAGGCTGTAATTGACTGCAAAGGATTTGCAACCAAATATTAAAAAGTGAAAGTTTGATGGATGATTGTTAATCTGTCCCATTACTTTTGGTCCCTTAAAAAATGGGAGGCACATATACAAACTGTTGTAATTCCTACACTGTTTACTTGATTTGGATGTAAATACCCTCAAATTAAATCTGCAAGTCTGTAGTTAAAGCATATCTTGTTTGTTTCATTTCAAATCCATTGTGGTGCTGTATAGAGCCAAAAAGATTAGAATTGTGTTGATGTCCCAATATTTATGGACCTGACTGTAGCTGTAGTGTAGCCACAAAAAAGAAAGACTATAATTAAGTATAGGAACTGTAGATGATCCCCTTTCTCCCATATAGCATAATGGGAGGAATTCAAAAAAGCTTCTATGACACCTTGCTGTTGGTAAGGCCCTTTAAAATGGCCTGTGCCAGATTACCCTCTTGCCACCTGCCCACAGTACATTTATTGCTAGTGGGCAACAACTGTAGGAACCGTTGCAGCGTACTGGCTCACCCTGTGGGGCACACAGCAGCCCAATTGATTACTGCTGTGTCCCTAAACACCCAAATGATTACTGGATGGATGGAGCTGGATGTCCATAGAGTGGAAGCTAAGACTATTAATTCCCAAAGCGTTCAGAAATGCTGTCTTAATTCTGTACTTTGAATTGCTGCAAAGGAGAGAGAACTATGGATAAATAGGTACAACTTAAGTAGGAGGATTTGTTTCAACTCTGTGTATCACCTGAGGTTGGTCACTTCACTGGGTATAATAGAGGGTTTGCAACCACATTAACTTTATTTCATTTTGAGTGGATTGTCTACACAATATGACATTCATTATTTGATTCACACTTCTTTTATGTTCATCTGTTTAGCACCTATTTATATATATTGGGTTTCAGTGCTCCTTAGGCATTTACATATTTGTTTTAAATTGATATTTGAGGCCTCTTTCACACATAATGTGGGGACATGTTTTTTTTTCTGCACTGGATCAAGCATTTCACCACTATGGCACATAGGAAACATGTTTTTGTGTGCCCAGTGCACATTGCAATGCAGTCAGGAGGTACAGTGCAGTGAGCTTCAGTAAAATGCAGACCATTTTATTGCAGCACACTGGTAAGAACTGCATATCACTGCACCAAAGCGCAGCGAATTGCCCTGCTGTTAGATACATGAATGACGTGTCACTTTTTGATGCTTCAAAAAAAGTTCAAAAAGAAATATGCATCACAGGGGTATCAGGAGGGATAGTGTCAATAGAGCCACCCGCAAAGCAAATTTCGGCCAGTTCAACAGGCCAAAACAGACCATTTGATACTCAAGCCATTGTGCAACAGGCAGAAAACACGTCTGTCAGGTCCCCTGTGTCCAGGTGGCAGATGCACACCATTGGAGTCAGGAGTGCACCGCTAAGGTAGTGGACCCTACTGCTGACTGCTGCAGATGGAACTCTGGGTGGTTCAGGAAGGCAGGTTCACTGGAGCACCAACACAGATCCCACTGGGAACTAGAGCATAAAATTCCCCAGGGTGCGGAGTCTAAGAGCCAGCAGCTGTTCACCAGAGCCTCTAGTGGTGAGGATGGACTATGCTGCAACTGGCTCCAGGTGGTGGCCCCCAGGGTCTCCCAGCTCACGCTTACAGTAGGCTACAGGAGGATAGAGAGGAAGCAGCAGCCCAGGAATACAACAGATAGTCAGGAGATAAGCCAAAAGTCAAAGCAACTAGCAGACAAGGGAAAATGCCCCAAGAACAAGCAGGAACTGAAGGCAGTTGCAGTAGAGGCCTGGCAAAGCATCACCAGGGATGAAACCCAACATCTGGTGATGTCTATGCGTTCCAGACTTTAGGCTGTAATTGACTGCAAAGGATTTGCAACCAAATATTAAAAGTGAAAGTTTGATGGATGATTGTTAATCTGTCCCATTACTTTTGGTCCCTTAAAAAATGGGAGGCACATATACAAACTGTTGTAATTCCTACACCGTTCACTTGATTTGGATGTAAATACCCTCAAATTAAATCTGAAAGTCTGTAGTTAAAGCACATCTTGTTTGTTTCATTTCAAATCCATTGTGGTGCTGTATAGAGCCAAAAAGATTAGAATTGTGTCGATGTCCCAATATTTATGGACCTGACTGTAGCTGTAGTGTAGCCACAAAAAAGAAAGAACTATAATTAAGTATAGGAACTGTAGATGATCCCCTTTCTCCCATATAGCATAATGGGAGGAGATCAAAAAAGCTTCTATGACACCTTGCTGTTGGTAAGGCCCTTTAAAATGGCCTGTGCCAGATTACCCTCTTGCCACCTGCCCACAGTACATTTATTGCTAGTGGGCAACAACTGTAGGAACCGTTGCAGCGTACTGGCTCACCCTGTGGGGCACACAGCAGCCCAATTGATTACTGCTGTGTCCCTAAACACCCAAATGATTACTGGATTGATGGAGCTGGATGTCCATAGAGTGGAAGCTAAGACTGTTAATTCCCAAAGCGTGACTTGATGCACTGGCAGCTAGTCAGCTGGTGAGTGTGGTTTTACCCTCAGTTGTACGTGGTGACCCCTTTTTTGGTTGGTAAGAAAGCTCTTTAGACAGAGACCCAAACCAGTCTCTCTTGTGACAGATCATCAGAGTGCAAGTGGCTAGAGTATCAGCTAGCCCTATCATATGTGTTTCGCCATAAACACTGCTTCTGGAGAGACAAGAGCAAAGCTTGGGATTTTTGCCCATGTGGAATTTGGGGAAAGTCCCCGCTATTTCTCAAATGCATCTACCTATAATTTGAAGGTCATAATCTTTAGTGCGTGCAAGGTACTTTGTCCAAAGGCCCTAGTCTCATAAGGTGTTGTGAGACACCTTACTTTGTTGTCACCTAATGTTATTGGATATGGACAATTTTTTATGCATCTCATTTGCTGGATATCTTGAAATAAAGACTTTTTACATTCTTTACATGGTGTTTTTATGATATTGATATTTTAAGGTTTATTGTACAATAACATGGCTGTAAACCTCTAACATGAAAAATGAACAAAGCACATCCTTCTATAGTGTGTACTTGCCTCTATCCAAAGCATGGGGTGTCATTACTCTCTGCTGTCTAGTTTCTTTGCTATCTGCATGACTCACCGATGAAAGGTTCTCCCGACTCCAAGAGATAGAAGGGGATGGAGGAGGAGAGTTCTAGCACACAGCCTGTGAATTATAGCTTCAGCTGTGCATGTTTCCCTATGAGACTGAGTAGAGAGGAGCGTCTACATTCTCTCCACTCAAGTCTCAGATTACACGCAGCTCTCTGCTCTATGCTGTGCAGTGTCTGATCCCTGCCTCCCACCTCCTGGAGTTCAGAAATGCTGTCTTAATTCTGTACTTTGAATTGCTGCAAAGGAGAGAGAACTGTGGATAAATAGGTACAACTTAAGTAGGAGGATTTGCTTCAACTCTGTGTATCACCTGAGGTTGGTCACTTCACTGGGTATAATAGAGGGTTTGCAACTAGGCATGTGCATTACGTTTCATTCCGAATCGAAATTCAGACGAATTTTTCATTATTCAGAAATTCGGATGCATCCGAATTTCCGAATTACAAAAGTAAAGAATTTAAACGAATCCGAAAAAAAATAAACGAATTCGAAAACATATTCGAATCGAATTCGAAAACATATTCAAATCGAATTTGAAGACAAATTCGAATTGAATTCCAATCGAATTCGAAGACAAATTTGAATCGAATTCGAAAACATATTCGAATCGAAATCGAAGACAAATTCGAATCGAATTCGAAAAAAATAGAAAACGTTTTTCTAAAAAAAACAATAAGATAGAATATAAAATAATAAAGCAATAGAATATATATATATAAATAAACATTTATTATTCTCTTCTATTTTTTTTTTATGCTTTTCTTTTCTATAATTTTATATTCTATAATAGTCTTTTCAATTCAAATTCAAATTCATTCTATACGAAATTCGAATTTCGGAACATGGCTTCTGAAGTTTGAATTTCGTATAGAATGAATTCGAATTTGAATAGAAAAGATTAGAACAGAAAATAATAGAAAAGAATAGACTAGAAAAACAATAGAAGAGAATAGAAGAAAATATAATATATATAGTATATTTTCTTCTATTCTCTTCTATTGTTTTTCTAGTCTATTCTTTTCTATTATTTTCTATTCTATTCTAATCATTTATATTCAAATTTGATTTCGGTCTATATGAAATTCGAATTTCGGAAGATGTTTTATTTATATATATATATATATATATATATATATATATATATATATATATATATATATATATATATATATATTTTTTTTTTTTTTTTTTTTTTTTTTTCTATTCTGTTTCATTGTTTTTCTATGCTATTCTTTGCTATTCTATTCTAAACATTTCTATTCCAATTTGAATTCATTCTATACGAAATTCGAATTTCGGAAGATGGCTTCTGAAAGTGGAATTTCATATAGAATGAATTCGAATTTGAATAGAAAAGATTAAAATAGAAAATAATAGACTAGACAAACAATAGAACAGAACAGAATAAAATATAATATATATATTTTATTCTATTCTGTTCTATTGTTTTTCTAGTCTTTTCTCTTCTACTCTATTCTAATCTTTTCTGTTCAAATTCAAATTCATTTTATAAGAAATTCAAATTTCGGAAGATGGTTTTATATATATATTTATTTTATTTTTTTTTATTTTTATTTTTTCTATGCTGGTCTATTGTTTTTCTATTCTTTTCTATTATTTTCTATTTTATTCTAATCTTTTCTATTTGAATGCGAATTCATTCTATATGAAATTTGAATTTCTGAAAATGGTTATACAGAAACAGAATGAAATAGAATGAAATCGAATTCTAATAGAAAAGACTAGAACAGAAAAACAATAGAACAGAATAGAAAAAAAATATTTATAAATATATATAACCATCTTTCGAAATTGGAATTTGGTACAGAATGAATTCAAATAGAAAAGATTAGAATAGAACAGAAAATAATATAAAAGAATAGCATAGAAAAACAATAGAACAGAATAGAAAAAAATATAAAATATTCTATTCTAATCTTTTCTATTCAAATTCATTCTGTACCAAATTCCAATTTCGGAAGATGGTTTTCTTTATTTATATATATATAAATCAGAGAGGCAGCACAGAGACCTAAGGTAACCCTGGAGGAGCTGCAGAGTTCCACAGCAGAGACTGGAGTATCTGTACCTAGGACGACAATAAGCCGTACGCTCCATAGAGTTGGAATTTATGGCAGAGTGGCCAGAAGAAAGCCATTAGTTTCAGCAAAAAACAAAATGGCACGTTTCGAGTTTGCGAAAAGGCATGTGGGGGACTCCCAAAATGTATGGAGGAAGGTGCTCTGATCTGATGAGACTAAAATTGAACTTTTTGGCCATCAAAGAAAATGCTATGTCTGGCGCAAACCCAACACATCACATCACCCAAAGAACACCACCCCCACGGTGAAACATGGTGGTGGCAGCATCATGCTGTGGGGATGTTTTTCAGCAGTCGGGACTGATTCAAGAGGTAAGCAGGAGAGGCCTTCCGGGAGTCCTCATGTCAATCGACTCCGAAAAGGCCTTTGATAGAGTTGATTGGGGGTTTATGTTTGAAGCGTTACAGTACTTGGGAGTAGGTGAGAGGATGATGAAGTGAATTGTTTCTCTATACCACCATCCAAGAGCTAGATTCAGAGTGAATGAAACCCTGTCTTCTCCCCTTGAATTATTTAACGGGACAAGACAGGGATGCCCTTTATCCCCAATTCTGTTCATAATAACCCTGGAACCCCTATTAGCAGCGATTCGCAAAAACCCAGATATCAAGGGAATCTGGGCTGGAGAAAGGGAACACAAGGTGGCGGCGTTTGCCGATGACCTGCTCTGTTTTATCTCCAGCCCTAGAACAACAATTTCTATTCTTCTCGAGGTGATTAAACGATATGGGGAATTTACGAATTTTAAAATAAATATGGGTAAATCTGAATTGTTAAATATAACACTTCAGATGGGAGAGCAGAGAGCAATTTAGTCTAAGTTTCCCTTTACTTGGTGTAGGAGGGAGTTGGGATATCTGGGTATAAAACTGACATCATACCCAAAGGATCGGTTTAAAGCTAATTATATCCCCTTGCTTAATAAGATTAAGGATCAATTGAATTTGATGAAGCATCAATCTTTGTCATGGATTGGTAGGATAAACGCTGTAAAAATGTTTGTCCTCCCAACGCTGATTTACATGTTATCAATGATTCCAATTGCGCTCCCCCCTGATTTTTTCAGAAAGCTACAATCTATGGTACTGAGATATATCTGGGCAAGCAAACGCCCTAGGATAGCATACGACACTATGTCCAGGGACAAAAGACAGGGAGGATTGGGTGCTCCGGATTTTAAAAAATATTATGAAGCAATCTCGATCGCTAGGATTGTAGATTTGTCGCACGATAGAAAAGGGAAAAGCTGGGTGAATATAGAAAGAGCACAATGTGAGGCAAACTTAGAAAAAATTGTATGAATTCTGTCACAGTTTCGTGACTTAAAGTGCCACACTAACATTTTAACGAAAAACACATTTAGGATTTGGGACAGGGTAAGTAAGAGACTTAAATCAGATTATAATTCACCACTTATATCACTCACTAACACAAATTATTTTAAGCCGGGAAAGGAGGAGTATGTATACTTTACAAGGTGGGCAAAAAAAGAGGTAATTCAACTACAGGATGTGATGAGGGGTACACACACACAGAAATCACAAGGGAATGGGGAAGTAAACCTCTGGATAAATGGAGATATGCACAGTTACAGCACTTTACACACTCTCTCCCACAACCACTGAGGGGAAAAGGTTAACTAAGAGCAATAGAAAAAGTATTAAGCACCTCCCCCAGTAAAACGGGCACTATATCTAAAATTTATAAAATATTGAGAGACAAAGCAAACAAGAGGCTCCCTGTCTAACTGGGCAAGTGAGAAAGAGAAATAGGACCTTTGAGAAATGAGGAACATAGGCTTAAGATACTTAAAATGGTGTATGAAAAAATCATAGGTAAAATCACACAGATAATGGGAGAACAGATAAAAAAAAAACCCTGGACGTGCTTGTTCCATGATGTAGATATGGAAGCACCCCAAAATTGCAGGCTATTAGTGCTGTTTCTTTTGAATGCTGCAACAGCTTTAATACCTCGTTTCTGGAAAGTCCCGGAAGCTCCAAATGTGAAGGATTGGATAATAAGAGTGGAGTGGGTAAGATCCTTAGAGGAGTCAATACATCTAATAGAAGATACACGAGAGAAATATCTTAAGACATGGCAAAAATGGCTCGATTTCAGGAGAACAGAGGAGTACCTCTCGCTGATGGAGTCATAGAAGCAGAGAAGATGCGAGGAAGAAGGGAGGGGGATGGGGGGGTTGGTTGTTTTTTTTTTTTTTTCTCTTTTTGGAGTTAGGGGTGGGAGGGATAAGATAAGGTATTTTTTTGGTTCATAATGTGCTTAATATTCCCCTGAAGGGAAATATGTACTTTGTTATCTTTTTTGTATTGCTATAAAATAAAATAAAGAATATATAATAAAAATTCCAGGTTGTGAGGCAACAAAACACGAAAAATGCCAAGGGGGGTGAATACTTTTGCAAGGCACTGTATATATATCTAGTAGATGTGGCGCTGTTCTATTGTGTTCTATTGAGCATGAATATATCATCAGATAATATGGATACGTATTAGTGCATTTAGATTGAAAGTGTGAAAAAAATAATAAAAATAAAAAATATATATATAAAAATTTTTTTTAAAGATCTAAATTCCAGAAAAAAGGGGACAATTAGGTCCCATGTGACCTGCATATATATAATCCCATATATATGACTATAAAGTGCTTGTGTGCTGGTGAAAAAATTACTATTTAACCACTTATCAAATCAGTAACTATGATAGATTAATAAAAACTCAAAAAAACTTAAATCTCAAAAAGGGACTAATACGGTCCCATAAACATGCATTTAAAATAGTATAGTCCCACTTAGTAAATATTCAAAAAGGTGCTTCTGTGCTGGTGAACAACTAGTGTTGCTAATTTCCACTTTCCAAAGGTGATCACAGCATACATGTCTTATCCGTGCTCTTATTGTGGCTGCACTCACCAGAATTCCCCCCCCCCCCTCTTGGGGTATGGAGCATTCACAGTATCTGCCACTTTGTAGTACTTTAAAGGCTGAATGATACCCGCTGTAATGGCTGTAATGGCTGTAATGGCAGTCCTCCAATCTTGTACCATATATCATACAGAACATAGGGGAGAAAGGAATCCCAATAGTGTAGTACTGTTTCCACTCTTTATTACTTAAAAAAGCATGAAAAGGTACTCACATTTCAATAAAAACATTAAGGCATTTGTTGCTGACACTAGCGCCGGCGACCGGAAGTGATGCAAGGACGTGTGCTGACCCCGCCCTATACGTTTCGTCACTCTGACATCATCTGGAGCGTGCGCCGTGCTTGCCTCATCTCCTTTTTATAATGGACCGTGACCTGAATGGCTAGTAATACTTCATATTCCCATCGCACACTTTCCTGGATGAGCTCACAAAATATGGGTGCTGTAGCAACAGCCAGCTGGATACTGGTTCAAGTCAAAATGAAAATATTTGCCTGCACACCATGGAATGGCGTAGATAGCGTCCAAACGTGTAATTTATTGCATGATCACAACACAAAGAGAGTGCAACATTTCGGAGTCATGCAGGACCCCTTCGTCAGGCATATGATGTCATCACATGCCTGACGAAGGGATCCTGCGTGACTCCTAAACGTTGCACTCTCTTTGTGTTGTGATCATGCAATAAATTACACGTTTGGATGCTATCTATGCCGTTCCATGGTGTGCTGGCAAATATTTTCATTCTGAGTGGCTAGTAGTTACGGCGCCCATTTTGAGTAAGATAATGCATACTGAAGTCCGCAGATGTAAACCTATGCTTATCGCGGCCATTTTTTCTTCTTCTTTTTCTTAGTACAGAAGAGAAATCCCTCTAACCGGAAACAAGAAGAAAAATAAACTAAACGTAGTTCCAATGGAGCTGCACCAATTATTCAGTATAACAAACTGGGGGACAAGTGACCTCCCAAGGAGTAAGACCTGCTTGTCCCTATTGGTCAAATATTACGCTATGTTTTGGTAATCTAATTCTAAACGTCGTATTCCCTATAAAGTATGGTTCTCAATCCTAGGAACATAGGAGCGATACCAAAATGGGATGCCGCAAACTGGGGGGTTTTCTTAATTATGAGGAAGAGGGGTAAGTAACACCAGTGGTGTCATTAGAGAAAGAGGGAAAAAAAAATAAATAAAAATGGGATAGGGATAAAGAGGATCATGGGGGGGAATGGGGGATTAAGAAGGAAGGGGGGTGGGTGTGAAGCTCCGGCGAGGCCGATGACCCGCGACCCCAAGCCATCCAAGGACAGGACGCCTAAATATAGGACTTCTACTCGTCTGAGAATCGAAACAGGTCCCAATGTGTCCATCGAGTGTTATGTTCCTCCTCCTTTTCCCTCATAGCAGCTGTAAGGCGCTCCATCCGCTGAATATCACAAACTCTAACAAACCACTGTGTAACTGTCGGGGGGACTGCTGTTTCCACATGCTGGGGATACACGCCCTGGCCGCGTTCAAGAGGTGTTTCAATAGGGATTTGCGGTAGTGCTTGCTGGACATTGGAGTCAGATTCAGGAGTATAGCTGTTGGGTTGTCCAGGACAACCCAACAGCTATACTCCTGAATCTGACTCCAATGTCCAGCAAGCGCTACCGCAAATCCCTGTGGATGATTCTCAAGACCTGTCTCCAGAAGGGAGTCAAGACCGGGCACTCCCAGAAAATGTGAAGTAATGTGCCATTCTGTGTGCCACATCTCCAGCAGAGGGGATTATGTCCCTGGAATATGGATGCTAACACAGAGGGGGGTCCTATACCAACGCGTCAGGATTTTGTAGGTGATTTCTTGGTATTTGCTACACAAGGCAAAAAAGTGCAAAAAAGAGGATCCAAACTTTTTGATCTTCCGTAAACATGATATTAAGATCTCTCTCCCACTTCCTCAGATACGGGGAATCCTGTTGGGATGTATGGGTCAGTAAGATATTGTAAGAATAAGAAAGAGATTTCCGTATTGGCTCCTCTCCTAGGCATAACTCCTCAAAGGGCATTGGTTGTCTGCAAAAACCGCTGATCTCCGGTAGGGATCTGAGGAAATGTGACAGTTGTAAGATCTTCCATTTGCCCAACATGGAGGAGTGAAGGCTAGGATACATGCTTGAGAGGTCGATCCATGCAGATGGCCCACAAGAAGATGAGGCTCTAACTAGGCTCTGATCCAATTGGGGTCGGAAGGACCTATCAGTGAGGCCTGGTAAAAAGTCCGGATGTCCAATTATGGGTGTCAGCAGGGAAGGAAAACTGGGCGTCTCCGCTATCTTAAAGTATCTGCGAAGCTCCTGTAGGGTAGGTTCAATTAATGGGTGTGAAGGGGATACCCTGGAGGAACAAGTTCCACTTGAGGGTAGGCCCTCAAGGGGAAACGGAACTGTTTCCTGTTCTAAACCAATCCACAGCTTATGTGATGAGTGCCTACACCAGTCCACCACTCTGTTCATGTGGACTGCTGTGCTGGGTTTTGATCATTGTAAAAGAGATCTCTTGAGCCTCGGGGGTTTGCCCCGCCATACATATCTAATAAAGACTGAGCGTAACTTTCGGAAGAAGATCTGTGGTATCCTAACAGGCAGTGCTTGTAAGAGGTAAAGCAGACTCGGCATGATATTCATCTTTAAGACATTAATAAAAAACAAGATCTGTTGCGCTTAATATGATGTAAAATAAAAGCTGCTGACACAAAAAATTGCTGGGTACAATTAAGGAGATATTAGGAGGAGTGGTGCATCGCTAAAAAATAAGTCTAAATGTCCCCATAAAGGTAAAAATAACAATAGCTGAACAAAGTCCTCTTCATCAGAAGGAAGTGGTGACACTCTATTTAGCGGGATCCATAATGAAAGGACACTCAGAAAGGAGATGTAAACACCATCACCAAAACAAACTGGCCCTTACCATCAGTGTATGGGTTATACACGTGTGTAGAAAACAGATAGCGAGAGGCAATCTTCCTGGGATAGACCAACGATCCTCCAGTGGAGTAGCATAAACATATTCTTTTCCCTCTAAACTAAATGGAAGGCTTTAGGTCTCCTCCTTGTGACAGAATTAAGAGCCAGGTATAGTCCAGTGGGTATATGCGCCTCAAGAATCGTGGTATATGGGGAGTAAAGAGAAAACGCTCATTGCGCAAATTCCATCAAAAAGGATAATTTATTGTATAAAAAGTAAAAGTCACTCACATTTTGTAAGAAGGTACAAAGCAGTATGAAGCATCCAGCGCTTCTAACCACAAAGATGGCCGCCGCGTCACCGTCCAGCCGCGTCCTGCGTCACCAGTCTCTAGTCGCCCAACATTTCATCATCAACATGTGTCGTCAGGGGCCCTTGGATGCTTCATACTGCTCTGTACCTTCTTACGAAATGTGCCACAAACTTCTGCCACACTGAAATACTATTCTCTATGTAATTGTGAAATTTCACTGTTTGACTTTACTTGTTGCCTGGAGTTGCTCTCTGATTCCACCAATCCTAAAAACATAGCTAATCGATGTAAATCCAGTTCTCCGTGAATTTGTATTAGACAGGTATTAATGAGTTAGGAAGTCAGTTATGTTTTGCGTTAGATTCTTTATTATGAGATACCACACTCACACAGATTCAATTCTAAATGCAAAGATTCAACCGTGTCTGCTTTTTTACAGCTTTGTTTGTTTGTTTCTCTTTAAATCTAACACTTAGTCCAAATTCAACAGAAACATATAATGAATAATTTATATAAATAGAGAAGTGCTAAACACTCAATTGTTTCGTTAACTTCAAACTGCTAATTGTCTGGAATAAGATGACACGGTATCAAGACTTATGTATTCAGAGTGAAGATGAAAAGTGACATCTTCAAAACAGATGCCATCTATTGCTTGATAAGTAGTGCATACAGTCTCATGGCGTTCTTCTGAAGAAAAAAAAAGTGCACTCCAGAAATGTTGCTGTTTTATGACTTTTCTGATACATATAGTTCTTGCTGACTTTGCAGGTTTGTGTTTGCTGCCAAGAGGCGGTTAGGTTGTTGATTTTTTAATAAGTGATATGCTAAAATGAGTCCTACACATACATTTATAATGAATAGTTTTTCAATTTTTTAAGCTATTTAAGTAGTTGTAAAGCCTGAAGGTTTTTATATTATTATTTGCTTCACTATATGTATGAAAGTAAAAAGCCTTCGGTATGCAGCTCCCTCACAGCCCCCTAATACTTAATTACGCTTGATCCTAAAACAGCTATGTGCTGTTCCAGCTCTCTGGCTCCTTATTGGCTCAGAGACATCAGCCATTGGCTCCCCCTGCTGTCAATCACAGCCAGTGAGGAGGGAGCAGGTTTGGGGCTGTGTTGTGGACACAAAAAGCAGGGCTTGGGAGCAAGCACATGAGTGCCTCCATAGCAAGCCACTTGCTATGGGGGCACTCAGCAGGGGGAGAAGTCCAGAGCACCAGAAGGGGGCCCAAGAAGAGGAGGACTGGGGCTGCTCTTTGCAAAATCCTTCACAGAGCAGGTAAGTAGGGATGAGCTACGTGTTAGAGTCAAATGCATGTTTGACTTGAACATTGTGTGTTCGGCCGTTCATCGAATTAGGAACATTATGGGCCATTCATGCCAAATTTGAGTGACGCATCACGGTCCATCGCGGCATCGCAGTGCATTGCTGGCTGATCATTGGCTGAGCATGCACTATGATCCGCATGCTTGGCCAATCACAGCGCCGTGTGTACAGAGAGCGGTAATTGGCCAAAGCCAGAGAGGCTTCGGCCAATTATGGCGCAGCGGGTTTAGTACACGCCCCACACTATATAAGGCTGCCTGCATGGCGGCCTTGTGTAGTGTGTTGTGGCGGAGAGAGATAGATAGACAGAGAGACAGTATCATTTGATTTAAGTTAGATAGAGTAGGAAGATCGAGTCAGTTAGCTGCACTTACAGTGTATTGTGTATATATATGCATCCCAGGTGTTGTTTATATATATATATATATATATATATATATATACACTATATTCAGTTTAGCTAGATCCGTTCCTGTCATTCTCTTCCTAATATACTGACAGGCAGCCAGGTGTTTTTACAGTATTTCCAGTTAGTATACTGTGTACCCTGCACAGTTGCACCTACAATATAGCTACCTGAAGCCAAGTGCTTGTGTGCTTCTTCTGATCCTATTAATAGCACAGGCAGGCTCTTGAAGTATTTACAGTTAGTGTACTGTGTACCCTGCAAAGTTGCACCAACAGTACAGCTACCTGAAGACAGGTGCTTGTGTGCTTCTTCTGATCCTATTAATAGCACAGGCAGGCTCTTGAAGTATTTCCAGTTAGTGTACTGTGTAACCCTGCACAGTTGCACCTATAGTATAGGTACCTGAAGCCAAGTGCTTGTGTGCTTCTTCTGATCCTATTAATAGCACAGGCAGGCTCTTGAAGTATTTACAGTTAGTGTACTGTGTACCATGCACAGTTGCACCTATAGTATAGCTACCTGAAGACAGGTGCTTGTGTGCTTCTTCTGATCCTATTAATAGCACAGGCAGGCTCTTGAAATATTTCCAGTTACTGTACTGTGTAACCTTGCACAGTTGCACCTACAGTAAAGCTACCTGAAGCCAAGTGCTTACGTGCTTCTTCTGATCCTATTAATAGCACAGGCAGACTCTTGAAGTATTTCCAGTTAGTGTACTGTGTACCCTGCACAGTTGCACTTACAGTATAGCTACCTGAAGCCAAGTGCTTGTGTGCTTCTTATGATCCTATTAATAGAACAGGCAGGCTCTTGAAGTATTTACAGTTAGTTTATTGTGTAACCCTGCACAGTTGCACCTACAGTATAGCTACCTGAAGCCAAGTACTTGTGTGCTTCTTCTGATCCTATTAATAGCAGGGGCAGGCTCTTGAAGTATTTCCAGTTAGTGTGCTGTGAACACTGCACAGTTGCACCTACAGTATAGCTATATGAAGCCAAGTGCTTGCGTGCTTCTTCTGATCCTACAGGCAGGCTCTTGAAGTATTTCCAGTTAGTGTACTGTGTAACTCTGTACGGTTGCACTTACAGTATAGCTACTCGAAGCCAAGTGCTTGCGTGCTTCTTCTGATCCTATTAATAGCACAGGCAGGCTCTTGAAGTATTTCCAGTTAGTGTACTGTGTAACCCTGCACAGTTGCACCTACAGTATAGCTACCTGAAGCCAAGTGCTTGTATGCTTCTTCTGATCCTATTAATAGCACAGGCAGGCTCTTGAAGTATTTACAGTTAGTGTACTGTGTACCCTGCACAGTTGCACCTACAGTATAGCTACCTGAAGCCAAGTGCTTGTGTGCTTTTTCTGATCCTATTAATAGCACAGGCAGGCTCTTGAAGTATTTCCAGTTAGAGCACTGTGTACCCTGCACAGTTGTACTTACAGTATAGCTACCTGAAGACAAGTGCTTGTGTGCGTCTTATGATCCTATTAATAGCACACGCATGCTCTTGAAGTATTTCCAGTTAGTGTACTATGTACCCTGCACAGTTGCACCTACAGTATAGCTACCTGAAGCCAAGTGCTTGTGTGCTTCTTCTGATCCTATTAATAGCACAGGCAGGCTCTTGAAGTATTTTTGGTTAGTGTACTGTGTACCCTGCACAGTTGCACCTACAGTACAGCTACCTGAAGACAGATGCTTGTGTGCTTCTTATGATCCTATTAATAGCACAGGCAGGCTCTTGAGTATTTCCAGTTAGTGTACTGTGTAACCCTGCACAGTTGCACCTACAGTATAGCTACCTGAAGCCAAGTGATTGTGTGCTTTTTCTGATCCTATTAATAGCACAGGCAGGCTCTTGAAGTATTTGCAGTTAGTGTACTGTGTACCCTGCACAGTTGCACCTACAGAATAGCTACCTGAAGCTAAGTGCTTGCGTGCTTCTTCTGATCCTATTAATAGCACAGGCAGGCTCTTGAAGTATTTCCAGTTAGTGTACTGTGTAACCCTGCACAGTTGCACCTACAGTATAGCTACCTGAATCCAAGTGCTTGTGTGCTTCTTCTGATCCTATTAGTAGCAAAGGCAGGCTCTTAAAGTATTTCCAGTTAGTGTACTATGTACCCTGCACAGTTGCACCTACAGTATAGCTACCTGAAGCCAAATGCTTGTGTGCTTCTTCTGATCCTATTCATAGCACAGGCAGGCTCTTGAAGTATTTCCAGTTAGTGTACTGTGTAACCCTCCACAGTTGCACCTTCAGTATAGCTACCTGAGGCCAAGTGCTTGTGTGCTTCTTTTGATCCTATTAATAGCACAGGCAGGCGGCTCTTGAAGTATTTTCGGTTAGTGTACTGTGTACCCTGCACAGTTGCACCTACAGTACAGCTACCTGAAGACAGGTGCTTGTGTGATTCTTCTGATCCTATTAATAGCACAGGCAGGCTCTTGAAGTATTTCCAGTTAGTGTACTGTGTACCCTGCACAGTTGCACCTACATTATAGCTACCTGAAGACAGATGCTTGTGTGCTTCTTTTAATCCTATTAATAGCACAGGCAGGCTCTTGAGTATTTCCAGTTTGTTTACTGTGTAACCCTAACCAGTTGCCCCTACAGTATAGCTACCTGAAGCCAATTGCCTGTGTGCTTCTTCTGTTCCTATTAATAGCACAGGCAGGCTCTTGAAGTATTTGAAGTTAGTGTACTGTTTACCCTGCACAGTTGCACCTACAGTATAGCTACCTGAAAAAGGTGCTTGTGTGCTTCTTCTGATCCTATTAATAGCACAGGCAGGCTCTTGAAGTATTTCCAGTTAGTTTGCTTTGTACCCTGCACAGTTACACCTACAGCATAACTACCTGAAGCCAAGTGCTTGTGTGCTTCTTATGATTCTATTAATACCACACGCATGCTCTTGAAGTATTTTCAGTTAGTGTACTATGTACCCTGCACAGTTGCACCTACAGTATAGCTACTTGAAGCCAAGTGCTTGTGTGTTTCTTCTGATCCTATTAATAGCACAGGCAGGCTCTTGAAGTATTTCCAGTTAGTGTACTGTGTAACACTGCACAGTTGCACCTACAGTATAGCTACCTGAAGCCAAGTGCTTGTGTGCTTCTTCTGATCCTATTAATAGCACAGGCAGGCTCTTGAAGTATTTTCGGTTAGTGTACTGTGTACCCTGCACAGTTGCACCTACAGTACAGCTACATGAAGACAGGTGCTTGTGTGCTTCTTCTGATCCTATTTATAGCACAGGCAGGCTCTTGAAGTATTTCCAGTTTGTGTACTGTGTAACCCTGCACAGTTGCACCTACAGTATATCTACCTGACGCCAAGTGCTTGTGTGCTTCTTATGATCCTATTAATAGCACAGGCAGACTCTTGATTTATTTACAGCTAGTGTACTGTGTAACCATGAACAGTTGCACCTACAGTATAGCTACCTGAAGCCAAGGGCTTGTGTGCTTCTTCTGATTCTATTAATAGCACACACATGCTCTTGAAGTATTTCCAGTTAGTGTACTATGTACCCTGCACAGTTGCACCTACAGTATAGCTACCTGAGGCCAAGTGCTTGTGTGCTTCTTCTGATCCTATTAATAGCACAGGCAGGCTCTTGAAGTATTTCCAGTTATTGTACTGTGTAACCCTGCACAGTTGCACCTACAGTATAGCTACCTGAAGCCAAGTGCTTGTGTGCTTCTTCTGATCCTATTAATAGCACAGGCAGGCTCTTGAAGTATTTTCGGTTAGTGTACTGTGTACCCTGCACAGTTGCACCTACAGTACAGCTACCTGAAGACAGGTGCTTGTGTGCTTCTTCTGATCCTATTTATAGCACAGGCAGGCTCTTGAAGTATTTCCAGTTTGTGTACTGTGTAACCCTGCACAGTTGCACCTACAGTATAGCTACCTGATGCCAAGTGCTTGTGTGCTTATTCTGATCCTATTAATAGCACAGGCAGGCTCTTGATTTATTTACAGTTAGTGTACTGTGTAACCATGGACAGTTGCACCTACAGTATAGCTACCTGAAGCCAAGTGCTTGTGTGCTTCTTCTGATCCTATTAATAGCACAGGCAGGCTCTTGAAGTATTTCCAGTTAGTGTACTGTGTACCCTGCACAGTTGCACCTACATTATAGCTACCTGAAGACAGATGCTTGTGTGCTTCTTTTAATCCTATTAATAGCACAGGCAGGCTCTTGAGTATTTCCAGTTTGTTTACTGTGTAACCCTAACCAGTTGCCCCTACAGTATAGCTACCTGAAGCCAATTGCTTGTGTGCTTCTTCTGTTCCTATTAATAGCACAGGCAGGCTCTTGAAGTATTTGAAGTTAGTGTACTGTGTACCCTGCACAGTTGCACCTACAGTATAGCTACCTGAAAAAGGTGCTTGTGTGCTTCTTCTGATCCTATTAATAGCACAGGCAGGCTCTTGAAGTATGTCCAGTTAGTGTACTGTGTAACCGTGCACAATTGCACCTACAGTATAGCTACCTGAAGCCAGGTGCCTGTGTACTTCTGATCCTATTAATAGCACAGACAGGCTCTTGAAGTATTTCCAGTTAGTTTGCTTTGTACCCTGCACAGTTACACCTACAGCATAACTACCTGAAGCCAAGTGCTTGTGTGCTTCTTATGATTCTATTAATACCACACGCATGCTCTTGAAGTATTTTCAGTTAGTGTACTATGTACCCTGCACAGTTGCACCTACAGTATAGCTACTTGAAGCCAAGTGCTTGTGTGTTTCTTCTGATCCTATTAATAGCACAGGCAGGCTCTTGAAGTATTTCCAGTTAGTGTACTGTGTAACACTGCACAGTTGCACCTACAGTATAGCTACCTGAAGCCAAGTGCTTGTGTGCTTCTTCTGATCCTATTAATAGCACAGGCAGGCTCTTGAAGTATTTTCGGTTAGTGTACTGTGTACCCTGCACAGTTGCACCTACAGTACAGCTACCTGAAGACAGGTGCTTGTGTGCTTCTTCTGATCCTATTTATAGCACAGGCAGGCTCTTGAAGTATTTCCAGTTTGTGTACTGTGTAACCCTGCACAGTTGCACCTACAGTATATCTACCTGACGCCAAGTGCTTGTGTGCTTCTTATGATCCTATTAATAGCACAGGCAGACTCTGGATTTATTTACAGTTAGTGTACTGTGTAACCATGAACAGTTGCACCTACAGTATAGCTACCTGAAGCCAAGGGCTTGTGTGCTTCTTCTGATTCTATTAATAGCACACACATGCTCTTGAAGTATTTCCAGTTAGTGTACTATGTACCCTGCACAGTTGCACCTACAGTATAGCTACCTGAGGCCAAGTGCTTGTGTGCTTCTTCTGATCCTATTAATAGCACAGGCAGGCTCTTGAAGTATTTCCAGTTAGTGTACTATGTACCCTGCACAGTTGCACCTACAGTATAGCTACCTGAGGCCAAGTGCTTGTGTGCTTCTTCTGATCCTATTAATAGCACAGGCAGGCTCTTGAAGTATTTCCAGTTATTGTACTGTGTAACCCTGCACAGTTGCACCTACAGTATAGCTACCTGAAGCCAAGTGCTTGTGTGCTTCTTCTGATCCTATTAATAGCACAGGCAGGCTCTTGAAGTATTTTCGGTTAGTGTACTGTGTACCCTGCACAGTTGCACCTACAGTACAGCTACCTGAAGACAGGTGCTTGTGTGCTTCTTCTGATCCTATTTATAGCACAGGCAGGCTCTTGAAGTATTTCCAGTTTGTGTACTGTGTAACCCTGCACAGTTGCACCTACAGTATAGCTACCTGATGCCAAGTGCTTGTGTGCTTATTCTGATCCTATTAATAGCACAGGCAGGCTCTTGATTTATTTACAGTTAGTGTACTGTGTAACCATGGACAGTTGCACCTACAGTATAGCTACCTGAAGCCAAGTGCTTGTGTGCTTCTTCTGATCCTATCAATAGCACAGGCAGGCTCTTTAAGTATTTTCGGTTAGTGTACTGTGTATCCTGCACAGTTGCACCTACAGTACAGCTACCTGAAGACAGGTGCTTGTGTGATTCTTCTGATCCTATTAGTAGCACAGGCAGGCTCTTGACGTATTTCCAGTTAGCGTACTGTGTAACCCTGCACAGTTGCACCTACAGTATAGCTACCTGAAGCCAAGTGCTTCTGTGCTTCTTCTGATCCTATTAATAGCACAGGCAGGCTCTTGAAGTATTTGCAGTTAGTGTACTGTGTACCCTGCACAGTTACACCTACAGAATAGCTACCTGAAGCTAAGTGCTTGTGTACTTCTTCTGATCCTATTAATAGCCAGGCAGTCTCCTGAAGTATGTCCAGTTAGTGTAATGTGTAACCCTGCACAGTTGCACCTACAGTATAGCTACCTGAAGCCAAGTACTTGTGTGCTTCTTCTGATCCTATTAATAGCAGAGGCAGGCTCTTGAAGTATTTCCATTTAGTGTGCTGCGAAACCTGCACAGTTGCACCTACAGAATAGCTACCTGAAGCCAAGTGCTTGCGTGCTTCTTCTGATCCTACAGGCAGGCTCTTGAAGTATTTCCAGTTAGTGTACTGTGTAACCCTGCACGGTTGCACTTACAGTATAGCTACCCGAAGCCAAGTGCTTGCGTGCTTCTTCTGATCCTATTAATAGCACATGCAGGCTCTTGAAGTATTTACAGTTAGTGTACTGTGTACCCTGCACAGTTGCACATACATTATAGCTACCTGAAGACAGATGCTTGTGTGCTTCTTATGATCCTATTAATAGCACAGGCAGACTCTTGAGTATTTCCAGTTAGTGTACTGTGTAACCCTGCACAGTTGCACCTACAGTATAGCTACCTGAAGCCAAGTGCTTGTGTGCTTCTTCTGATCCTATTAATAGCACAGACAGGCTATTGAAGTATTTGCAGTTAGTGTACTGTGTACCCTGCACAGTTGCACTTACAGAATAGCTACCTGAAGCTAAGTGCTTGTGTGCTTCTTCTGATCCTATTAATAGCACAGACAGGCTCTTGAAGTATGTCCAGTTAGTGTACTGTGTAACCCTGCACAGTTGCACCTACAGTATAGCTACCTGAAGCCAAGTACTTGTTTGCTTCTTCTGATCCTATTAATAGCACAGGCAGGCTCTTGAAGAATTTCCATTAAGTGTACTGTGAACCCTGCACAGTTTCACCTACAGTATAGCTACCTGAAGCCAAGTGCTTGCTTGCTTCTTCTGATCCTACAGGCAGGCTCTTGAAGTATTTCCAGTTAGTGTACTGTGTAACCCTGCACGGTTGCACTTACAGTATAGCTACCCAAAGCCAAGTGCTTGCGTGCTTCTTCTGATCCTATTAATAGCACAGGCAGGCTCTTGAAGTATTTCCAGTTAGTGTACTGTGTAATTCTGCACAGTTGCACCTACAGTATAGCTACCTGAAGCCAAGTGCTTGTGTGCTTCTTCTGACCCTATTAATAGCACAGGCAGGCTCTTGAAGTATTTCAGGTTAGTGTACTGTGTACCCTGCACAGTTGCACCTACAGTATAGCTACCTGAGGCCAAGTGCTTGTGTGCTTCTTCTAATCCTATTAATAGCACAGGCAGGCTCTTGAAGTATTTCCGGTTAGTGTACTGTGTACCCTGCACAGTTGCACCTACAGTACATCTACCTCAAGACAGGTGCTTGTGTGCTTCCTCTGATCCTTTTAATAGCACAGGCAGGCTCTTGAAGTATTTCCAGTTAGTGTACTGTGTACTCTGCACAGTTGCACCTACAGTATAGCTACCTGAAGCCAAGTGCTTGTGTGCTTCTTCTGATCTTATTAATAGCACAGGCAGGCTCTTGAAGTATTTCCATTTAGTGCGCTGTGAAACCTGCACAGTTGCACCTACAGTATAGCTACCTGAAGCCAAGTGCTTGCGTGCTTCTTCTGATCCTACAGGCAGGCTCTTGAAGTATTTCCTGTTAGTGTACTGTGTAACTCTGCACGGTTGCACTTACAGTATAGCTACCCGAAGCCAAGTGCTTGAGTGCTTCTTCTGATCCTATTAATAGCACAGGCAGGCTCTTGAAGTATTTACAGTCAGTTTACTGTGTACCCTGCACAGTTGCAACTACATTATAGCTACCTGAAGACACATGCTTGTGTGCTTCTTATGATCCTATTAATAGCACAGGCAGGCTCTTGAGTATTTCCAGTTAGTGTACTGTGTAACCCTGCACAGTTGCACCTACAGTATAGCTACCTGAAGCCAAGTGCTTGTGTGCTTCTTCTGATCCTATTAATAGCACAAACAGGCTATTGAATTATTTGCAGTTAGTGTACTGTGTACCCTGCACAGTTGCACCTACAGAATAGTTACCTGAAGCTAAGTGCTTGTGTGCTTCTTCTGATCCTATTAATAGCACAAACAGGCTCTTGAAGTATGTCCAGTTAGTGTACTGTGTAACCCTGCACAGTTGCACCTACAGTATAGCTACCTGAAGTCAAGTACTTGTTTGCTTCTTCTGATCCTATTAATAGCACAGGCAGGCTCTTGAAGTATTTCCATTTAGTGTACTGTGAAACCTGCACAGTTGCACCTACAGTATAGCTACCTGAAGTCAAGTGCTTGCGTGCTTCTTCTGATCCTACAGGCAGGCTCTTGAAGTATTTCCAGTTAGTGTACTGTGTAACCCTGCATGGTTGCACTTACAGTATAGCTACCCGAAGCCAAGTGCTTGCGTGCTTCTTCTGATCCTATTAATAGCACAGGCAGGCTCTTGAAGTATTTCCAGTTAGTGTACTGTGTAATCCTGCACAGTTGCAACTACAGTATAGCTACCTGACGCCAAGTGCTTGTGTGCTTCTTCTGATCCTATTAATAGCACAGGCAGGCTCTTGATTTATTTACAGTTAGTGTACTGTGTAACCATGGACAGTTGCACCTACAGTATAGCTACCTGAAGCCAAGTGCTTGTGTGCTTCTTCTGATCCTATTAATAGCACAGGCAGGCTCTTTAAGTATTTTCGGTTAGTGTACTGTGTATCCTGCACAGTTGCACCTACAGTACAGCTACCTGAAGACAGGTGCTTGTGTGATTCTTCTGATCGTATTAATAGCAGAGGCAGGCTCTTGAAGTATTTCCAGTTAGCGAACTGTGTAACCCTTCACAGTTACACCTACATTATAGCTACCTGAAGACACATGTTTGTGTGCTTCTTATGATCCTATTAATAGCACAGGCAGGCTCTTGAGTATTTACAGTTAGTGTACTGTGTAACCCTGCACAGTTGCACCTACAGTATAGCTACCTGAAGCCAAGTGCTTGTGTGCTTCTTCTGAATTTATTATTGGCACAGGCAGGCTCTTGAAGTATTTGCAGTTAGTGTACTGTGTACCCTGCACAGTTGCACCTACAGAATAGCTTCCTGAAGCTAAGTGCTTGTGCACTTCTTCTGATCCTATTAATAGCCCAGGCAGTCTCCTGAAGTATTTCCATTTACTGTGCTGTGAAACCTGCACAGTTGCACCTACAGTATAGCTACCTGAAGCCAAGTGCTTGCGTGCTTCTTCTGATCCTACAGGCAGGCTCTTGAAGTATTTCCAGTTAGTGTACTGTGTAACCCTGCACGGTTGCACTTACAGTATAGCTACCCAAAGCCAAGTGCTTGCGTGCTTCTTCTGATCCTATCCCAGATGCTTGTGTGCTTCTTATGATCCTATCCCAGATGCTTGTGTGCTTCTTATGATCCTATTAATAGCACAGGCAGGCTCTTGAGTATTTCCAGTTAGTGTACTGTGTAACCCTGCACAGTTGCACCTACAGTATAGCTACCTGAAGCCAAGTGCTTGTGTGCTTCTTCTGATCTTATTAATAGCACAGACAGGCTATTTAAGTATTTGCAGTTAGTGTACTGTGTACCCTGCACAGTTGCACCTACAGAATAGCTACCTGAAGCTAAGTGCTTGTGTGCTTCTTCTGATCCTATTAATAGCACAGACAGGCTCTTGAAGTATGTCCAGTTAGTGTACTGTGTAACCCTGCACAGTTGCACCTACAGTATAACTACCTGAAGCCAAGTACTTGTTTGCTTCTTCTGATCCTATTAATAGCACAGGCAGGCTCTTGAAGTATTTTCATTTAGTGTACTGTGAACCCTGCACAGTTGCACCTACAGTATAGCTACCTGAAGCAAAGTGCTTGCGTGCTTCTTCTGATCCTACAGGCAGGCTCTTGAAGTATTTCCAGTTAGTGTACTGTGTAACCCTGCACGGTTGCACTTACAGTATAGCTACCCAAAACCAAGTGCTTGCGTGTTTCTTCTGATCCTATTAATAGCACAGGCAGGCTCTTGAAGTATTTCCAGTTAGTGTACTGTGTAATCCTGCACAGTTCCACCTACAGTGTAGCTACCTGAAGCCAAGTGCTTGTGTGCTTCTTCTGACCCTATTAATAGCACAGGCAGGCTCTTGAAGTATTTCCAGTTAGTGTACTGTGTACCCTGCACAGTTGCACCTACAGTATAGCTACCTGAGGCCAAGTGCTTGTGTGTTTCTTCTAATCCTATTAATAGCACAGGCAGGCTCTTGAAGTATTTCCGGTTAGTGTACTGTGTACCCTGCACAGTTGCACCTACAGTACATCTACCTGAAGACAGGTGCTTGTGTGCTTCTTCTGATCCTTTTAATAGCACAGGCAGGCTCTTGAAGTATTTCCATTTAGTGTACTGTGTACCCTGCACAGTTGCACCTACAGTATAGCTACCTGAAGCCAAGTGCTTGTGTGCTTCTTCTGATCCTATTAATAGCACAGGCAGGCTCTTGAAGTTTTTACAGTTAGTGTACTGTGTACCCTGCACAGTTGCACCTACATTATAGCTACCTGAAGACACATGCTCGTGTGCTTCTTATGATCCTATTAATAGCACAGGCAGGCTCTTGAGTATTTCCATTTAGTGTACTGTGTAACCCTGCACAGTTGCACCTACAGTATAGCTACCTGAAGCTAAGTGCTTGTGTGCTTCTTCTGATCCTATTAATAGCCCAGGCAGTCTCTTGAAGTATGTCCAGTTAGTGTACTGTGTAACCCTGCACAGTTGCACCTACAGTATAGCTACCTGAAGTCAAGTACTTGTTTGCTTCTTCTGATCCTATTAATAGCACAGGCAGGCTCTTGAAGTATTTCCATTTAGTGTACTGTGAAACCTGCACAGTTGCACCTACAGTATAGCTACCTGAAGGCAAGTGCTTGCCTGCTTCTTCTGATCCTACAGGCAGGCTCTTGAAGTATTTCCAGTTAGTGTACTGTGTAACCCTGCACGGTTGCACTTACAGTATTGCTACCCGAAGTCAAGTGCTTGCGTGCTTCTTCTGATCCTATTAATAGCACAGGCAGGCTCTTAAAGTATTTACAGTTATAGGGCGTACACACGGTTGGACTTTGTTCGGACATTCCAACAACAAAATCCTAGGATTTTTTCCGACGGATGTTGGCTCAAACTTGTTTTGCCTACACACGGTCGCACAAAGTTGTCGGAATTTCCGATCGGCAAGCACGCGGTCACGTACACCACGTACGAGGAGACCAGAAAAGGCCGGTTCATAACCAAGCGCGGCACCCTTTGGGCTCCTTTTGCTAATCTCGTGTTAGTAAAAGTTTGGTGAGAGACGATTCACGCTTTTTCAGACTTGTGGCTTTCAGATCGTTTTCTGCCGTTCAGTTTGTGCTTGTGGGTTTGTATCTGCTCTTCAGTGCGTGCAGTCAGTTCGTATCAGAGTTTTCTGTGTGATCTTGCCTGCTCGTTGCTGTTTTTCAGGTCGCTCTTCACAGGCCTTGCTGTTCTTCAGTGCGTTCTGTTACTTCGTTCTGAGCAGCCGACCGTTTTCTAGCCAAGTTTCGTATGCGTACTCCTCGTAGAGTTCGTGCTGTGTGGGGGGCTTGGTGTTGGGGTCCTGACCTTGACACAAGTCCAGTCCATGAACAGGGTGGGGAGGAGTTCATGGACCAAGAATTGGTTGCTTCAGCATGACCAGTTCTTTCATATGCCTTTGCTTCGTGAGATCCATGAGAATAATCCTGATGATTTCAGGAACTTTCTCAGGATGACGGACCCCGTGTTTCACCGTTTGTTGGCTTCGCTGACCCCCTATATCAGCAGGCAGGATACCTGCATGAGGCAAGCCATCACTCCGGAGCAGAGGTTGGTCGCTACCTTGCGGTATTTGGCCACAGGGAGAAGTCTGCAGGACTTAAAGTTCTTGACAGGCACCTCCCCCCAGGCTCTGGGGATCATTATCCCAGAGACCTGTTCTGCCATCATACAGGTCCTGCAGAAGGAATATATGAAGGTAAGATTTTTATCCTTTTATATCACATTTTATTGTTTTGAATGTTTGATAATATATTTTATTTCTCTCCTCATTCCCTAATTACCATGATTGTAATATGCTGTGAATGTCCCCTTTGTCCTCATGCATGCTGGATTTTTATGTAATTATTATTTTCGGTCCTTCATACATATTTGCCCTTCACTAACCTCCCCAGCATGGTGTCTCCTGCCCTATATTCACCTCATGTAGTCACTTAACAATGTATTTTATCAGCTCCATAGTAGTGCTTTACCCCAAACACCCCCTAAAATGTTTGGTAATGTTATTTTTTATTTAAATTCAGGCAGAGTGGCAGAGGCTTTTTTTTGTGGTGTCCCCAAATAATTTTTAGTAACCCTCCCTCCCCCAACTGCTAAGTCAGCTGATCCCAATTCTCTATCCTCAATCATCTATCTGCTGACTTTGCCAAACCCATACACACTATACCCACCTCTTTAGTGCTCAGATTTATGAATGAATTCCCAAAAGCATGTAGTGCAAGGGCCTGCCTGTATACTTTTCAATGGTACTGTTTAAAGTTTTTGTAATAGCAGAATGTCCAAATGTCCTCAAATGTGTACAGTGTGTATTTATATCTTTGAATTATGACACTTCTTACCTGTCCAGTGGGCTGCCAATAGTGTAACTAAGGAGGGGCTGTTCCAAGTAATACCCATTATTTAGGCATTCATCTCTCAATGAAGTGAAGAGGGTTACCTGTTCAAGAGTTCCCCCCCCCTATAATGTTAGAAATGGCCCATGAGAGGGGGGGAGGGGGAATATTATAGGTGTACCTTATACTTTGGCGGTGTTAAATTCCCCTTAATAAATGCTATCTGGAGGTTGCCCCATAATGTTTGTGTATAATCTGCTTGCCATGTTTCTGTGAAAAAATAGTAATGTTTATTGTTTTTTCCTCAACAGTTTCCTTCCACGCCACAGGAATGGCAGACTGTGGCCTCCCACTTTGCCCAGCGGTGGGACTTTCCTAACTGCGGAGGGGCAATTGATGGGAAACACGTCCACATCGTCCCACCACCCAACTCGGGGTCGTACTATTATAATTACAAGGGGTTTAATAGTATAGTGATGTTGGCGGTGGTGTCGGCTAATTACGACTTCTTGTATGTGGACGTGGGGAAGAATGGCTGGATGTCCGATGGTGGAGTGATCGCCCAGACGGAGTTCTACAGGCATCTCCAGAATGGCAGCTTGGACTTGCCAACTCCAGAGGACAATGTGGAAGGTCTCCCATTTGTGTTCGTTGCCGATGAAGCGTTTGCGCTAGGGGACCACCTGATGCGGCCATTCCCGATGAGGACCCTCACCCTGGAACAGAGGGTTTTTAATTACCGGCTGGCCAGAGCCCGAAGAGTGGTGGAGAACACATTTAGAATCCTGGCCAGCCGGTTCCGACTATTTCTGACACCCATCCATATGGCGGAGTATAAACTGAACCATATAATACTGGCGTGCTGTGTTCTCCATAATTTTTTAAGAAAACATTCTGCCAACTATGCTGGCTCAGTTGGGCCTGAGGCCGGAATCCTACATCCAGCAACACTGACGGCGCTTGAAAGTGGCCGTCCTGGCTTGCCCTCCCTGAGTGCCCGTGATGTCCGGTTACGCTACCTGGAGTTCTTTGCGGGTAGGGGGGCTATCAATATGCTAGAAAATATGTGAAGCCTTTTTCAAATAAAAAAAAAAGAAATTCTTTGTGGACATTTACTGCTTGTGTTTGTTTTAGCTGACCCTGACAGAAATGTGTGGAGTCCAGAAAATGTCGTGATTGTGTAACCTTATTATACAAAGCACTGTTGGCTGGTATTTCCTACATGCAAAAACACATTTCACTCCAAGTGCACTTGCAACTGCACTGAACCTGCACTTGTAGTGCAAAGTGGATTTGCCCTTAGGAAATAACCCCAATTTTTGCATAAAACAGCAATTACATCACCCCAAAAGTGTTGTAGTGTTGAGACTTTCCTAACTGCGGAGGGGCAATTGATGGGAAACACGTCCACATCGTCCCACCACCCAACTCAGGGTCGTACTATTATAATTACAAGGGGTTTAATAGTATAGTGATGTTGGCGGTGGTGTCGGCTAATTACGACTTCTTGTACGTGGACGTGGGGAAGAATGGCCGGATGTCCGATGGTGGAGTGATCGCCCAGACGGAGTTCTACAGGCGTCTTCAGAATGGCAGCTTGGACTTGCCAACTCCAGAGGACAATGTGGAAGGTCTCCCATTTGTGTTCGTTGCTGATGTCCGGTTACGCTACCTGGAGTTCTTTGCGGGTAGCCTGGCCAGCTGGGCCACATTCTTGAGTAAGCCACTTTTTTATACCTGCACAATCACATGTGCATTTACCAAAGGTTTTTAAAACAAACCAACATGTTTGTTGTATAACAATTTTTGCAGTAGCATTATCAAAAATCGAAATATCCATTTCAGATAAAACAGGCCTGTGTAAAACCAACAAGAAAGCCAAAAAACTTGAACTTACAAAGTTCACATTAGGTAAAACCTGAAGGCTATATCAGACATCAGTATTTAGGAACTGGGTTTGATATAGCCTTCAGATGGGGGGAAATCACCCCTGGAAAAGCCAAATTTGGAAGATGCACACCAATTTACGAATGTCAACATGTGCTATCTGCCATCAGGGGGGATCAAGGGACGTGTTTTGGGGGAGCAAGCCCTTCCTCACCGCTACTTTAGAATTGAGGAAGGTGTTGCACCCCCAAAACGCGTCCATTAATCTCCTGTGATGGCAGATAGCACATGTTGGCACACTGTGTGCATCCTCCAAATTTGGCTTTTCAAAACATTGCAAAAAATTTTAAAAGATTGGACCACAATAAAACAAGTGATTTTGTGCGGTTTAAATTTGCACCAAAACATCAATGATGTTATTATTTTTTTTAATCACATCATTGATTTTTTGCTGGATGTTTTGCAGTTCGGCATTACACCCCATGATCTCCCCGATCAGGATCTGGGCACTTTCAGAAGTAAAGCGTTCTCTATCCCTCACATCACGATCACCTAAAAAGAGATAAAGAAAAAAAAAAAGGTCTCAAAAATCTGCCACCATCCATCTCTTTTACCTGAGCCTGTGGTCGCAGACACTCACCTGTTGTGGTGCCAATCTCCACCACATCTTCTTCTTCCTCCTGCTCTTCTTCTTGGGTTTGGGGTATTTCACCTTCTTCCATAGGTGGGGGGTCTGTGTTCTCCTGGGATGAGGGGTGTCCTCCGAGTCTTTTCTCCCCTATGTAAAACAAAAATGGTATAATTAGCACACAGATATTTGATGGCAGAACTAGAAATAGGAAACATTGCTTGGAAGTGGGGTACAATTGTCTATTTTAGCCGAGTTCCAAGATGTATATTTTTTATTGGCCTTTGTCAAGCTGCAATACTTTACCTGTTTGGTACAAGCTTCACAGATGTAGCCCCCCCTATAGTATACACTGGAGCACCTGTGTGGCCCCCCTAATAAAAATGGTGTTCTGGGGTCCCACACTAGTGCTCCAGTGTCCAGATGTGAAAACAGCTGCTCAGTGTCCTCTCCTTACACACAATCTAGTTGGCATTTCATTCTAGTAACAAACCCATCTACACAAACAAATATTTGGCATCCAAGTAGGCCCAAAAAAATATGTGAAAATGCATATGGCCTAAACAATGGTGTTCTAGAGGCCGAAAGAAAAATGTTTGATACGAACGAATAATGGGCCCATGAACATTAAAGTTGCCCTTTTAAACGTTACAATTAATAAAAGCATATGGAGCAGAACGAACGGAATAAAGACAGAAAGAATAGGAACACAGCACAACTACTTACTTTATTGCAGCACTCTCCGAATCTTTCGGTACTGCTCTGGCTCTCTCAACTTCAGGTCCGATCAACGCTTCCTGAGCTGATCTTTAGATCTTCATACCCCGAAATTCCTGTGAAGGCTTTTGATCACTTTAGCAATGATTTTTGCCTTTCGGATGTAGGGTTAGGGGTAAGGCCCATATTTTCCGTCATAGTCGGACTTCCTCATGATGTCGACCATCTCCAACATCTCCCCAAAGGACATATTTGTGGCCTTAAAACGTCTCCTTCTGGATCGGGACGTGCCTGGATCCGGGCTTTCCTCCTCCTCCTCCTCGTTGCTATAATTAGCACACACCTGCTCTAAATCCGCCATCATGCTCTTCACCCACTGCGCCGAACGAAAAGGGGCGGGGAATAGACTAGAAAGAACGTCAGGGGCGGGCGGAGTTACACACATGCGCAGTGTGTATAAAGCGTAACACGCGTGCCTATTACGTACGATCTGTGAGCGGAGGAAGGAGCATTGGACGCGCCGATCGTAAGAACGAAGGTAAGAGACAAACTTGGGCCTATACTGCTTCTAGATTGAGGCCTATATTGTAACAAGATTAGGAGAGTTTTGTCTGACATTAGGCTTTGTCTTGTGTTGTGTCTTGCAGTGAACATGGATATGGTACTCAAAGATAATGACTTCATGTCAGTATTCATAGATATGCTAAGGGAGCTGCCCTGTCTGTGGGAGATTAAACACCCCCATTTCAAGAACCAAGCAAAGAGGAAGGCAGCACTGGAGCAATTGTGTGAAATTGTGAAGCAGGGGATCCCCACGGCAGACATCACCTATTTAAAGATATTAATTGGTTGCCTGAGGAGCACATATCTAAGGGAGCGCAAGAAGGTCCTGGATTCACAGAGATCTGGAGCAGCAGATGACATCTATGTCCCCAGGATGTTGTACTACGACAGGCTGCACTTTCTGGCAGGCCAGACTGAACCCAGGCCATCCCTCTCCAGTCTTCCTTCCACGCTTCCTTCCCCCCCGGCTGAGGCTTCTGACGCCCAACCTGGGCCTTCCAGGCCACATGTGGAGGAGCCCAGATTGAGCCAGGTATAGCATTCCTCTAAATATTTCTGCTTGTCCAATCAATGATGTTAACTAGATGTTAGTTGGGAGTAGTAATTTATGATTGTGATTGATGAAGCAAAAACTAAAACCATGTCCCTTTTTCATACACAGGGAAGTCTCAGCCAGGAGGTGGCCGGGCCGAGCTGGCTGGCTGATCTGCAGGTCCCTCCACCCCCCCTGAAAAGAGAAAGTGGCAGTAGGAGGAGTGCCCTAGAGGAGGCTGCTATAGGATTCTTTTGGAGGGCTATAGAGGTCCTGGGAGCACCCCACAACATGGAGGAGAACATTGCTGCCTTCATTGTATATAAAATGCAGAGGATGGAGGAGGGCCAAAAAGTCATGTGTGAGGCCCTCATATCGGAGGCTCTGGAGAAAGGTATGAGGGGCCAAATTACACCTCAGACACACCTTTGGGATGGTCCTCCTCCTCCTCCTGCAGGTCCTCCTCCTCCTCCTCCCTCTCCTCCAGGTCCCCCCAGTCCTCCTCCAGGTTCCCCCAGTCCTCCTCCTCCTCCAGGTCCTACTCCTCCTCCTGCCACATCTCCAACTGCACAGCCACAGCCCGGAAGGAAGCGTGGAAGGAAGACCAGACAGTGATTGCCCTGGGTTCAGTCTGGTCGGCCAAAAAATGCAGCCTCTTGTGGTACCACAGCTTGGGAACATAGATGTCATCTGCTGCTTTCCAGATCTCTGCGAATCCCGGACCAGACTGCCCTCCCTTAGATATGGACTCCTCAGGCCACCAATTTTGATGTTGAAGAATTGATGTCTGCCGTGGGGGTCACAGGCTTCACTAATTTCTCCTGTTGATCCAGTGTTGCCTTCCTCTTTGGTTCTGATCCCTTAATAAAGGATTTTTGTTTTGAATTATACTCCCCTATGTGTTTTACTTCAAAAAGGACAGTTTGTTTGTGAGGATTCAGGTACATTTCAAATATACAATGTGAAATGAACAAGGGACACCAACACCAAACAATCTCCTGGAGATTAAATAATAAAAGATATCAATGGTGTTGGGGTAACTTGACACACAAAACACACACAAAAATATTCTGGAGTAAAAATAAAAATAACATTGAACAAAGATCAGCCTTGGAAAAAATCCAAACATTAAAGAAAAAAAAAGGCTGAAAATACAAAAAAAAAAAAAAAAAATGTCAGATGTGACAACTAATAACAATATATTCAGGGAATCCCACTAAAAAAAACACAAATAAAAGTTTGTGAGAAGTGTGTGTGAATATGAGCAGCAAAACTACTTAATTCTTGTCACATTATAAAGAAGAAGAGAGTGCGCTGTATTAAACCATTTTGAACATTGCAGCGTGACGAAAGTGCTGTATCCATTGCGAACGCTAAGTTTACCAGAACGAGCTGTCCCGTCTCGGAATTTCTTCTGAGCATGCGTGGCACTTTGTGCGTCGGAACAGGCCACACACGGTCGGAATTGACGCGATCGGATTTTGTTGTCGGAAAATTTTATCTCCTGCTCTCCAACTTTGTGTGTCGGAAAATCCGATGGAAAATGTCCGATGGCGCCCACACACGGTCGGAATTTCCGACAACACGCTCCGATCGGACATTGTCCATCGGAAAATCCGACCGTGTGTACAGGGCATTAGTGTACTGTGTACCCTGCACAGTTGCACCTACATTATAGCTACCTGAAGACACATGCTTGTGTGCTTCTTATGATCCTATTAATAGCACAGGCAGGCTCTTGAGTATTTCCAGTTAGTGTAATGTGTAACCCTGCACAGTTGCACCTACAGTATAGCTACCTGAAGCCAAGTGCTTGTGTGCTTCTTCTGATCCTATTAATAGCACAGACAGGCTATTGAAGTATTTGCAGTTAGTGTACTGTGTACCCTGCACAGTTGCACCTACAGAATAGCTACCTGAAGCTAAGTGCTTGTGTGCTTCTTCTGATCCTATTAATAGCACAGACAGGCTCTTGAAGTATGTCCAGTTAGTGTACTGTGAAACCTGCACAGTTGCACCTACAGTATAGCTACCTGAAGCCAAGTGCTTGCGTGCTTCTTCTGATCCTACAGGCAGGCTCTTGAAGTATTTCCAGTTAGTGTACTGTGTAACCCTGCATGGTTGCACTTACAGTATAGCTACCCGAAGCCAAGTGCTTGCGTGCTTCTTCTGATCCTATTAATTTCACAGGCAGGCTCTTGAAGTATTTCCAGTTAGTGTACTGTGTAATCCTGCACAGTTGCACCTACAGTATAGCTACCTGAAGCCAAGTGCTTGTGTGCTTCTTCTGACCCTATTAATAGCACAGGCAGGCTCTTGAAGTATTTCCAGTTAGTGCACTATGTACCCTGCACAGTTGCAGCTACAGTATAGCTATCTGAGGCCAAGTGCTTGTGTGCTTCTTCTGATCCTATTAATAGCACAGGCAGGCTCTTGAAGTATTTCCAGTTAGTGTACTGTGTACCCTGCACAGTTGCACCTACAGTATAGCTACCTGAGGCCAAGTGCTTGTGTGCTTCTTCTAATCCTATTAATAGCACAGGCAGGCTCTTGAAGTATTTCCGGTTAGTGTACTGTGTACCCTGCACAGTTGCGCCTACAGTATAGCTACCTGAAAAAGGTGCTTGTGTGCTTATTCTGATCCTATTAATAGCACAGGCAGGCTCTTGAAGTAAGTCCAGTTAGTGTACTGTGTAACCCTGCACAATTGCACCTACAGTATAGCTACCTGAAGCCAAGTTCTTGTGTACTTCTGATCCTATTAATAGCACAGGCAGGCTCTTGAAGTATTTCCAGTTAGTGTGCTTTGTACCCTGCACAGTTGCACCTACAGTATAGCTACCTGAAGCCAAGTGCTTGCGTGCTTCTTCTGATCCTATTAATAGAACAGGCAGGCTCTTGAAATATTTCCAGTTAGTGTACTGTGCAACCCTGCACAGTTGCACCTACAGTATAGCTACCTGAAGCCAAGTGCTTGTGTACTTCGTCTGATCCTATTAATAGCACAGGCAGGCTCTTGAAGTATTTCCAGTTAGTGTACTGTGTACCCTGCACAGTTGCACCTACAGCAGAGCTACCTGAAGACAGATGCTTGTGTGCTTCTTCTGATCCTATTAATAGCACAGGCAGGCTCTTGAAGTATTTGCAGTTAGTGTACTATGTACCCTGCACAGTTGCACCTACAGTATAACTACCTGAAAAAAGGTGCTTGTGTGCTTCTTCTGATCCTAGTAATAGCACAGGCAGGCTCTTGAAGTATTTCCAGTTAGTGTACTGTGTACCCTGCACAGTTGAACCTAAATTATAGCTACCTGAAGACAGATGCTTGTGTGCTCCTTCTAATCCTATTAATAGCACAGGCATGCTCTTGAGTATTTCCAGTTAGTGTACTATGTAACCCTGCACAGTTGCACCTACAGTATAGCTACCTGAAGCCAAGTGCTTGTGTGCTTCTTCTGATCCTATTAATAGCACAGCCAGGTTATTGAAGTATTTCCAGTTAGTGTACTGTGTACCCTGCACAGTTGCACCTACAGTATAGCTACCTGAAGCCAAGTGCTTGCGTGCTTCTGCTGATCCTATTAATAGCACAGGCAGGCTCTTGAAGTATGTCCAGTTAGTGTACTGTGTAACCCTGCACAGTTGCACCTACAGTATAGCTACCTGAAGCCAAGTACTTGTGTGCTTCTTCTGATCCTATTAATAGCAGAGGCAGGCTCTTGAAGTATTGCCAGTTAGTGTGCTGTGAACCCTGCACAGTTGCACCTACAGTATAGCTACCTGAAGCCAAGTGCTTGCGTGCTTCTTCTGATCCTACAGGCACCTTCTTGAAGTTTTTCCAGTTAGTTTACTGTGTAACCCTGCACAGTTGCACTTACAGTATAGCTACCTAAAGAGAGGTGCTTGTGTGCTTTTTTTGATCCTATGAATAGCACAGGCATGCTCTTGAGTATATCCAGTTAGTTTACTATGTAACCCTGCACAGTTGCACCTACAGTATAGCTACCTGAAGCCAAGTGCTTGTGTGCTTCTTCTGATCCTATTAATAGCACAGCCAGGTTATTGAAGTATTTCCAGTTAGTGTACTGTGTACCCTGCAAGTTGCACCTACAGTATAGCTACCTGAAGCCAATTGCTTGCGTGCTTCTGCTGATCCTATTAATAGCACAGGCAGGCTCTTGAAGTATGTCCAGTTAGTGTGCTGTGAACCCTGCACAGTTGCACCTACAGTATAGCTACCTGAAGCCAAGTGCTTGCGTGCTTCTTCTGATCCTACAGGCATGCTCTTGAAGTTTTTCCAGTTAGTTTACTATGTAACCCTGCACAGTTGCACTTACAGTATAGCTACCTAAAGAGAGGTGCTTGTGTGCTTTTTTTGATCCTATGAATAGCACAGGCAGGCTCTTGAAGTATTTACAGTTAGTGTACTGTGTAACCCTGCACAGTTGCACCTACAACATAGCTACCTGAAGCCAAGTGCTTGTGTGCTTCTTCTGATCCTATTAATAGCACAGGCAGGCTCTTGAAGTATTTCCAGTTAGTGTACTATGTACCCTGCACAGTTGCACCTACAGTATAGCTTCCTGAAGACAAGTGCAGGTATTCTCATACTAATAATACTACAGGCAGGCAGTTGATTCTGCTAGCTGCAGTATAATCGGTATATATACCATCCCAGTTTTGTGCAGCTACATCTCAGTGGAGGCCATTATTATGTCTGGAAGGCCAACAAGGAGAGGCAGACAGTCACAAGGCAATAAAAGAGGGCAAGCAAGCTCTGTGTCTAGAGGCAACAGTGCTGGTCATGGACACGGTGCATCCTCATCAGCACATGGCCGTGGGACATGCTTGACCTTTTTTTCGGCAGCTGGCCATGTTGAGCTGCAACATGCGGAAGACTTGGTCGAGTGGATGATCAAGCCGTCCTCATGCTCCTCATCCTCTCTCACCCAGGCTCAGGGTACTTTGGCAAAGCAGCTGCCAATGCGGCCTCTTTCTTCGGCTCAATTACATCAGTCACTCCTTCCCTAGCCCCACCATGTCCTCCCGAGGAGCCCCCCAAACTGTTTGACCACTGTGTCGGGTACATGCTCCAGGAGGATGCCCAGCATTTTGAAGGCTCCGATGATGGTACTCAGCTAGAGGAAGGCAGTAACGTGAGCTCAGACAGAGGGGGTGCCCAAGAAGGACAGCAATCTGGCAGTCATGTTCCCTCTGCTGCAGCATACTGCCATGTTTATTCCAGTGATGAGGAAGGAGGAGATGATGAGGTCACTGACTCCACGTGGGTGCCTGATAGGAGAGAGGAGGAGGAGGAGGAGGAGGCACATCACTAATGAGGCAGGATGCCCTCCAGGGGCCAGCTTAAGGGCAGCACACCGACTGCATCACACCGCAGAGCTCCGCATGTGCAGGGTGCTGCTGTCTCTGCGCGTTATTCCAAAAGTTCTTTGGTGTGGGCCTTTTTTGAGATGAGTGCATCAGATCGCACCGCTGCCATTTGCAAAATATGTCTCAAGCGTATCTTGTGTGGCCAAAACATCTCCCGCTTGGGCACCACATGCTTGACCAGACATATGTTGACCTGCCATGCAGTTCATTGGCAAGCGTACCTAAAAGACCCACACCAAAGAACAAAGAGGACCTCTCCTTGCTCCTCATCAGCTGGGATCTCCAACTCCACTATACTTTCAGTCCTCTCTGAGATCTGCACAGAGAGGAATGAAGGTGTAGAATTAGGTGTGTCACAGCCAAGTACTTGCGGGCAATCTGCTATCGGTACAGGCAAATTTCCCTGCCCCAGCTGCTGCACCGCAGAAAGAAGTTTGCTCCCAGCCATCCACATGCCCAGCAGTTGAATGCTAGCTTGGCTAAATTGTTGGCACTTCAACTGCTACCTTTTCAGTTGGTAGACTCTGCCCCCTTTAGTGAGTTTGTGGAATGTGCGGTTCCTCGGTGGCAGGTTTTCCAAACGCCACTTTTTCTCACTGAAGGCGATTGTGGCTCTCTACCAGCATGTGGAAGGCAATGTCTTGGCCTCGCTGGGCAGGGCGTTCAGCGGTAGGGTGCATATTACCGCTTACTCATGATCCAGCAGGCATGGACAGGGACGTTACCTAAGTTTCATGATGCATTGGGTGACTCTTCTGGCAGCTGGGAAGGATGCAGGACAAGGTGCAGTAGTGTTGGAGGTTGTTCCGCCACCACACCTCCAAAATGCTACTACTGGTGATTCTGACACACCTTTCTCCTCCACCCCCTCCTCTTCTTCTTCCTCCATGGCCTCTTCCTGTGCTTTGTCCTCGGAACCAGCGGTGCTCCGTAAGCGTTCAAGGGGCTACGCAAGTACGCAGGCCAAAAGATGCCATGCGGTGCTTGAGCTGGTGTGCTTGGGGGGCAGGAGCCACACTGGGGCGGAGATTCTGTCAGCTCTGCAGGGGCAGGTTCAGAGGTGGTTGATGCCATGTCAGCTTAAGCCAGGAATGGTGGCTTGCGACAATGGCACTGACCTCCTCTCCACACTCCGACAGGGACAACTGACCCATGTGCGCTGCTTGGCTCACCTCCTTAACTTGGTGGTGCAGCAGGTCTTTGGCAGGTACCTGGGCTTATAGAATGTCCTGAGGCAGGCCAGGAAAGTCTGTGTGCATTTCCGCCGGTCGTATAATGCCAGTGCTCGGCTGGCTGACCTCCAAAAGGAATTTAACCTGCCCATGGACCGCCTAATCTGACATGCCCACCAGGTGGAACTCAATGTTGGCCATGCTGCAGCGGCTGCGCACGCAGCAGAGGGCCATCAATGAGTACCTGTGCAACTATTGCACCAGAAAAGGGTCAGGAGAGCTTATTTTTTTCCCCACGCCAGTGGGCCATGATCAGGGATGCATGCACTGTCCTGTCACCATTTGAGGAGGCCATGAGGATGGTGAGCAGTGACAGTGCATGCATCAGTGACACTGTCCCCCTTGTCCACCTGTTGGAGCACACGCTGCATGGAATAATGGACAGGGCACTTGAGGCAGAACAGAGGCAGGAAAGGGGGACTTCCTTAGCTCTCAAGGCCCCCTTTATACAGACAGTGTTCCTGCTTGCCCGCCGATCACACAGGAAGAGGACAGGGAGGAGGAGGATTGTCTTAGCATGGAGGTGAAGCCTGGCACTCAGCATCAGCAGCAGTCTTTAAGGAATCATTTACAGTCCGAAGAAACCCATGGACTTTTACATGGCTAGGAGGAGGTGGCTGCGGATCATGTTGTCCTTAGTGACCCAGAGGACTCCGGACCAAATGCCTCAGCAAACCTACGCTGCATGGCCTCCCTGATCCTGCAAAGCCTGCGGAAGGATCCTCGTATTCCTGGTATCAAGGAGAGGGATCGTTACTGGCTGGCAACCCTCCTTGATCCACGTTACAAGGGTAAGTTTGCGGACCTTATCTTGCCCTCAGGAGAACCTTGCAGAAAGGTCTGTGCAACGCGTTCCCAGAGACTGGGAGGTTAAAAACTCCTGTTCCTGGACAACGTGTTGCTGAGGCTTCTGTCAGTCAAAGAAGGACTGATGGAGAAGGTGGCTGTCTGACCGATGCGTTCAGACAATTTTTTAGTCCGCAGCCCCAAGGTATGATCGGTTCCAGCAACCATTGCCAGCGTCTGTTTTACATGGTGCAGGAATACCTAGGGGCAAGATCTGACTTGGACACCTTTCCCACCGAAAATCCTCTGAGTTACTGGGTCTTGAGGATGGATCACTGGCCAGAGCTTGCACAGTATACAATTGAGCTACTGGCCTGGCCATCAAGCGTTCTTTCGGAACGCACATTTAGTGCTGCTGGAGGCTTTGTAATTGATCATAGGTTGCGCCTGTCCACTGCCTTGGTCGATCGACTGACCTTCATAAAAATGAATCAGTCTTGGATCACCACCAGATACCAAGCACCTGATGCTGATGTAACCGATTGATTTTTTTTGAAATGTCAGATTCCTTCAAGACTCCCTATGCTGATGCGGAGTGACTATCCTGTTATGCTGAGTGACTATCCTCTTCCTCCTCAATGATCATGCTGATAGCTTGTAAGAATATTTTTGGTTCTGGGCCCCGCCACCAGTGGCTAAGGCCCACTTACAATTCTTGATCTAATATTTCACAGCAGGACCCTTTGAGGGCTTACAGTGTTGTGGCAACACCAAAACCTAAGGCCCAAATTTCTGCAGAGTATATAGGGCAGGACCCTACTTTCAAACATCCAACTTACAAACGACTCCTACTTGCAAACGGAAGGAGACAACAGGAAGTGAGATGAAATCTACCCCTAGGAAGGGAAATTCTCTCCTGTAACAATTAATATGGGAAAAACATTTCTTCTTTCCACTGATGCTTTATCACCAATCCTTGTTTCAATAAAAACCCCACATTTACAAAAAACATTTGTCATTGGGACAGAAAGTGAGGTGAAATCTTCTGAAGGGGAGCACAGACAGCAAGACAAATGTCACAGGGGTGATAACCCTTCCCTATGTTTTCCAAAAAGCTTAAAATAGATTTTTTGGCTGGAGCTAAACACTTTAAAAATGTACCAGTTCAAAATTACAAACAGATTCTACTTAACAACAAACCTACAGTCCCTGTCTTGTTTGCACTGCCTGTATACTGCTGTTCAGAGGGCCTGGGGCCCCACGCCTTTCCTTTTTTTAATTTGGGTGTGGGGTTCCCCTTAACATCCATACAAGACCCAAAGGGCCTGGTAATGGACTGGGGGGGGGGTACCCATGCCATTTGTCTGACTGATTTTCATCCATATTACTGGGACCCGACACTACATTAAAGCCGTAAGCAGTTTTAAAAGACTTTTATTCCTTTAAAAATGTCATTTTGTGCAGGGACTGTTCTACGCACGGGAAACACGTGCCACTTTACAGGCATACTATAGACACCCCCCAGGTACGATATTTAAAGGCATATGTCACTTTTTTTTCACTTTATGCATCATTAAAATCACTGCCCCCTGAAAAAAAGGAAGTTTTTAAAACTTTTTCTTTGCATTGATACATGTCCCCTGGGACAGGACCCGGGTCCCCAAACCCTTTTTAGTACAATACCATGCAAATTAGCCTTTAAAGTTAGCACTTTTGAACGTTCGAGTCCCATAGACTTCAATGGGGTTCTAACGTTCGTGCAAAGTTTTGGTCCGTTCGCAGGTTCTAGTGCGAACCAAACCAGGGGGTGTTCGGCTCATCCCTACGGGTAAGTATAACATGTTTGTTATTTAAAAAAAAAGAAATAAGCCTTTAGCATCACTTTTACCACTTGCCGACCACCGCACGCCGATATACGATCGGCACAATGGCAGCGGTGGGCAAATGGGTGTACCTGGACTCGATGTCCGCCAGTGTCCCTCGGCAGAATGGGGAGATGCCTATGTAAACAAGGCATTTCCCTGTTCTGCCTAGCAACATGACAGAGATCTACTGCTCCCTGTCATCAGGAGCAGTGATCTCTGTCATGTTGTAGTGAACCCACCCCCCCACAGTTAGAATCACTCCCTAGGACACACTTAAACCCTTAATCGCCCCCTAGTGTTTAACCCCTTCCCTGCCAGTGTTATTTACACAGTAATCAGTGCATTTTTATAGCACTGATCGCTGTATAAATGACAACGGTCCCAAAATAGTGTCAAACATGTTCAATGCGTCCGGCGCAACGTCGCAGTCACGATAAAAAACGCAGATTGCTGCCATTACTAGTAAAAAAAAAAAATTAATAATAAAAATGCCATAAATCTATCCCCAATTTTGTAGACGCTATAACTTTTGCGCAAACCAATCGAAATACACTTATTGCAATCTTTTTACCAAAAATATGTAAAAGAATACATATCCGTCTAAACTGAGGAAAAAATTAGTTTTTTTATATTTTTTGGAGATATTTATTATAGCAAAAAGTAGAAAATATTGCTTTTTTTTCAAAATTTACGCTCTTTTTTTGTTTATAGCGCAAAAAATAAAAAACACAGAGGTAATACGCATTGGCAACGCATGGCACAAATACCAGCAAAAGAAAGCTCTATTTGTGTGAAAAAAAGGACGTAAATTTTGTTTTGGTGTAACATCGCATGCCCGCGCAATTCTCAGTTAAAGGGACACAGTGCCAAATCACAAAAAAGTGCTCTGGTCAGGAAGGGGGTAAATTCTTCTGGGGCTCAAGTGGTTAAGTAATCAGTCACTGATCTAAAGCAAGCATGTAGCCAGTGCTGTCAGCAAAGTCTGAGCCGTCATTCTGCATGCTTATTATTAAATAAACAAAATAAGCTATGGTCACTACAATATTTCTGTCCTTACAGATTCACTTTCAGTACTTCACTAAGGAGGTGGAAAAATACAAAAACTTAATACCAGGGATCACGTATCTAAAGTAATAGCAACTAATAGCTTAGCATTCAGCACAAGATTCCTCCTTTCAACTTTTAAAAATACCCTGTGCCAGAGGCATAACTAGAATCTTCAGGGTCCCAGCGCAACAAACTGTGAAGGGCCCCCCTGAGCCCCCCCCACCTGAGCTCCAGGCTTCCAGTTCTGGTAGGGCATCCATGGACATTCTCCCAGAACCATGCCTCCCGCGTTTCTCCTGGGGTGTGCATTCAGTGCGCTCTGTGACTGCTGTGCCCTTTGAACACAGCTGTTTACAGATCATGGTAAAGGGCCAATCGCAGAGGCTCTTTACCATGTGATCAGCTGATTATTGGCAGTCCTTTCCTCACATGCTGTGTCTGTGTGAGGAAAAGAGAGACGTTAACCAGCAAGACTGTCAGTACATTGTTTACACTGATAATCAGGGCACTGATCATCAGTGCCTGGATTATAAGTGGAGTCCCATCAGTGCAGCCTATCTGTGCCGCCTATCAATGCTGCCTATCAGTGCCACCTATCAGTGCTCATCAGTGTCGCCTATCAGTGCTCATCAGTGCCACCTATCAGTGTTCATCAATGCCGAATATCAGTGCCCATTAGGGATGGGCCGAACACCCCCTGATTCGGTTCTCGTCCAGAAAATGCGAACGGACCGAAAGTTCGCGCAAACATTCGAACACCGTTAAAGTCTATGGGACTCGAACGTGAGAAATCAAAAGTGCGAATTTTAAAGGCTAATATGCAAGTTATTGTCCTAAAAAGGTTTGGGGACCCGGGTCCTGCCCCAGGGGGCATGTATCAATGGAAAAGAAAGTTTTAAAAACAGACTTTTTTGGGAGCAGTGATTTTAATGATGCTTAAAGTGAAAACATAAAAGTGACATATTCCTTTAAATATTGTACCTGGGGGGTGTCAGTAGTATGTCTGTAAAGTGGCGTGTGTTTCCTGTGCTTAGAACAGTCTCTGCACAAAATGACATTTCTAAAGGAATAAAAGTCATTTAAAACTGCTTGAGGCTTTAATGTAATGTTAGGTCCCGGCAACATGGATGAAAATCAGTGAGACAAATGGCATGGGTACCCCCCCAGTCCATTACCAGGCCCTTTAGGTCTTGTATGGATATTAAGGGGAACCCCACACCCAAATTATATATATATACTATATTACTCTGAACAGCAGTATACAGGCGGTAAAAACAAGATAGGGACTGTAGGTTTGTTCTTATGTAGAATCTGTTTGTAATTTGGAACAGGTACATTTTGTAAGTGTATCTCCAGCCAAAAAATCTATTTTAAAGCTTTTGGAAACATAGGGAAGGGTTATTACCCCTGTAACATTTGCTTTGCTGTCTGTGCCCCTGTTCAGAAGATTTCACCTCACTTTCTGTCCCAATGACAATTGGATTTTGAAAATTTGGGGTTTTTAAGGGAAACAAGGATTGGTGATAAATCGGGGGAGGAGACACCTTTTCCCATATTAACTCTTGCAGGAGAGAATTTCCCTTCCTATGGGTAGATTTTCTCTCACTTCCTGTTGTCTCCCTCCATTTGTAAGTTGGATTTTTGAAAATAGGGGACTGCCTGTATATACTATATGGCCTGCCCCATACACTCTGTGGAAAGTTGGGCCTTAGGTGTTGCTGGTACCAGAACACTGTAAGCCCTCACAGATACTCTTGCTGGGCGCTGGAATTGGCCCTGCTGTGAAATATTATATCAAGAATTGTAATTACATGCCCCTGTTAAACAGGGGCAGAAAAATTGGGCCTTAGGCGGTGGTGGTGGTGGTGTGGTGGTGGTGCCACAACACTGTAAGCCCTCGCAGTTACTCATGGTGGGTGCAGGAATGGGCCCTGCTGTGAAATAGTAGATCAAAAATTGTAATTGCACGCCCCTGTTAAACAGGGGCAGAAAAATCGGGTCTTAGGCAGTGGTGGTGGTGCCACAACACTGCAACCCCTCACAGATACTTTTGTTGAGTACAGGAACAAGCCCTGCTGTTAAATATTTGATCAAAAATTGTAATTACATGCCCCTGTTAAACAGGGGCAGAAAAATTGGGCCTTAGACAGTGGTGGTGGTGCCACAACTCTGCAACCCCTCACAGATACTCTTGTTGAGTGCAGGAAAGAGCTCTGCTGCAAAATATTACAGCAAAAATTGTAATTACACACCCCTGTGGGGGCAGAAAAAATTGGGCCTTAGCCACTGGTGGTGGTGCCCAGAACCAAAAATGCTCTTAGAAGCTAACAACATGAACATTGAGGAGGAATATGATAGTCACTCAGCATAACAGGACAGTCACTTAGCATCAGCCTAGGCTAAAAAAATTATTCTGTTACATCAGCATCAGGTGCTTGGTACCTGGTGATCTAAGACTGATTCATTTTTATGAAGGTGAGCCAATCAAACGAGTCAGTGGACAGGCGCACTCTGTGATTGTTTACAAAGCTTCCAACAGCACTGAATGTGGGTTCCGAAAGAACGCTGGATGCAGGACAGGCCAGTAGCTCAATTGCATACTGTACAAGCTCTGGCCAGTGATCCATCCTCAAGACCCAGTAACCCAGTGGATTTTCGGTTGGAAAGGTCTCCAAGTCTGATCTTGCCCCTAGGTATTCCTGCACCATGCACAACAGACGCTGGCGATGGTTGCTGGAACCGATCATACCTTGGGGCTACGGACTAAAAAATTGTCTGAAAGCATCGGTCAGATGGCCACCTTCTCCACCGCTCCTTCTGTGACTGACTGAAGCCTCAGCAACACGTTGTCCAGGAGGACCAGGAAATTGTAACCTCCCAGGCTCTGGAAACGCATTGCACAAACCTTTCTGCAAGGCGTCCCAAAGATGTTTCATCTTTTGCTCCCTCTGCGATGGCTGGATAAGTTCCGCAACCTTACCCTTGTAACGTGGATCAAGGAGGGTTGCAGCCAGTACTGATCCCTCTCCTTGATACCATAAATCCGAGGGTCCTATCGTAGGCTTTGCAGGATCAGAAAGGCCATGCAGCATAGGTTTGCTGAGGCATTCAGTCCGGATTCCTCTGGGTCACTAAGGATGACCTGATCTGCAGCCACCTCCTGCCAGCCACGTACAAGTCCATGGGTTTATGGGGCCTCAAAATGATCCCTTAAAGACTGCTGCTGATGCTGAGTGCCAGGCTCCACCTCCATGCTGACATAATCCTCCTCCTCCTCTTCCTGTGTGATAGGCGGGCCTGCAGGAATACTGTCTGGATAAAGGGGGCCTTGAGAGGTAAGGAAGTCCTCCTCTTTCTCCCTCTGTTCTGCCTCAAGTTCCCTATCCATTATTCCACACAGCGTGTTCTCCAGCAGGTAAACAAGAGGGACAGTATCACTGATGCATGCACTGTCACTTCTCACCATCCAGCCCTGTGGTGGTGGAGCTCATAGGAGGCAAAAAGCAACCCCAATGAGCAAGGGTGAGATGGTGGAGATGGTGCACATCCTAGAGAAGCACGATTACGACTGCAAGCTGCCGAAAGGACAGCATTTTGAGAAGGTCATTGCCGTTTTGCAGAGAGAATTTTCGGTGGACTGATCAAAGGACCAAATCCAAAAAAGATGGTAGGGCATCCATGGACATCCTCTAAAACACCGGGAACAAGACCAGATGGAGTACATACATCAGATCATAAAAAAGTAAGCAATGTTTGGATCTAAACAATACGTTTATGTGTAAATTAGCTGTCTGTATATGTTCTTTCTCCAAGCACCTCTAGAGAATTATATATATACTTTTAGAAAATCTTTGTATGACTTGGGATTCCAAAGATGAAGGTAAATATAAAGCATATATGAACATTCTTATTTGGTCATGTTTTTGGACATTCATTTTTTTGTACTTATTGTTTTTTTTTTTTCTTTCAACAGGGAGGCTCAAAAAAAGGATGCTCCAGCCTAGTCACTGCATGGGATGAAGGGAGGCTACCCTCGCTGGGGCCTCAACAGGGGAGGCAACAAGGCCCCCAAAAATGTAAGTGCCAACTTCAAACACACTAATTTAGCCACTGACAGGGGTGTTTTTAGATGGGCCAAAGGCTTAGGGCAGAACTTAAGGGGTAAAGAACACTTTCTGATTTCTGCCTGGCTCATCAGTGCCCATTAATGCAGCCTTGCCACTGTAGACATGGGTAGAGGAGAGGCCCCAGGACTCCCAGTCACACAGAGTCATGCCTGCTAGGATGGTCATCATATATCCCATATACCATAGGAGACAAGAGGGGCAGGGGGGCAACTGCAGGTCTTTTTCAATGTTGGCACTTGTCAAGTGTTTGCCCTCTGGAAAATGCCATCACCTTCCCTTTTTTATGCATTTTTCACAGAAAAACATCCACAGTGCAGCATGGTGGAGACTACTGGTCAAGAGCAAACATTGACATCAGACCAAGTGCAAGGTTGGTCAACTAATGTAGAAAAATTAATGCTAGAAACAGATGGGACTTGGGGTGGCTTAATGAATGGTGTATTGTTTCTTTTTAGAGGAAAGTGAGTGTGGGCAGCTCACCCAGGATATTACTTTGGAGCCATGGGATCTGTCTCTTGGACCCAGCACAGACATTGCCATTGTGGACGTCAAATCCCCTGACGCGAGTCACAGTGAGGGCCAAAGCGAACCAGAAGAGGAAGAAAGTATTCGGGAGCCTCTTATTTGCGCAAGTAAGTATTCTTGGAATCTAGCTTCAAATGTGTATACATGTCGAGTGTTTAGATGTCCAAACCAAACACCCAGTGCCTTAACATTAGTGTGGAGAAGGAAGAGAATGAAGGAGCTGGCAGTGTTGCTAGGTATCCGAATTTGGGAGACCCATGCACCAGGGCCAAGATTACAGAGTAGTTGCAGTGTGTAAATTCCTAGTAGTGTAGGTGTCTGAAGGGCAAGCAGGTTGCAAGCAACAATAGATTGGGTAGGTAAGTATTTCCTTAATTTGACTAGTAACTTGCCTATAATGCCTCAGCCACTTGACCATCATTCCCTTAATACTTTTTACTCTTCTTACTAGGTCATGATCTTCCACAATGTGCTATTGGCAGAATGAGTGCAGATATGTTGCATTGTTTGAAGGAACCGGAGCAAGTCAAGGAGGCTACCACTGCTTTACAGCAAAGAATCAGTGATTTTTGTGGACATGCTTGCCAAATTCTAATCTCCTCTTGCCTAGTCTGACGTTTATTGCTACACTTGTTGGTTCCTGTTTGCTCTTTCTAATTACCATGTTTTTATGACTTTAAAATGTTAAAGTTTAGGGACAGAACTCAGTGTTTATCCACTCCACTCCTCTAGGTGCACCACCAGGTCCTGTTTTCTAGATTTTCCTCAATCTATAAATGACTGTGTGAATTACAGTGAAAATGAAAACATCACCTGTGCCAAATTCAAGAAATCAAGAAAACATGACCTGGGTTTGCATCTTGAGGAGGAGAGTTGGGAAACACTGGCCTAACTAATGTGATTCGTAATGTGTATGTGTTTTTAGAATCTAACACCCAAAATTTGAAGGTGCCCACTAATTGGACCTTAACATTCTTATTTTCCCATGATCCCATGCCTAAAATGTGTGTAGTTCCATACATTTATTTTTCGAAAGCCACAAAACACACAGTGTGTAAACATGTGCTATCTCCCATCACAGGGTATCCATGGATGCGTTTTGGGGGTGCAACCCCTTCCTCATAACTAAAGTAGCTCTGAGGAAGGGGTTGTACCCCTGAAATGCGTCCATTGATAACACGTGATGGGAGATAGCACATGTTGACACACTGTGTGTTTTGGGGGTTTACAAAAATAGATGTCTGTAAGCACACACATTTTAGGCATTGAATCATAGGGGACATTTAATTGTTTGGCCTCTACGTGTACGTGGCTTCAAATTTTGGCTCTTAGAGGGGTGAGATCACCCTTATCTGAGGAAGGAAACATCCACACAGTCTTGGGATACTAATGTCTCGGTTGCCCTTCACTTTACCAAACTCAAACTTTGTAAGTTACTGAGTTTTGGATGTGTATCTAATGGTTTAGAACATGCCTGTTTAGCCACAAAAACGTAGAAATAATGCAAAAGATACATGTTATACACCAAGATGTTGGTTTGTTTTAAAACCTTAAAACACACATGTTAATGTTTAATAAAAACATTTTACTCAAAGCACAATGTGTGGCTTATTTCATTGCTCAATACCAGTGTATTTTGTAAGTTGTTGTAGTTACAGTGACAATGTGCTCTTAAATGTAGACAACTCCTGCAATTTTTGGGCCTCAAAAAAATTAAAGGAGTTGTAAAGGCATAATGTTTTTTGAACTTCATGCATTAGATCCATTAAGAACAAAAACATTGTGTGTGTGTGTAGCAGACCCACAGCACACCGTAATAGTTAGCTGACGAAGATATTGTCACCTCATGTAGCAATTAAGCCAATTCCATGAGAACTGTTTGCATAAATAATCAGTGATTCTTTGGCCAGCCCCTCCTTACTTACACTATTGGGAGCCCAGTGGACAGGTAAGAAGTGTCATAATCTAAAAAGCTGGATACACACTGTCCAAATTGCAGCACATTTTGACATTAAGGATTTAACCAATCAATATAATAGGAGACAAAAACTTAAGAAGTTTCAATTTGTAGGTAATCAGGAAGGCCCTTGCACTACATGGTTTGGGGAATGTATACAGACATTTGAACACAAAAGAGGGATAGTGTGTATGGGTTTTCCAAGTCAGCAGATGGAGTATTTGGATCTGTTGACTTAGCATTTTTGGGGGTGGAGGGAGGGTTCCAAATGAGTTTGGGCCCAAAAGAATGGCCTCTTGAACTCGGCCTGAATTCCTGAATTTGAGGACACCAATAACATTTGTACACATTTTAGGGGTTGTTTAGGGTAAGCACAAAATTGTAGCTGACAAAAAAACATTGTTAAGTTACCAGGCTAGGTGTGTATAGGCCTAGGATAGCATGCTCGGGAGGTTATTGAAGGAAAATATGCATGTAGGCCAAAAAAAGAGCAGGAAAAGCTTACAGCATGCATGAGGACAAAGAGGACATTCACAGCATATTACAATATTGATAATTATGTAATCAACAAATTACCAAAATACATTAGCAAACATAGATATGTAGATTGTGATCTTAAAGGTAAAAACTTGCCCTAATATAATCCTTCTGCAGGACTTGAATGATGGCTGAGCAGGTCTCTGGAATCATAACTCCCAAAGCCAGGGGGGAGATCCTAGTAGTAAACTTGAGGTCCTGGAGACTTCTCCCCATTGCCAAGTACCTCAAGGTGGCTATGAGCCTTTGCTCTGGAGTGATGGAAAGCAATACAAGTGTCCTGCTTCTTAATATAGGGGGTCACCAATGCCAAGAGGTGGTGAAAGCAGGGATCTGTCATCTGGAGATAATTACGAAAATTATACAGATTATTCTCCTGGAGCTCCTGCAGCAATGGCATATGACATAATTGGTCACGATTAAGCAACCAATTTTTGGTCCAAGAATTCCTCCTCCTGCTGTTCCTGGACTGGACTTGGGTAAATAACTCCTAGCCCAATAATCACACAATCTCTCCTCTGATTACGCAACATGGCTGGTTGATGAACGGCCACTCAGAAACAAACTGAAAAGCACAAACTGAAAAGCATGAACTGAAAAGCGCGAATCAACACTCACCAAACTTCTACTAACACGAAATTAGCAGAAGGAGCCCAAAGGGTGGTGCTTGAGAAATTAAACTTCTTTCTCCTTTATAGTCTCGTAGTACATCACTATATTCCTGTTTGTCAAACAACAATTTGCTCACCATTAGTATGCAAGACAAGATACTGGCACACGCCCTTTTGACAAAAATCAGAAGCTCGGTCCGCTAACAATCGTACTGTGTGTACGAGGCTTAAGGCTGGACATACATTATACAATTTTCTCATACAACTTTCCTTTAGATTTACCAAAACCATATTATAGGAGGTCAAACCTAAACACTTTCAATTTGTATGCAGTCAAGCAGGCCCTTGCACTACATAGTTAAAGTTAAATCTAACGAAAATTGAATGAGAAAATTGTATAATGTATGACCAGCTTAAGGCCTCGTACACATGATATGAAAATCAGAAGGGAAAATTCGTAAGACGAGCTGCGGATTTTTGGATCATTAATACGGTGCATTCGACAGCCGATTTCTCTTTTTCGTCAGACAAAAGCTGGATGTGCAGGCTAAAAAAATTTTGCCGGATGTGAACTAAGTCGAAAGTACAAACACGCGAGCTCGGAATCAAGGTACGACTGGGAAGAGTTCAGTCTTGTAAACTACTGTTCGTGTTCTAGAATTAACATTCGTGACACGGCAATTGATGAAATGTCGAAATGCATCGCACAGTCTCATCTTCTTTAATGGGATAATAATGAAGCTACTTTGCTGGTGATACTGATGTAGTTATGCCAAACGTATTCTAAAAGGCATTTGTTTTGTACGATCTGAAAATCACGAATCAACGCTCACCAAACTTATACTGACACAAAATTAGCCAAAGGGGCCCAAAGGGTGAGAAATGAACTTCCTCTTTATACTCTCATTTATACTCTCATAGTACGTCACTACGTTCGCATTTGTCAAATGACAATTTGCAGATAGTTAGTATGCTAGACAAAATCCTGCACACACGCTTTTGACAAAAATCAGACGCTCGGTCGTACAACAATCAAACCGTGTGTATGAGGCCTAAAGCCCCATACAAAAAATCTGCAGAAAATCTAAAGCCCATACAAAAATCTGCATAATCCGATAATGTGTACAAGGCTTAAGACCCCATACACACTATTAGATTTTCTGCAGATTTTTGTCTTCAGATTTACCAAAACCATGTAGTGCAAGGGCCTGCCTGATTGCATACAAATTGAAACTCTTAAGGTTTGACCCCATATTATATGGTTTTGGTAAATCTGAAGACAATAATCTGCAGAAAATCTAATAGTGTGTATGGGGTCTTAAGCCTTGTACACATTATCGGATTGTTGAACAACAGAGCGTCAGACTTTTGTCTGAAGGCCGTGTGCCAGGAACTTGTCTTGCATACTAACGGCACACAATTATCAGCCAACAAACACGAACGTAGTGACATACTACGTGGAATTTCAACTCTTGAGCACCATCCTTTTGGCACCTTCTGCTAATGTCGTGTTTGGTGAGCATTGATTCCGAGGATGCGTGTTTGTACTTTGGACTTTTGTCTGACGGACTTGTGTACAGACGATATGAAAATCTGACAATGGACCATTGTCCGCCAAAAATTTACTAGCCTGCCATCCAACATTTGTTGGCCAAAAGTTGGACAACAATTGTCTGAAGAAGCATACTAACATTCGGATTTTAGGCCAACAGTCTGTCATTACACAGTTCCCTGCCTAAAATCTGATCATGTGTACAAGGCTTTAGACCTCGTACGCATGGTTTAATTGTTGTACGACCGAGCGTCTGATTTTTGTCAAAAGCACATGTTCAGGATTTTGTCTAGAATACTAACTATCTGCAAATTGTCATTTGACAAATACAAGGGTGTATAGCAGGTGATTGTTTGGGGAATCAGCTCAGTGTGTTGTGGCATTTCCGCCCACGCTATTCCTCGCAATTCGAGCTGGACCGCGGCCGTCGGTCACACACATTTTCTGGGCTGATTCCCCAAACAATCACCTGCTATACACACCGGGTGCCAGGATGTTAGGCACCACTGCACATGAGTGTAACTTTTAACTGGTTTTATTAATACATTTTTCAAATGGCATTGCACAATGAGGATTCTTTTCTGTTATTCCCATTGAGCTATATGAGGCAACATACTGCAAAAGGCACCAACACGGATTTCTTCAGGGGTTTCCCCTCATGCCTGAACAACCATACTAGAGATAGTTGGTCAGCTCCCAGGGGTAAGTTTACATCTATGTGGGGCACCCAGTCTGAGCACCTTGGAACATGGATTTACTATTGAGCACAAGCACTTTTTACATCACCATATTGGGACTGTTTGAGATCATATTGTTTACACCTAGCATGGTGGACTATTTCTTTTTTCATTTATTTGCCAATTAGCAAGATTGTACTGCAGCTGGTGGAATTACATATTTGTGTTAATTTAATTTTGATCATTATTCATTGGCGCTTAGTATTTATTCTTTTTTATACCAATTATATTACCTAAAGTAAAAAAGAGATACGCCAATCACTCTAACATAGATGTTTCTACATATTGTAACTGCTGCTGACAATTCTGACACTGTTGACATGGATAACAGCAAATATAGTCATCACTGCTGATAGAATATTATATCCAAAATATTATGTTTTTTTTTTTTTAATTGTCGCTCTTTTTTTGTTTATAGTGCAAAAAATAAAAACCGCAGAGGGAATGAAATGCCCACAAAAGAAAGCTCTATTTGTGGGAAAGAAGGACGTCAATTTTGTTTGGGTACAGCATTGCACGACCGCGCAATTGTCAGTTAAAACAACACAGTGCCGTATCGCAAAAAATGGCCTGATCATTAAGGGGGAAAATCTTCCGGTCCTTAAGTGGTTAAATTTAGTACATACGCCCCTTCCAGAGAGCACAGTCAGGTCCTTCACCACAGCACCAGCAGCATAGCTATGTCAAGAATGAATCCCTAGACTGCTGATCGGATAACAAAGCAGTAAACTCTGCTCAGTCTGCTTTTGGTATTGACACTATTTATATTTAAAATACATCTAAAGTGCATGTAAACCTATACTTTTCTTTTTTCATTTTGATAAATATAGGGAAACCCTTGTCCGTTTTTTTGTTGCTGTGTGTATCCCATTAGGGAGATTTTTTTTCACTCCCTAGGTAAGATATAATAGGAAGTTAAAGAAGGTCTCGCCATAGAATTGGAAATGCTCACTTAGACATTTATCGCTGTAACAAGTGTCCCCACTCTTAGATTCTGCTCTATCTCTGTTCAGTAACAACTTGAAATTTTAAATTTTCCCATGCTTTGAATCCTAGTGATAAGTCACAAAAACAAATAGCGAGAAAGGAATCTCCCCAGCAGGGGCACAAACCATAATACAAATCTGACGAAGATTCTGACCATTCAACGCTCTTTTCAAAGCTAAAAAATATTTAGATTCACTTTCAATGTTTTAAATAATTCATAATGGCAATATTTAGTACTTTTTATGTTTTCCTAGAGCTCAACTTTAAATACATACGTATAAATATCTTTAGTTTAGAAGGGCTATTTTTCCTTTTGGTAAACCTGACTTTGTTTGCCTTGAACAGGAGTCTTCACCAATTCATTATTTATCTTAATCTTTTTCTAGATCAATCTTTACTTTTTCACACTTCACTACAACAGCTTTTAATTTTGAAGATGTTGTAATGTCACTTAGCCAACTTATTGCTTCCCTGTTAATACACATGAAGAAAGTATTACATTTTAAATATCTTCCAGCTGAAAAATGGTAATATAAAGAATAGTTATTTGTGGATAAAATGCTATAAACTGACCTGTACCAACACTTTAATAATATGTTTGTATTTTTTGATATGATGTATGATTTTCTTTGTTTTTGTTATAAATCTGTTTTTAAATTGTCTGATTTATTAATCTCAATGTGCCTAACTCAATGCAAAGCAGAAGATCCATGAAATACCTTGACCCTTCTAGCAGACCTTATGCACAGATTTGTTTGTAATGTATTATATTGATAGCAATATATGCTTTTCATATTGTGTAAAATAAAGACAAAATTCTTTTAGACATATTGTATGTTATTAGTATTAGTTTCTATGTTATTGTGCACACGGGGGTATAGCTAAAGTTCGAACACCCGTTCTCTTTCTTTGCTACTATATATGGGATGATACCCCTGTGTTCACATGTTTTCAACATCTTCTTAGTACCAATCGATGTTGAGTCGTTGTACACTAATATTAAGCAGGAAGATGCCATAAGAGCGGTTAGGTGGGCATTAGAAAATAAATCAGAATTAAAAGTGGAACAAATGCAATTCATTTTAGATGCCCTGGAATTAGCTATAACCCACAATTCACAATTTATTTTGGCACAATGAGTCCTTTTTTAGACAGAAAAAAGAGTTGCAATGTGAGCTAAGTATGCTCCCAGCGTAGTGAACATCCTTCTAAGTAAATGGGAGTCTGAAGAGATCTATGGTCAAGAAAGACCTGAATTAATCCTTTTAAGGGAGATTCATTGATGATTTTGTGATCTTATGGAAGGGTTGTATAGACACTCTACAGCAGTTGCTGATAAAATTAAATAATACTAGGTATAGGAATCTTTGGATGCGTAATTCTTCCTTCTCATCATATTTCTTCATATTTCCACAGTTGTGCCTTATTCACATTAGCTGCCCTTTTGGTAACCCCCTTATCCATTTGGGGTGATGGCAGCTGGCTGTGGTAATATAGCTGTTTCAATCTGGATTTTTGAAATATGTGGTGGTATGCAGCCTTTCACCTTGTTTAAATATGATCAGGTCCAGAAAATGTATTTTTGAAGTTGGGATGAGAACAAAGTACATTTTCTGGACCTGATCATATTTAAACAAGGTGAAAGGCTGAATACCATCACATATTTCAAAGACACCGATCAAAACATCTGTATTCCCACTGCCAGCTGCCATCACCCAAAATGGACAAGGGGGATACCAAAAGGGCAGCTAATGTGAATAAGTCACAACTGTGGGAATATAAAGGATTATGATGAGCAGGAAGAATTATGCATCCAAAGATTTAGGAAAAGTGGATATAAGGAAAAGGATTTACTAGTGAAACAACAAGTTCAATCAATGAATAGGAATGAAATATTGAGGGATAAAGGAGGTAGAGAAGGAATATGGCATGCCTTTTATTACTAATTACAATCGTCAGTATAAACAATTTTAGGAAATTATTTAAAAAACACAGGCCTATCCTTTGTAGGGATAAAACACTTGCTAAAATACTTTCACATAAGTTATAATTTTTCTATAGGAGAGCCCCCACTTTTAAAAATAGATTCAGAAGGTCCAGAAGATGCCTAATCCACAAAAAAAAAAAAAGCAGCACCAGATACATTGAAATACTACTATGCCACCCATCTTGAGCTGGTAATCAACAGGTGCAGACATATCGATAAAAAGCTTTGGACGCATATTGAGCAACAGTTTAGTACCATCCCCCTCCGTAGGGTGCCGTGGTGGTATGCGGCCCCAATCTCTCTCAAGACCCATCTGACCATAGGCCCCATGCTCTGACTATGCTCCCTGGCCTGCCAAAATCCAGTGATATCATCTAATCATTCTTTACTATACCCCATTTTAGGCAAACCTAGTTTCCCCCCAGGTCTAGATGAAGTCCCTATATGCCGGCTCCTCGAGGGGGGTTGTTTCCAAGTTTCTCACTTCCTTGTGTAGCACCCTGATGTTTAGGCAGGGTTGCACATAAATTTATTTGCCAAGTGATAGTTGCCTTGGCAAATTGCAAGGAGATCAACTGACTTCACCCTACTTCTGGAATTGCTGCACTTCTCTCTTCTGTGGCCAGATGCCTGGTGGCATTAGATAAGAGAAAAGCATTGTAAGCACAGATTAGGAGTATATGGGGTATCTCAGCCAATGGGCAGGAATTTTCTTGAGTCCCTTGGCCTGCTGGGAGAGCCTATTTATTTGGGTGGAGTCAGGTGATTGGGGTGCTGTGCACCTGGACAGCTGTCTGGGTGGACGTGTGTTGTACTGCCCCAGGCTGCTAGGCCAGGGACCTGAGGCCTATCCTGGGGGCATCTGGCTGCTAGGATGTCTAAAGGGGCCTATCCAGAAGCAAGAGAGCAGTGTAGGGTTGGGACTGCAGCTTGCAGCCCAACCAGAAGTGACGGTTCTGCCGGCCGGAGAACCTGTTGTGGTCGGAGGTAGAGGGGAAGCTGTCACCTCTAAGGGACCATCCATCTTATTACCAGGGACCACTGTGAGTAGCTGAAGCAAGTACCAGAGCAGTGTTCTCACCAACTGGGGACGGTAAAGAATTGGTAAACTTCAGCAGGTGCCAAGCCAGGGACCCAGCTTGAGGAGTATCTGTGAGTGCCAAGCTAGGGACCCAGCAGGGACACGAGGGTGACGCTTGAGGAAGATACTGTGTGAGAAGATTGGAAGAGCTCAGGGGATCCAGTGGCAGTGGATCAGCAAGTCTAGTGAGAGAGACTGGGAGTTCAGTTGAGTGAAAATCTACAAGAGGAGATTGTAGAGGAAGTAAAGGAGTTTGTAACAACTTGTGTTAGAAAATGTTACAATAGGAGACAGCAATCCTACTCGTGCAGATGTGGTGTCTTGCTGGATGCCTTTCCGTGCATGGCTGTCTGCCTATAGAGTCTCGGAGTCTGTCAATTACCATTGCAACTGCTAAAGGGTGTCCTGGCCCTAACCCTCTCTCCCACAGTTCTGTTTGGAAGACAATACCTCTCTTTGCATTCAAGAAGTGTCTGGCGCCCATTAATCTACCTTACATTACACCCACCATGCCTTGTAACCCACTCTACAAAGAAGGTTGTCAGCTGTCGCTAACTCTGGAGGTCACCATTAGGCCTGGAGAGGCTCGGGACTTGGCTACACTTGCTTCCCAAACACCTACACGCTTGTCTTTGATGCCCCATCTGGCCTATTCGTATTGGAATTCTGGAAGGCACGACAGCTACATAATTTTCTTTGCAACTTAGGTCCCCTTGCACAGTTTTATCATCTGTTGGTGATGTTCAAATTGTACTGTATGGACAATTGAGTTTTCTCCCATACCCTTCCGAAGATGTATTCCCTGCTGACCTCCCCCACGGAAGACTTCACGCTGTCTTACCTAAGTAAATGGGAACTAGATCTTAATACAACTTTTGCACCCGACCAATGCCGGAACATCAATTATTTTGCTCTGAAGTCCTCCATTTGCACCCAGGAGACTAATTACAAATTTCTCACCCAATGGTGCCATACCCCCTTGGTGTTACATTGTCGCTTCCCTTAGTCACTTAGGGTTACTTAGTAGAGGGATGGATAAGACTGTTTATAGTGGTGAAGGGACCCCAATGCCCCCATGTCCCCCCTTTCCTTTGGATTTAAAATTATGTTACATAACCCCCGAGAGTGGACAGTTCATAGCTGGGGTTTAAATTGAACTCTAGCTATAGTATGTAACCGATACATACATTTATTAATCACTCTCACATCTATGACTCTATGATGTGTTGCTATTTTCTTTTAATGAAACTTTAGGTCATAGTAATCTTACAATCTCACACAACTCTTATTTATATGAACCTCCTTAACAATTTGTGTTTTCCACTCAAAAGTTGGCTGTCTCTGTGTTTTGATACTGGATCGCTAAATTCATGCCTTTTGTGAGTAATATATAATTGAGGAAATATGCAGCTTCAGTTGCACCTTCAAAATAGACATTAATAGATTAATGTGCATTTTTTTTATGGAGCCGGTCCCCAACACTGCAAAGCAAACCTCATGAACTTCTGCCCCCCCAAAAGACCCCCACCCCCCTCAGACAGGCCCCCCCACTTACTGCCCACCACTCACAGACCTTCACCACCCAACTACTGACCCCCAACCCCCACTGAGAGACCCCCAACCCCGGAAAATACCACCCCCTCCCTCCACTAACAGGCTCCCAACCCCATCAACCCAATCTTTATGTTACAGCTGCTGTGAAATCCTGTATCCCCATTGGTTATAATGACTTGTGACTGTGTCTCACTAACCATTCGACATGTAAGGTGTTAACTGAGTTCAGTTACCTCTTCTGGTGCAGCTTGGCACTAGGCTTGTTTTGACTGAATCTGGCTCATGCACAGTTGCTGCAGAGGATACAGACCTTCACGCTACACTGGGAGATGAGACACAGGCATAGCCGCACAGTGGGAGGTGAGCAGCGATAATGGCCCGCATCAGCCCAGTGCGGACCACGGCTGCCTCCCAACTCCCGCGGCACAGCCCTGTCATCAACAGGATGCTCCTGCCAGGAAATGTGGCCCAGTGGCCCTGGCCCACCGGGAATTTGCCCTATGGCCAGTCCAGGCCTGATTCTATCCTAGCGTCACTCCTCTGGTGTGAATCTGGTTGTGAAGTGGATGGTCTATGTGTGGGTGGGTTTTCTGTCTCCCCATTTGATGCATCTACTCTAATTAATAATGTTTTGTGACTTACGTGTATACCTTTGTATTTTTGATGTATCCTGTATGCATACTTTATAAAGAAGCCATGCAGCAAAACATGTACCAGAAAAGGCATAGAGGACTTTGACAATACTATCATAACAATTACAAGGGATGTTTAGCAAATATGTTTTTGTGGAACTCACTATGGATTTTATTATAGATTTGGAATAAATGTCATTGAATTTATACTGTTATATATGACTAAATGAAGTAGCATCTACAGGCTGTCAGCATCTTTATTAAAGGCTAGGTTTACCTTTAAGGGAAATGGACTTTTAATTGCCTGAATGTAGAGTGTTTTTTTTCATACTCACCTGTATGTCAACGCCGGTATTCAAGGTCACATTATTATTGACCACTTTGGGCACTGATTTCACTGTTTGTTTTTATCACATATAACCTGGCTTTTGGTCATAGGTACACTTTAAATTGTTGTATCTTATTTCAAGCTTTGTATGCCTCAGTTGGTATTTAAGATTCATTTCATATTACTAGTTTATGTTTTGTAGATTTATGTTACATGTTTTTTATTTTTCCTTTGCCGTCAGATTTAATTTTGGAATGACTTTGTTCACATTGACCATTTTATACATGTGTCACCTCACTCCTACTATTTGGATTTAGATTCACATATTACTGTGGATCACTTCATTCATTTTTTCACACATGATTTACCTTTTATATAGTTTTTCGTGTCACTAATCACTACAATTGGTTTATTTGTGAGAGTTTCTTTCATAACACCTCATTCCTTTGCATGTGTTATTTACCACTATATTTGCAGCACATTTTTGCTCCCTGATATGGGTTCTGTTCCAGCATATGTGTAGCATATATATCATCAGTGCTGCACTATCATTTCACAAGTTTAACCACATGCCGACCAGCCGCCGCAGTTTTACTGCGGCAGAATGGCACGGCTGGGCGAAACGACATTATGTAATGTCGCTTTGCCCTGTGGCCCCCGGAGCCGATGCGAGTGCCCGGCGGTCTCGATCACTGCTGGGCTCCCGTGTTCGCTCACTGTAAACACACAGTTTCCGGTTCTCTGAGGGCAGAAGTGACAGATTGTCTGTTCATACAGAGTATGAACAGACGATCTGTTAGGTTCCCTGCACAGTCCACATCCCCCTTCAGTTAGAACACTTCCTAGGTTTTTTCAAAGTTTTCGCTTTTTTTGTTTATAGCGCAAAAAATCAAACTGCAGAGGTGATCAAATACCACCAAAAGAAAGCTCGTCAAAAGGATGTCAATTTTGTTTGGGAGCCGCGTCGCACAACTGCGCAATTGTCAGTTAAAGCGACGCAGTGACTAATCGCAAAAAGTGCTCTGGTCTTTGGCCAGCCAAATGGTCTGGGGCTTAAGTGGTTAAATTACATTTGTTCCTTTAGAAATGTCATTTTGCTGTGGCACTGTAAAACACATCACACGGTTGTGCCAATTTACAGGCACAACAGACTAAGGGGACCCTCCAGGCACAATATTTAAAGGAATATATCATTTTTATTGTTAGTCTTTAAGCATTATTAAAATTACTGCTCCTGAAAAAAACGGTTGTTTTTAAAACTTTTTTTGCATTGATACATGTCCCCTGGGGCAGTACCCGGGTCCCCATACACTTTTTATGGCAATAACTTGCATATAGGCTTTTAAAATGAGCACATGTTTGTGTCCCATAGACTTTAATAGGGTTCGCATGTTCGCACAAATTCTTTGCCTGTTCGCATGTTCTGGTGCGAACTGAACCGGGGGATGTTCTGCCCATTCCTACTTAGAACTGTTGCATGTTCCTCTTTTGCTGGCTAAAACCTACAGATCAACCTTATTAATGATTAACTAAAGCAAGATCATAATAGAAACTCATGCCTATGCTCAAGAGGAGGAATCTGTTCTTTTTTGACCTGACCTCAATAATGTGTTATCACCATACTATCTATAGGCATTCTGCCTATAAATTTGATGTGCTCAAAGCCCTGCAAATGTTATTGTTCCTTATACTAAATGCACACCTTTTTTTTTTGTGAAGCTCAGTGTTTCCCACTGCATTTATTGCTACCTTTCAATCACTATAACGTTAGTCATTATATACTAATGTCAAGCTGTTTTGTTCTTTAAAAAAATACTTTCAGCATTTATTACAATAGTGCAAGATGAGTAAATCTTTCATTATCCATATTCTTATTGATGTGGGCAAATCAGCTCATTAATCCAGAAAATATTACATATTACGAAAGTAGTATAATTGAATTGTCATGTGGAATGCTGTATATAGTAGAAGTATAGTCACTCCTATTCTACAGTTTATCCATGGGTCATGAGGCTGCATGATGAAGACAAATCTCAATTTTGTCAGTGCCCAAAAACTATGTAATGTGACATGTGATTCTCTTTGACTATTGTAATAGGATTGTAATAAGATTGATACAATTCATAAGGAGATCTCCAATGCGCAGAAACCTCCCCCACTCAATATCCCATGTCCACAGATACAATCATTACTTCCCTCATTCAACCCTGCTAGCATGGGCATAGCATAAAGGGTTGCAGGGGTCACACACACAACCCTGCCCCTAGCTCCAGGGGGCCCCTGCAGTCTCCCTGTCATTTTATCATATCCTCCACAAAGTCCAGCTCCAATCTGCCCTAGGGCCCCACAGCCACGCTCCAATACTGGGCTTCCACTTTGCCTTCCGCGGTCCACACCCCTCTGTTCTCATTGCCTGGGGAGAGGCTGTGAGCTTTTTCCTGAATGGAGAGGAGCATGGGGTAAGAACAGCCCAGGATGGGGACGTGTCTGTGCTGTGTGCTGGCAACATGGAATGGTAACAGAGCTCAGTGAGTTAAGAGGAGAAGAGTGCCATCCTGTAGCCATGATGGGACAGATGTTACTGGTGAGGTAAGACACCGCTCAGTGTCTTCTAGTCACCAGTGCGAGTAAAAAGAAAAAGAAAAATTTAAATTAATATCAGATATTCAAAAGTGATGAAAAACCTGAGATAGTGAACCAGCTACCTGGATCGTGCGAGGAGCCTGTGGGATGCAGTAGAACTGCCAGGAATACAAACTTATGACGGGCATTACTCCCACTTATATCTTGGTGGGCCTATGTTACTGACGTCATCACGTTTTGTCTCTTCGGAGATTGATGGTACAGCGAGTAGCAGGAGGAACCCCGAGGAGATGCCGCTAATCCAAATATTGACACACCGCGTGTATATCAGCTCTATGTCGTAAGTGCAATCTATTTGAATACAATAAATTATTCTTTTAAGTACTGCACTATGGGCGCAATTTTTGTTTATGTTTTTGAGTGACAAGGATCCAGCAGTTTGGGATATCCAAATAGGTTTTTGGGAGACCGAATTCCCTGTGCTTGGTGAGACCGCTGTTGTGGTCATTTCTGCGGGTAAGGAGGCTACATACTCAATCTGGGTGTAAAGGCTTGTGACAGACCTAGCCAGGACAGAGGCTGTTGGAGAGGACTGAATGCAAGCCTGTTGCCTTTTGATTATGGGCCCTAGCATTTGGGGGAATGGTGCTCTCTGTGAGCTGTATGCCTGGGGACCCTGGGGTGGGTGTTACTTTGGATTCAGCTCCATGTCCCCCCAAAACACACAGACTCTGGGAACCCTTTATATGCAATATTAGAATGATAAGACTGTATTCTGGTTCTGAATAAAGTGAGTTCATGTTAGCAACAAGCAAGTGTTGCCTTGTTTTGTGCTCAGAGAGGTTGGAATATCTGATATCTGTATACAGACTGGGAGGAAGTGGTATATGACGGAAGCACTCAAGCGGAGTGTGGGACGTTCCGTGACATTGGTGGCAAGCAGCGGGAAAGCTTCCTGCAGTCTGGGACATCCAAACTTCCATCTGGATCCAAGGTCCAGATAGCAGGAGAGGAGAGGTACAGATACCAGCCGGCATGGATGAGGAATTCAGAAGGAGGTTGCGAGAGATGCAGATACAGCACAGAGGACCAGTATCAGAGCAGGTCCTGCTGGGATGGTGTGATTCTATTCGCTGCAAACTCTGGAAGGAAGCGCTAGCCTGTGAGCAGCGACACCAGGGAAAAGTTCTCCCCTCCATCGAGGAAAGGTACTGGTCGCAGTACGGACTGCGGGTGCGGTTTTTGGGAGAAAACCACACAAGAAGCAGACAGCTGAATTAAGCAGGCTGGTCTGGGCAGAGATAAAGCTGGATGAGAGCTACAGAGCCCTCTGGTGGCATGTATCCCAAGCATGTCCCTGGATAGCGGATGACAGCCCAACGGAAGGCTTAAGCTACGGCGGCTTGGGACTGTTGTATGTGGAGCTGACAGGGGACTCTAACTTTGGGAGTGATTTGGAGTGGCGGTTGGACGAAATCATGGATTTCAGAGAAGGGCTACTGAACATTTCGGAAGTGCACTGGGCACAGGAAGATTTGGAGTTTCTGGCCGTTCAGGAATGGGCGCTAGAGATCGCCTACAGACGGCTGCTAGACATTGCTCAGTGCCAGGGCTGGGCTCCCTTTGCCTGGGACTATCAGGAAATACCAGCTGACAACCCTGAAATCCTGGCTGAAGAGTCGGCAATGTGGCAGAGCAATAGTGTGCTTTGCCAACCTGCCCCCCGCAGCTATGGAGGCGGAGGTCTTATGGCGGATGCAGCAAGTGCTGACTGACATTGATGATCGTGTTTCTGCATGGGATGATCTTGGATGGAGGAATATGCCTGTCCAGCAGCATGCCAGAGAATCTGCAGTGGAAAATCTGGAGATTGCCATCCCCAAACCTGAAGTGCTGACAACAGGGCAGAGCTCTGCTAACCTCTGCCCAGCACTGATAGCATCTTCTGGATTCCATGGACAGGAGATGGTGAACCTCCATCCCCAGACACCAGTTGCAGAGACAGGGGATTTGATAGACTTTTCTGCTGAGGAAGAACCATCGGGTGAGCCCCCAGCAGAAGAGTTGGGATTAGGGCCAAACTTCATTGCGCTCTGCTCAGCACTGATGGCATCTTCTGAGTTTCACGGACAGGAGATGGTGAACCTCTATCCCCAGACATCAGTTGCAGATACATGGGATTTGATAGACTTTTCTGCTGAGGAAGAACAACCTGATGAGCCTCCAGCAGAAGAGCTGCTATCAGGGCCAAAGTTCACTGTGCTCTGCCCAGCACCAACAGTGGCTTCGGCCTTCTTGAGAGAAGAGGTAGTCGGCCTTTCTCCCACAACACTGACAGGGACATGTGATTTTCTGCCAGCAGCATCTATGGAGTTACAACAAACTTCTCCAGCTGAAGATCTGGTAACTGAACAGAGGGTCCAAGACCTTTGTCCCACACTTTTAGCAATTCCAGAGACTGAGGATTTGATAGAGGTTTCTGTAGAGGAGGAACCACCTAGCAAATCGCAGAAGTGCTGGCAACCGGACAGAGGGTCCAAGACCTCTGCCCCACACCTGCAGCAATTGTGGAGACCCAAGTTGAGGAGGTGGCAGTCTATCGCGATCTGCAGATCACGATCCAAGGAGAGAATGCAGTAATCACCTCACAACTGCAGCTTGATCTGGTGTCGGTGGATGGGGCTTCAGTTCCCACCTGTATACCCCAGGGATGCTGGGCAGTCGGCCCAGATCCCCAACAGCAGGATGGAGTGAGCTCAATCCCCCTGTCTTCTCTCCAGCGGCAGAAAGGACTCCAGGGAGAAGGGCCAGTCCAGGCCTCTCCCCAGCGGCAGATATGTTCTCTGAGAGAGGCAGAGGTTGGCTGGGTGAGTAATACTCTGTTTGGAATAATTTATTTGGGGTACTGTGTGGGTACAGGCAGTAGAGGACTGGGACTACTGACTAACTTCGGAGTCAACCCGTCTGGGGTCTCCTCCTGTGTTAGTCTCCTGCCGAAAGGGGAGAAATGTGACAGACCTAGCCGGGACAGAGGCTGTTGGAGAGGACTGAATGTAAGCCTGTTGCCTTTTGATTATGGGCCCTAGCATTTGGGGGAATGGTGCTCTCTGTGAGCTGTATTCCTGGGGACCCTGAAGTTGGTGTTACTTTGGATTCAGCTCCATGTCCCCCCAAAACACACAGACTCTGGGAACCCTTTATATGCCATATTAGAATGATAAGACTGTATTCTGGTTCTGAATAAAGTGAGTTCATGTTAGGAACAAGCAAGTGTCGCCTTGTTTTGTGCTCAGAGAGGTTGGAATATCTGATATCTGTATACAGACTGGGAGGAAGTGGTATATGATGGAAGCACTCAAGCAGAGTGTGGGACGTTCCGTGACAAGGCTGTTTGGAAGAAGGGCCTTTTTCTTCACGGCTTTAGGCCTATATTGTGTCTTCATACCTACATGGATATCTTCTGATCACTGTCTATTTTATTTGGGACTTTACTCTAGTTCAAACATTTATTTTTATTTTTCACATTTTTTTGATTGTGTTTTTTCACTGTTGGTTTATGTATATTTTCATCCACCTGAACAATATTGTGGATTTCACTCAATGTATTATTCTTTTGGAATATAATATTTTTTGCAATTGTATATGTCATTTGTCATTTATAGAGTTTCACAATACCTAAATAGGTTCACTTTATTATAAATGTAATCATCTCAGGTTTTTCACCACTTCTGAATATCTGATATGAATTTCAATTTTTCTTTTTCTATTTACTCACACTGATACTAGTGCTGCACCCACCCCATATTTTCCACTGATCTGAGTCTGTATTAACTCTTTGGTGCTGGCAGCTTTATTTATTTGATTTACTTCAATTTTTTATTCACATATTGTTTTTGAGCGCAGCGTTAACCGTTCATTTTTTTCCACCATCTTCTAGTCACCAGCTGGGATTCTTTGTACTCCCCACCCAGAGATGTCTGCTTACCCCACTTCCCTGACAACTGGAAAAAAGACACACACTTCCGGGAGGTGACCTTCCCCCAACACCTGCCAACACTGACAAAGAAACCTTCAGAAATTGCTGAGGGGCTGCAGGCTCCAGATTTTGTGTCACATGGATTTGCCCCCCAATTCTAAGTTGTGCCCCCCAAAGCCCCCTGACCACCCCCTCCGCCCTAGATGCTATGCCCAGCTGCTGAGCTCCTTTCCCATTATGGCACTCTATACTGCTCCTCCTCTGCAGGAATGAAATCACATTGCTTTACAACACAGCCAGTCAGCCACAATCTTCACAGGGTGTATCTGCCTACTGCAACTACACTACCGGCAACATAAAAGCCAGATACACCCTGTGGAGGCTGACAGACTGTGTGTGAAGGAATGTGATTCCAGCCCTGTGTAGTGTGGGGGGAGGAGCTGTATACAGTGCTGGGATGGGAAAGCTCTGCCAAGTGATCCGCTAGTGGTCCCTGTCCTCTTATTCTCCAGGGGTGGTCCCTGTCCTCTGATTCTCCAGCGGTAATGCCTGTCCTCTGATTCACCAGTGGTAATCCCTGTCCTCTGATTCTCCAGTGGTGATTCCTGTCCTCTGATGTAAGGAGGAACTCTGGGAACTCAAAACTCTTAAGCCACTTTGAATATCTTGGAATGCGGTGGATGTATCTACAGGCAAGGTGGAAGTGGCGGGTGGTAGTGGGGGGGGGCCATGTCAACTTTTTGCATCGGGGCCCACAAGCTTCAAGCTACGCCTTTTCCTGCTAGTATTAACGAGATTGCTAAACTTTTATCCAACACTCATCTAACCATCTGCCCCCTGGATCCTGCTCCCTCGCAAATCCTACTCTCACCCTCTGACTCGATTCTACACCGACTAACTCACATTTTCAACCTCTCCCTCTCTTGTGGCATCTTCCCAAACTCTCTAAAACATGTGCTAGTTACCAGGGATGAGCCGAACACCCCCCGGTTCAGTTTCCAGCAGAACATGCGAACAGGCAAAGAGGCACATGTTTCCCGTGTTTAGAACAGTCCGAAAGCAAAATGACATTTCTAAAGGAAAAAAAGTCATTTAAAAGTACTCGCGGCTATAATGAATTGTTGGTCCCGGCAATACACATAAAAGTTAATTGATAAAAACAGCATGGGATTCCCCCACAGGGGAACCCCAAACCAAAAATAAAAAAATAATGCAGGGGGGTCCCCCCAAATTACATACCAGGCCCTTCAGGTCTGGGATGGATATTAAGGGGAACCCTGTGCCAACATTTTTTTTAAAAATGGCGTGGGGTCCCCCTCAAAATCCATACCAGACCCTTCAGGTCTGGTATGGATTTTGAGGGGAACCCATGCCAAAATGAAAAAAAACATAATGTAGGGACCCCAAAAATCCATACCAGACCCTTATCCAAGCACGCAACCTGGCAGGCCGCAGGAAAAGAGGGGGGATGAGAGAGTGCCCCCCCTGAACTGTACCAGGCCACATGCCCTCAACAAGCACCTTGTCCCTATGTTGATGGGGAGAAGGGCCTCATACCCACAACCCTTGCCCGGTGGTTGTGGGGGTCTGCAGGCGGGGGGCTTATCGAAATCTGGAAGCCCCCTTTAACAAGGGGACCCCCAGATCCCGCCCTCCCCTGTGTGAAATGGTAATGGGGTACAAATGTTCCCCTACCATTTCACAAAAAATGTGAATATAGTAAAAAAAGACAATACATGCCTTGGGACAAGTCCTTTATTAAAAAAATTAAAAAATAAAACTGTCCCACGAAGTCTTCTTCTTTCTCTCGTTCCGGCGGACCGAAAAAGAAAAAAAAAAAAGCTGCACGCCGCCTACGATCTGCCTCCAAGGGAAGCACCCGCCGTGATGACCGACCTCTCAGGTGACAGCTCTTTTATAACTGAGGGCAGGGCCACACGATGATGCTGTCGGGTGACCCCTCCCCCCTCTGACGCACGGGGACATCCCTATGGCTTTCCCGTAGTATCAGAGGGGGTGGGGTCACTCGGTTACTTTTAAGCAGCCTATTCGAAACTGAGCTCATGATATTTCCTCCCCCAGGTGCCACTTCCCCTGATTTCTCGGTCAATATCAATGGCTCAACTATTAACTTGTCCCTCCGTGCCAATGTCCTAGGTGTTATCCTGGACTCCAAACTAACCTTTCAGCCCCACATCCTATTGCTATTCAAAATGTTTTAGCCTCAACCACAGCAACATCTCCAAGATATGCCCCCTCCTAACCAATGTCACCACAAAGCTTCTAATACACTCTCTGGTCATCTCTTGCCTTGATTACTGCAACTTCCTCCTCATTGGCTTACCTCTAAATAGGCTATCCCCAGTCCATCATGAAAGTTGCTGCCAGGCTCATCCACCTCACAAACCGCTCAGCGTCTGCTATACCTCTCTTCCAATCCCTTCATTGGCTGCCACTCAACCAACAAATTAAATTCAAGATACTAACAATAACTTACAAAGCCATCCACAACCTGGCCCCTAGCTACATCACTAACCTAGTCTCAAAATACCAACCTAATTGTTCTCTTCGCTCCTCCCAAGACCTCCTGCTCTCTAACCCCCTTGTCACCTCATCCCATGCTCACCTTCAGGACTTCTCCAGAGCCTCTCCCAACCTCTGGAATGCTCTACCCCAAAATGTCTGACTTTCTCCTAATTTGCCCACTTTCAGACGATCCCTAAAAACTCATCTCTTCAGAGAAGCCTATCTGGCACCCACCTAACAACTGTACATTTATTTTCTCCATCAGCACATTCCCCACAGTTATTGCCACTTGTATCTCTTGATCTTACCTCTTAGATTGTAAGCGCTAAGGAGCAATAAACTGTATTAAAGTGTATTGTATTTGTACTGCCTACCCTCAAGTTGTAAAACGCTGCATAAACTGTTGGCACTATATAAATCCTGTATATTAATAAAAATAATAAAAGGAGGGTAGGCTGCTACGTTACTGGTCTTTGGCCTAAGAGAAATTCTACCAACATCCCGGAAATAGCTACTAGAAAACAAATATGCCCCTTGGGACTTTCAAGGCAGAATAAACACTGAGTAGAAAGGTAACCTATGTATAATAATCTAATCAAAATTTTATTGGTATAAAGTCTAAAATAGTGACCATTTGGTCAATATACAATCACAGAATAAAAACATGATTTTTACTGCACTTCTGTCTCAGTTCGATTTATGGTTCCTGTGTTGCAGGCCATCCCTGCTGCTGCTCAAGTCTCTGTGCAGGCACACACCTCCAATATTCCCACTATAAGAGGTATGTCTGGTTCCGCTCCACTTCCCCAGCAATTTGGGGGTGATCCAGTTCAATGCAGAGGGTTTCTCAACCAGGTTGGGATATACTTTGAGATGCTGCCCCAGGCGTTTTTCCATGGATAGAAGCAAAGTAGGCTTCGTGATTGCTTTTTGAGAGAGCCTTGGCCTGGGCAAACCCTCTATGAGTGATGCAAAACCCTGTCATACTGAGTTACCCAGAGTTTGTAGCTTCCTTTAAAAGAGTATTTGACGTTCCCACATGCTCAACTTCTGCTGCCAAGAGCCTCATGCCCATCAGAGTAGGAGAACTGTTGCTGATTACGCCATTGAATTCCATACTCTGGCAGAAGAGGTTGCTTGGAATGATGGGGCCCTCGTGGCTGCTTTGTCCCATGGTCTCTCAGATACCATCAAAGATGATATAGCAGCCCGAGGCATGGGCTTTACACATCTCTCTGTGGAGGAGAGGGCCTTCAGGAGGAGGGAGAGATTGTGCCTTTTTTTTCTGTGGCCAGGCAGGTCACTTCCTGAAGTCTTGTCCTCCTTGTCCGGGAGGACACTTGCACCTGAGGTCCTGTAAGGGACAGAACTTAGGTGGAGTTGTTTCATCCCCAATTATCCAGAAGGATAAGCCCCTGGACTGGTTACCCTTTCTTGGTCTGAGTCGTCCGTCGAGATACAGGCTCTAATCGACTCTGGGGCTGCAGGCCTGTTTATAGATGTGCCTTTGTGTCTAAGCACTCGATTCCTCTGCAGCTTCGTGTCACTCCACTTGCCATTAAGGCTATTGATGGGAGACCTCTAAAACTTGTCCATGTGACTCATGAAACTGCTCTGTTGACCATGGCCATAGGGCTCTTCACAATGAGATAATCCAATTCCAAGTCATTTCCTTACCTCATTTTCTGGTGGTTATTGGTTATCCTTCGTTACAGCGGCACAACCCCTCTTTTGATTGGCTTTGTGGTGAGGTTCTTTCCTGGTTGCCACAATACAAGAAGACATGTTTTCAGAAAGTGACTAAGGTCTTGTGCACCCCTTCACTCTCCTTCCTGCCAGAGGAGTACCGCAAATTTAGCTATGTCAAACAGATAGTTTGCCTCCACACCGGTCATATGATTGCCCAATTGACCTTCAACCTGGTGCCATACCCTTTGTCTGTTTCGGAGGACAAAGCCATGAAGTAGTATGTTGCCGGCTCAATTTCTCGAGGTTTCATCCACAAATCCTCGTCTCCTGCTGGTGCTGGTTTCTTCTTTGTGAAAAAGAAGAGTGGCAAACTGAGACCTTGTATTGACTATAGGGGTCTCAATCACTTCACGATTTAAGAATGCTCATCCATTTCCATCGATTACGGAGTTTTTTGACCGCCTCAAGGGAGCAACGGTTTTCACGAAGCTTGATCTGAGAGGGGCATACAGCCTTGTGAGGATCAAGGAGAGCGGCGAATGGAAAACTGCGTTTAATACCACGACAAGTCATTACGAATACCTTGTAATGCCGTTTGGTCTTTGCAACGCTTCGGCGGTTTTCCAGGAATTTATCAACAAAGTCCTCCGAGATTTGTTGCAGCTATGTGTGGTGGTTTATCTCGATGATATCCTCATATTTTCCAAGTCCCTAGAGAGCCGCCACATGGATGTCTACCGTGTGCTTCAGAGGCTGAGATATAATAACCTGTGTTGTAAATTGGAGAAGTGCCAGTTTCATCGTGAACAGGTTAAATTCCTGGGTTATGTCATTTACACTGCTGGTTTTTAGATGGACCCAGATAAACTTTTGGCAGTACTTAATTGGACCCCCAACCCATGGGTTTATGTCCATTGCAACGTTTTCTTGGCTTTGCCAATTATTATCGGAAGTTTATTCATAACTTCTCCGTCTCTGGTCAAACCCCTGACTGATATGACCAGAAAGGACAGTAACCCACAGAACTGGTCTCCGGATTCTATTAATGCCTTTAAGAGTCTCAAGGCTGCCTTTTTTTCTGCTCCTGTGCTGGTTCATCCTGATCCTACGTTACCTTTCATCCTTGAGGTTGATGCATCTGAGACTGGAGTTGATGCTCTACTGTCTCAACGTCCTACCTCTGAGCCCGCTATGCATCCTTGTGGCTACTTTTCCAAGAAATTGTCTCCTGCGCTATGCAATTATGAGATTAGGGACAGAGAGTTGTTAGTGATCATTTTAGCCCTTAAAGAGTGGAGGCATCTTCTTGAAGGTACCACTGTGTCGGTTCTTATTCTGACTGACCATAAGAATCTAACATTCTTGTCTGAGGCTAAACACCTCTCTCCCAGAAAGGCGCGATGGGCTCTTTTCTTGTGAAGCTTCAATTATGTAGTCTCATTCTTACCGGGTACTAAGAATATAAGGGCTGATGCTTTGTCACGACAGTTTTCCTCCACCTCCAAGATGGAGTCGGTTCCTGTTCCTGTGGTACCTCCCGATCGTATTCTGGCTACGGTTTGTACCAGTCTCACTTCACCTTTGATTGACAGAATTCCTGCTGTTTAGATCCATTCTCCTCCTGAGAAACCTTTTTTTTAGATTTTTACTGCACTTCTGTCTCAGTCTGATTCATGTTTCCTGACACATGACATGACACATATATGGATATGGAAAAAAGCACCCTGAAACTCGGATATGCTGGCCTATGAAGAGTGAAAGGCCAATCCTTAGAGGTGTTCACATAGCAATTCCAATGCGTTTCCATGTATTTTCCTTCTTAAGAGTGAGAGAAGGGTGCAAAGATCTATAATATAATGGTACAGTGGTCAAAAGCAAATATATGGCTATTACAATAAACAGGTGAGTCATAGCACAACATACAGGCAGTGCATACTTACAAAGAGTAATCATATGTAAAAAGACAATATGTATGACAATGGCATATTCCAATGAGTATATTGACTACGACCATCCAGTGCATTTCACTCACCATGGAGTAAATCTGCGGGTAAATATGAGTATCAGTTAAGCTGTGCTGAAAAAAAAGAAGGTGTCATCATGTTTTAATCCTGTGATTGTATATTGACCGATTGGTCACTATTTTTGACTTTATACCAATAAAATGTTGATAACTTTTTATACATATGCTACCTTTCTACTCTCTAGTGTTTAGTCTGCCTTGAAAGCCCCAAGGGGCATATTTGTTTTCTAGATTCTCTTTGACTATAGTTTATTTAAAAAAAAGCAAATGGAAAATATAGTAATCTAAAAATGAGGAGAAAGATTTTTTTTTTTTATCTTGAAGAGTTTTGTGAATTTCAAAGAACAATGTAAAGCTCCACCTCCTGTTCAATTAAACCTTCATATGATGAAGCCATACTACTTTGTATATTCACAATAATTGATAACATTAGGCAGTGGGAGTGTTAGATGTCATTGATGTGAAATCTGAGAGCGTGATGAGTCACTTTTATGTTCTGCCACCTTTAAGGGAAAGAGCAAAAAATAGAGAAAGAACTGAGAAAAGGAGAGACAAAACATAAGGCATGGAACAAATCTCACTTCATTTACCTCTTCAGCTTTCTACTTAATATACATCATCCTATTATAATAGGCTGTGCCTGACAGTCAGAACTAACAACCTAATTTCCTAGCACTGCAATGGTAACATATAAAAAGGTTAATCTCAAATACACATTGAATAAATCCTAAATTGTTCTTGTAACAAACATGAGCAACATAAAGTCATTTGTATAAGCAGAAGTTGACTCAGTAAAAAAACCTTATGTCAAAATGGTCAGATAACTTATTGGCAATTTTGGCAGCTGAAGTTTTATATGCAAATCTTGGCTTTCCTGACCTCTTCCAGGGTCCCAAGCTTCCTGTTTGATGATGATACATCACATTGCATTGCATATCCCAAGCCAATAGCAAGGTTTGGGAGGTTGAGGCACCTGGGACTTTTAGACTTGGGTCTGAAAGGGTATACTAAGTGAAACAGTTTAGCATGCACTTCTGAAATCACCAAACACAGCACCACACTGCAGCAACTTGAATATTATATGCAATGATCACATTGCAATACCAATTACCAATTCATTTCAATGGGTACCTCTTGCAAGGCCACTGTGAGAGCAATAGCAGTAGGGCTAAAAGAGAGAGGAGATAAGGGTGCTCTGGTGGAGGTGGGTAGCTGGTCAGAGGGATGATAGTGATGAGATGGCACTTCTGGCAGCACTTTGGTTAGAGGAGAAGCAACTCTGAAGATATAAAAAAGGAAAAGAAAGGCGCCTCTAAGTGCAGTATGTAAAATTTAATAGAGTGCACAAAGGGTTAAAAGCACTTACAAGATTGTTGAGTGTTAAAAGACATGATAAAATCAGGAGTCCTCATCTGTGGCATGTGTCCATCCTCAGCACGGTGGTAGAGAGCAGTGTAGAGCCGTCCAGCAGCTGTAAAGCGTTCTCATGCGTGTTGAAAAGAGGAGGCAGCAGGGAAGCCCGTATTCACTGCGGGACACACAAGGCTGATGGTGTTAGTGTAGAGAAGGGGGTGGTAACGCGTTTCGGAGCATGTGCGGCTCCTTCGTCAGACCTACGCCCACACTCCTCAAGCTGGCTTATAAATGGTGAGGGGGAGGAGCAAGGGGAGGAGTTTGGGCAGATACTAAATACACAATGATAAGGGAAGTGACAGATGTATTATGAAGACGGCCAAGACGACCGTGCACTCGCAAAATGGATTATTAACGTCAGTGCTATATACAATGAAGTCCTGAAGGAATTTGAAACAGGGTTACAGGGCACAGATGTCAGTGGTTAAATTAACAATAATAAATAAATAAATACACAAACATAAGGTTGACATTGAATTAATATACAGGTGTGTTACATGGTCGGCCGGGTGTCTATATGAATGTGTTATAAAGGCGGCCGGGCATTTGTACACATGCAAATAGGGTCGTAAGTCTAATGTTGAGTTGACAATGAATAAATCTACAGCCGTGTTACAAGGGCGGCCAGGCGTATATACACATGTGTTACCGGGGCAGCCAGGCATCTATGTGCACGTGTTACAAAGGCAGCCGGGCGTTTGTACACATGCAAATAAGGTCGTAAGTCTAATGTTGAATTAACAATGAATAAATAATAAATAAATATGTAGCCATGTTACAAGGGCAGCTGGGGAGCTATACACCTGTGTTACAGGGACGGCCAGGCATCTGTTGTAAGGGGATAAAAAAAAAAAAAACTACAGAAGGATAATAGGAGGTGGTGGATACTTATACAAATAGTGCAGATTATGCCTGTAGCAATGCTCTGACGATAATAGATAATAATAGATAATAATAGACTGTAAATAAGTATGCGAGTGTGTTACAGGGGCGGCCGGGCATTTACACACCCGCAAATAAGGTCACAAATCTACTATAAGGAATTAACTTATAGGAATAGGTAATAAGATGTAATGGATGCTCTACAAATAGTATTTGATTGTGACAGATGGCAGATATGTACATGTATAACAGGCAAACACCATGACGTATGGATATGATAATAAGCAGGGATGAATGATAAATGAACCATAATATTACAGTCTGTATGTTAAATGTGGTATCATCTAGTAAGGTGCTAATTTCCAATTCTTCATTGATACCTCCAGGTGAAATTACGTCAAGAGCGTATATCCAATAAGTCTCCCGTTGGCAGAGAAGTTTAAATCTCTCTGCTGCAGGGAGAGTGGCTGGTATGGATTCGATGATCCATACTTTTAGGCCTACGGTAGATTTAGGGTGATGTTGGGTGAAATATCGTGGGACGCTATGATGGTCTTTACCGGCCTCGATGAATCGGCGGTGCTCTCCAAAACGCTGGCGTAGGGGGCGTATAGTTCGACCTACATAGTGGAGGCCGCAGGGGCAGGTCAGGCAGTATACTACATGGTCTGTAGAACAGGTGTAGAATTCTGAAATTTTGTATGTTTTATTTTTAATCGTGAATGTTTTTTGACCATGTTGTACAAAACTGCATGTAAGGCAAAGGGGTTTGCGGCATTGATACATCCCAATCATAAAAAAGAGTTGGAGTGAAGATGACGTATTTGTTTTCTTTTTGAGTTTGCTTGGGGCAATCTTTCCCTTAATGTTAGGTGCTTTCCTATATGAAAATTTAGGTTTATTTGGTATACTGTCTTTGAGATGGGGATCCTGCAGTAGTATTGGCCAATGTTTATGAACTATGTGTTCCATATTTTTGTATTTGTTATGAAATTGAGTCGTGAACCGAATGTCCTTTGATGAATTCATTTTATGGGTATGAGTATCAGGATTGACGTATGTGATGTAGGCTTGTTCGATGAGTGAAGGAGGGTAGCCTTTTTCAATAAATTGCTTTGTGTCTGATAGTCTGACTGCATGGTGCAATTATGTCTGAGACGGCAGAATTGACTTTTTGGAATATTTTTTAACCAACGAGGGTAATGGCAACTATTGTAGTGCAGATAGGAATTCCCAGCAGTGGGTTTGCAATAATTTTTTGCATGGATGCGACCAGTATCATGAAATAGATCAAGGTCTAAGAATGCTAGATGTGTTTTATCGTGAACAGATGTAAAGGATAGGCCCATGTTGTTATCATTACAATGGGAAACAAAAGATTCAATATCATCGGTATTACCGTCCCAGATAATAATGATGTCATCAATATAACGACCGTAAAATATAATTTTGGCCATGAAAGGGTTATTCGCCCATATGTATCGCGTTTCCCAAAGACCCATAGTTAAGTTGGCATATGAAGGTGCAAAATTGGTGCCCATGGCAGTGCCATGGGTTTGAAGGTAGTAATGGTCTTCAAATATGAAATAATTGTGAGTCAGGCAGAAGAATGTGGCATCTAGAATGAATTTAGCTTGGTTTGGATGAATAGATGGGTCTTCTGACAGAAAGTGTTGTATGGCCTGCATGCCGACATTATGGGGGATGGATGTGTATAATGATTGGACATCCAGTGAGAGCCAGATGTAGTTGGGCTCCCATTGGTATGGACCTAATAATTCAAGCAGGTGTATTCCATCTTTGATATGGGATTGTAAATTGGAAACAAAAGGTTGTAGAAAAAGGTCTACATACTGGGAAAAATCACTAGTAATACTGTTCATAGAGGCAACTATGGGTCTGCCAGGGGGGTTGGTAGTGCTTTTATGTACTTTTGGTAAATGATAGAAATACGGAGTTTGATGATATTTTTTAACCAAGAATGAAGCTTCGTTTTTGGTAATTACATTATCTTTGGTGGCTTGGTTAACTAAAATTGTAGCATCAATAGTGAAACTAGGTAGGGGGTCCTCTTGCAATTTTGTATAGGTTTGTGAGTCTCCAAGTAGTCTAATGGCCTCTTTGATGTAGTCTACCCGGTTTTGCAACACAATGCTACCGCCCTTATCTGCTGATTTAATGATAACATTCTCATTGGTTTTCAATAAATTGAGGGCTAATCTTTCTGGGTATGTTAAATTGTGATTTTTATAGGGGTTATGTTGCTGTTGGCACATCATCAATAATTCAGAGTATACCATGCTGTAAAATGTTTCAAGGCATGGGCCTTTAGATTGTGTGGGATACAAATTAGACAGGGGATGAAAATTGGTGTGTTTAACCGCAGGAGAACAATTTAGATGTTGGGTATATAAAAGGGCATCTGATTCAGGATTATCAGGGTTAAGGAACGGTCCAGTTCCTTCGTGATATAATTCTTCTAATATATCCAAGGCTATTTTTTCGTCTAGGATGTTGCTATAGGCTGAAGAGGGGGAGGTTGTGTCGATTGAAATGATAGATGCATCTTTAGCTGCTTTTATATTATAAAATCTTTTGAGGGTAAGGTCTCGGATAAACTTGTTCAAATCTTTGAACAACTGGAAGGCGTTAGGCAAATTAGTTGGTGCGAAAGTAAGTCCTTGTGTGAGTAAGATAGTTTCCTGCGTTGTGAGTGTGTGTGAAGATAAGTTGAAAATCTTCACCGTAGGTGTTGTTTTCTGCTGTGTGGGCTTGGGTTTATGTTTTCCTCCTCGTCCCCTACAACCTCTTTGGTGTACTTTCTTTTTGACGGCCTGGTGGGGAAGAGGCTGGGCCCTAAAAAAGAGACCGCAGGTAGTGCTGCGTCTGAAGTAAGTTGAGCACCAGTTACAGTGGAATAGTCAATGGTGCCCCTGGAGCTGGGAGCGGATGGAATAGTGGAATTGCTGGAGGTAGGGTTATGAGATGTGTGTGACATACTCGTATGGAAATTTGGGATAGTCTGGTGTGAGGTAGATGGGGAGACTGTACTATTTGATTCTAGTGTGGTAGATGTATTTCTTGCAGGGTGGTTATGGCTGGTATTACTATTCTGTTTAGTAATTGGAACTTTGCGGGTGTCAGTAGTATTAGATACTCCACTGATGCCTGTGGTGGTGTTATTCCTTCTGGATACACTACTTGTATCTATAGTAGTGGTATTGTTCTGGTTGTTATTGGAGGGTCTAGGTCTATTGATGGTGGGTTGTTCCTGACGATTAGAGGTAATAGTGACCACCCAGGGGTCAATATGCAATAATGAGGGTATACTGTTCTCGTTTTTGCGTTTCCACGTAAAAACTTTATTATGATTATAATCATCTATATCTCTTTTGAATTTCCTCAGTTTTGGTACGAATGAGGATGTCCTCTTGATGTTTGGTGTTTTGTTTGAGGGTGTTGAGCCATCTGTCAGGAAGTGTATTGGTGAGCTTTAAAATATCGTCAGAGAGGATTTGTACTAAATGTACTGCTGCATCATATTTAATAGTTCTCTGTTCGATAATAATACTGATCCACTTTTGTGTACAGAATTCAGCAATCGAAAGCCATTCCTTCTCGTGTGGTTGGTCTAGAAATGAACAGTCCTTTAATATGCGTAGGCCTCGGGGTGAAATATGCGTGGAATGGTATTTTTCTAAAAAGTACCTATCCCACCATTGTGTATTGGCAGAGGTGCATGCCCGTTCAAATCTTTTGAATAATATACATAGATCATTATATTTGGGATGAATAAATTTGTTGGTGGGTGTAAATAGTGTGCTTGGAAGCACTGGGTACAAAGTGTCCAATGTAGAGTATTTTAAGGTTTCTATTTCCTTCAAGAGTTCCATGATATGCAGACAAAAAAACAAAAACAAACAGGGAGTGATAGTGAGAAAGGAAGATTAGTGGAGAGGGGGGAGGGGAAGGGTTTGGGCTGATGAGGAAGCAGAGGGAGGGGGTCAAATGGTAGGGAAAGGAGCACACAAGACACAGTCACTGTTCAATCAGTTGTACTGTCCATGGGTCTCCTTGATGATAGCAAGGTAAATCCTGTTAGTCTATGAAGAAAGAACCTTGATATAACGATGATGTCGACCAAGCTTGTTCCAGCCTAAGCAGCAGCCAAGAAGCTTCAATGAGGTATAAAACAGAGAGGAGATAAGGGTGCTCTGGTGGAGGTGGGTAGCTGGTCAGAGGAATGATAGTGATGAGATGGCACTTCTGGCAGCACTTTGGTTAGAGGAGAAGCAACTCTATATAGCTCCCCAGCTGCCCTTGTAACATGGCTACATATTTATTTATTATTTATTCATTGTTAATTCAACATTAGACTTACGACCTTATTTGCATGTGTACAAACGCCCGGCTGCCTTCGTAACACGTGCACATAGATGCCTGGCTGCCCCGGTAACACATGTGTATATACGCCTGGCCGCCCTTGTCACACGGCTGTAGACTTATTCATTGTCAACTCAACATTAGACTTACGACCCTATTTGCATGTGTACAAATGCCCGGCCGCCTTTATAACACATTCATATAGACACCCGGCCGACCATGTAACACACCTGTATATTAATTCAATGTCAACCTTATGTTTGTGTATTTATTTATTTATTATTGTTAATTTAACCACTGACATCTGTGCCCTGTACCCCTGTTTCAAATTCCTTCAGGACTTCATTGTATATAGCACTGACGTTAATAATCCATTTTGCGAGTGCACGGTCGTCTTGGCCGTCCTCATAATACATCTGTCACTTCCCTTATCATTGTGTATTTAGTATCTGCCCACACTCCTCCCCTTGCTCCTCCCCCTCACCATTTATAAGCCAGCTTGAGGAGTGTGGGCGTAGGTCTGACGAAGGAGCCGCACATGCTCCGAAACGCGTTACCACCCCCTTCTCTACACTGACACCATCAGCCTTGTGTGTCCCGCAGTGAATACAGGCTTCCCTGCTGCCTCCTCTTTTCAACACGCATGAGAACGCTTTACAGCTGCTGGACGGCTCTACACTGCTCTCTACCACCGTGCTGAGGATGGACACATGCCACAGATGAGGACTCCTGATTTTATCATGTCTTTTAACACTCAACAATCTTGTAAGTGCTTTTAACCCTTTGTGCACTCTATTAAATTTTACATACTGCACTTAGAGGCGCCTTTCTTTTCCTTTTTTATATCTTCAGAGTAGGGCTAAAAGGAAGCTGAAACGGGGGAGGGGGGGTGTGTGCATGCGTGGCACGATGCAGGACAGCAGCTCTCCTTAGCAGCTCCACCCACCACAGAGACAATAAGCACACTGTGCAGGGCTAAATCGAAGTTTTGACACCCAATTTCAACCAGCACCCTTGCAGGACACCCTCGTGCATGCTGTCAGGCAAAAGGGCTCATGGTTGCCAATCTGAACACTCCCTAACCAACTATTTACTCTGCACAAAGGACAAGGATGCCTCAAGATGGTGCCCGCTTCTCTCCTCAAACCTCCCCTGCTGCCTCGTGTGATCCTCCCGGAGAAGGCTACAGCACAACATGACAGTGAGTACCCTTCTCAAATCACAAAAGCAGATTTGGACGCTAGCCTGTCAGATATATATGATAAACTAGCTAACAAGATACAATCTGAGTTGCATAAAGCAACTATCGCTCTTAAACATGAGCTTCTCTGGGAGTGTACACTGACATACTGGACACCAAACATGACGAACTGTCTCTAGCACACAATGATCTAAGGAAGGATTATGAACTAATAGCTGAGAATTACTCCTATCTCACATATCAGGTTGAGGATTTAGATAATAGAAGCCGCAGGAAAAACTTTCGGATTCATGGAATCCCTGAATCAGTTACTGAACTGATGCCTGCTGTGTCTAAATTGTTCCAGAACCTCCTCCCTGAGACCCCTCCATCTTCATTCATTTGCAACAGAATCCACAGGGCCCCCCGCCCTAATCCACCACCTGATAAGCCTCTGGGTGATATCATCCAATGCATGAAGGATTTTATTACAAAGGAGAATATACTAAGAGCCTCCAGAAATACACACACCATCAAATTGGATGGCACAAAGATTCAAATATTTCCAGATATATCACAGGCCACTTTTGAAAGAAGATGCAAAATGAAGGAAATAACATCTGTCTTACAATCTGCTCATATAACATACAGATGGGGATTTCCAGTCAAACTCACAATGGCACCACGTGAACAGTTAAAGGGGTTGTAAAGGTAATTTTTTTTTTTTTTTAAAATAACAAACATATCATACTTACCTTCACTGTGCAGCTCGTTCTGCACAGAGTGGCCCCGAACCTGGTCTTCTGGGGTCCCTCGGCGGCTGTTTCAGCTCCTCCCCGCAAGCATTTACCACCTTAATGCGAGCTCCCTCGCACGGTGGTGAGTCCTTGCGGGCGCGCTCCCGTGATACAGCCGGCGGCTATAGCCGCTCGCTGTATCACTCGGCCCCGCCCCCCGGCGCGCCGCGTCATCGGATGTGATTGACAGCAGCGCGAGCCAATGACTGTGCTGCTTTCAATCCATCCACTGCAGCCAATCAGCGACCAGGCTGAGCTGCAATGAGGACGAGCAGCGAAGATTCGAGGCGTCAGGTAAGTAAAACGGGGGGGCTGGGGGCGGCGGTACTGTCAAAAGTTTTTTCACCTTAATGCATAGAATGCATTAAGGTGAAAACATTTTTATCTTTACAACCCCTTTAAATGTTGCAGAAGGCAAAGATCTACTGGTCAAATTAGGATTACTAGACCCAGAATCAAATCCAAGACCTCCATCCACTCCACAATCATCACCTATTTGGGCTACCCCTTCCTCAAACCATGATCAAAGAAGAGTGAGACAATCCTTCAGAAATATGGTCCTATAAATGGACAATTTATATACATTTAAATCCGGAGAACTTTCCATAATATAATATACTTCCATACCACTACATGGAAAAAGAAGCACCAAGCAGGGAAGTTTGAAATGGATCATAGAGAGAGATGAACAGGTTCCCCCCCCATTTTATTTTTTGATATTTTTTGATATCGCTTATATTCTTCTCTCTCCAATTTGACTACCAAACTATCTGATAAGCAACTTTCCATAAGTTTTAAATAGGAAAGTAAAGGGAAAAGATTTAAAGTAACATGCAGACTTAATCTGTTGTATAAAGATGGTGAGTCTCTCCACCTCCACTTGTTTGACCCCCAACTCACTTCCAGAACCCATTCATAGATCATAGAACTTTTGGTTTATTATGACCGGGCTCCTCGAGTGAGTAATGGACAATATGGTCCAAGTTTATATGTTTTAAGGGTAAAATGGTTCATTCAGTTTGACCCCCTTTTTTTTAGTTATTCATTTCTAGGTTTTGCAACATATTTTCTTACACTAAAAGGTCTACCGTAATTAATCAATAGCCAATATTGTTAATTTTACTATTACTCATTATGTCCACATACGGTAAAGTATCCCACATATTTTGGGACGGTTACTACAAAAAGCTGTCTTATAACTATGTCATTCGTTTTTGCAATTTTGGTGAGGTTTTTTTATTTTACATTAATAATTTATCTCTTATTGCCCGGGGCATTGTGGGTATCACTTATCATTTCATAAGATCTTTCCCTCCATTTTACCAAAATGATGGGGGTTTCGCACAATGCTCAGGGCATCAATTCACCTCAGAAACATAGAAAAGCATTTTGCCACTATAAAATATTAGGGGCTGATATAATCTTATTACAAGAAACCCACTTTTCTACAGCCAATCATACCCAATACTTTGATAAACCATATAGCCAGTTTTACTGTACAACTTATAATTCTAAATCTAGGGGTGTAGCATTCTTCATAAAAAATAAAAAATAAAGGGTTTTTAAAGGGCCGTTTAATTACAATTGCCTTGATATATGCACCGAATGAAGCACAATCCACTTTTTTTATAGATTTCTTTGATATCCTAGATAAATACCAATCCCCACATTTGATAGTAGGAACAGATTTTAATCTAGCAGCTCATTTGGCGCTTGACAGGAATAGAATGGTACCATCCTGCAAAGCATTCCCAAGATCACTAAACCGTACACTAAATAATCCCCAATTGGTGGATACATGGAGAGCTCACATTTTACTCACACCCACATGATAGCTTTGCACATCTGGATTACATCTTTTGCACCCCTGATCCTCTTGGCCAACTCCTCAAAAGCAGATATTCATTCATGTCTTCGGTCAGGCCATCACATTGTCTCCTTTACAACTTCACATATAGGCCTTGTCCCCACATCCTATAAATGGCACATAAATGATTCTCTACTAACAGACCGCATGATTACACAGCAACTAACAACTCACCTTAAGGACTATTTTGCTCATAATACAACTCCAGATATGCCGCCCACATCTATATGGATGATGGCACACAAAGCTGTCTTGAGAGGTCACTTAATTAATATAGCATCAGCAAATAACAAATCCAAACTAGTGGACATAAAATCTCTCACTAAAGACTTTGATCGTTTATACTACAAACATAACCAAACCCCTTCCAGGGGCCTCTTAAACAAAATTCAAGAAAAATGTGTAGCCTTGGACACATTATTATCAGCAGACACAGAGAAGGCTCTGAGATAGGCTAAAGCAAGATTCTTACTATACAGCAACTCGTCCTCTACCATGTTTGCTAGAAAACTAAATCAGTCCACAAAACCTCCTCATGTCTATAAACTACGTAACATATCAGGTAACTTAATTTCCCATTCCAAAGAAGTTATGGAGATATTTCAGACTTTTATAAAAAACTTCTCTCTACCCCTCAAACATTACCCAAACAATTCTCCTTACATTGGCTTGAAGATATCCTGCCCCCACTCTATCCAGCCAGCAAATTGAAGCCCTAAATGCCCCATGTTCAGATATTGAAATAAATCGTATTAAAGGATCCCTCAAAACCTCTACAGCACCAGAACCTGATGGTTACTCTACAACATACAGGCATACCCCACTTTTAAGTACAAAGTGCAAAATCAGGCTCACTTCTGCATAGAAACCAATGAGCTTCCAGGTTTTATTACAAAAGCTTAATTGAACAAGCTGGGGTTCGAAGCTCATTCGTTTCTTTGCAGAAGTGAGCCTGATTTTGCACTTTCCAGCTTTAGTAAATAAACCCCATTGTGTAATTAAAAGTGGGGTATGCCTGTATTATAAAAAATGCTCCTATAAAAAAGTGCTCCTATTCTGACCCCCACCTTTCCAAATTATACAACTATATCTTACAGGAAAATCAATTTCCAAGTGAAAAGCTCTTAGCAAATATGTCTCTTTTACCAAAACCCAATAAAGATCATACCATTCCACAAAATTATCGTCCAATCTCAGTCATTGATAATAACCTAAAAATATTTGGCCGTATGCTGGTGGATAGACTGGCTTCAGTTATTTCCCCTTTAATCCAATCAGACCAGACTGGATTTATTCCAGATAGACAAATCACAGACAACTTATGTTTAGCAACAAACATGATTCAAGACTCTAATTTACATTCTCATCCAACACTTATGCCCCGTACACACGGTCGGATTTTCCGACGGAAAATGTGTGATAGGACCCTGTTGTCGGAAATTCCGACCGTGTGTAGGCTCCATCACACATTTTCCATCGGATTTTCGGACACACAAAGTTTGAGAGCAGGATATAAAATTTTCCGACAACAAAATCCGTTGTCGGAAATTCCGATTGTGTGTACACAAATCCGACGGACAAAGTGCCACGCATGCTCAGAATAAATAAAGAGATGAAAGCTATTGGCCACTGCCCCGTTTATAGTCCCGACGTACGTGTTTTACGTCACCGTGTTTAGAACGATCGGATTTTCCGACAACTTTGTGTGACCGTGTGTATGCAAGACAAGTTTGAGCCAACATCCGTCTGAAAAAATACTAGGATTTTGTTGTCGGAATGTCCGAACAAAGTCCGACCGTGTGTATGGGGCATTATACTTAACCTTGGTATCCACAAGGCTTTTGACAGCTGGTCTCATTTAGATTTATTACTTCCCAAATATGGTTTATGCAATGAATTTCTACACGGTTTCAGAGCTTTATATCATGACCCGCAAACACGTAATAAACCCCCTGGTAATAATTAAGAATTCTTCCCAATAAGTAGGGGCACCAGGAAGGGGTGTCCACTGTCCCCCCTCCTTTTGCTTTGGCCATTGAACCCCTTGCCTGTTTTATCTGGAACAAGTAAACATCAAAGGTTACCCTAACGGCTCTAGAGAATTCAAACTAAGCCTATATACAAATTATGTCCTATTATTTCTCACTGAACCATTAATCTCCCTATGTCACGTACCTTACAGCCCAAAATGATGAGGGTGGCCTCTTGCATGGTCCCGATCCAAGCACCCCTGGTGGTGGGTGCAAGGAGTGCAAGGGCAACAAAAGGGTGCAGGTGCCTGCAGGCAGGAGGCTGGAACTTGGAGATACAGGAACCTCTGCTGAGGAGATGTGGAAACTGATCACCAAACTTGTTCAGCGGGAGCCAGATCAGGATCAACAGCAGAATCAGGAACAGGCAGGAGTCAGCAACAGGCTGGCAGCGGGGTACCAAGTCAGAAGGCAAAACCGTAGTCAGAAACAGGCAGAGGTTGGCAACAGACGGGCAGCGGGGTACAGAATCAGGAGGCAGAGCCGTAATCATAAGTTCAAGCCAAGATCAGTATTGCAGGTAGAGGCAGGTTCAGCGGGCAGGTGAGATCCAAGAGAATGGTCAGAAGATAGCCGGGTTTTTAGGAACAAGGTCAATCAGGCAGAGTAACAACAGGAACACAGGAACAAGCTGAAGACAATCCAGCACTGATGCTAGGCAGACTCTGTTTATATAGGGTGCTGTGTGCTAGGATTCACACCAGCGTACATGCGTGTGCGCATGCGCATTAGCACATTAGCACCTTAGCACATTGGCGCATGCGTGTTAGCACATTAGCACATCGGCGCATGCGCGTTAGCACATTAGTGCTTGGCACTCGCGGGTGCGCGTTAGCACGCGTTCGCATAGAGGTGCCATTGTGCATGCCCACCCTGGATCTCATTTGTCTCTGGCTATGGTTCCGTGCATGCACATTGGCAATACCAGAACGAGGATTCGCAGCTGCTGCACGGAGACGGGTGCTTGCTGTGTGAGTTCTCTGACACCCTACCAGACCTTATTAAAGAATTAGATATATTTTCATGACCTTACTGGTTTAGGTGTAAATGTATCCAAATGCTCTGCTTTGCCCATAAATATTCCACCACTGATGACATCTTTTCTAAAAGAGAAATTTTCATTCATTTAGTGCTCTAATTCCTTTAGATATTTAGGTATGCATATTACCCCCTCATAAAAAACTCTTTTTTCATGCCAACTACCCACCATTATTTACTAATATTAAAACCTTACTTAAACTATGGTCAACTTATCATATTTCGTTCAAGGGAAGAATAGTTGCTACAAAAATGGTTATTTTACCCAAGCTATTATTTTTCTTTAAAGCTCTCCTCCTTTTAATCCCTAAAAACACCTTGTATTTACTCCAGAGAGAAATCAATACATTTATTTGGCAGAACAACCAGATTCAGCTACTCTCTTATGTTTAGACCTCAATCAAGTGGAGGGTTAAGCTTTCCTAATTTATGGTTATACTATCTTTCATCAAGATTCACTCAATTAGCTCAATGGTATGCTCCTGCTGCGCAAATCCCCTGGCTTTTATTTGAAGAACAATCAGTTCTTCTATACCATTTACACAGTCTATTATGGTCCAAGTCTGTCCTACTCCAGAAGATCAGTCCCCTAAACATAGTGGTAACTCAATCTATACAACAATTATGGAACCGACATAAAGACAAATTTAACTTGGCACCCGCCACTCCTCCCTTAGCATCCTTCATGGGAGATTTCTACTACTACCCCCCCCTCCTTCGCTTACAACAACCAAAATTCATTGACCATATGGCAATGCCACAAACTAACTAATTTATTCATTTAAGATCATTTACCCTAGACAACGGTTTTTGCTCTTTTACAGATTTACAAGCAGAATATAACCTCCCACAATGAGAACAAACGAATTATACAAAAATAAAACAATTCTATCACAAATATTATTTTCTCACCCTTCATACTCCCTTTTCACAATTTTTTCACAATTTGAGCAAATGTTTATCCTCCCCCAAGAGATAGAGGATTGATCACAAGAATTTACAAAAGTCTTAATGAGTGTTCCATGCCAGAAAAATTCAAACCTGTACTCCAATTGGAGACTGACCTAGACCTAGATCTTTTTCACAAATACAATGGGATATGATCTGATATCTACAAAAATGCACTAGAACAATCTCTATCAGGGAATCAGCTATGAAGCTTCATGCTAGGTGATATTTAACCCCTGACAAATTAATTATTTCTATCCATCAACATCCCCCCTATGTTTTAGGGGCTGCCTGAACAAGGTACCTTTTTACATATCTTTTGGAACTGGAAACATCTTAAAACCATATGGCAACAAACAAAGCTCAAAATAGAACAACAAGTAGAAAAATGTCTTTAATACCACAGATGTGCCTTTTATTCACACCCATACCAGATATACCTATTGCCTGCTCTAGACTAATCCATACCTTTTTTAGTTCTATCCATTGGATATATAGCTTTTAACTGGTGCTCTACCTCCATACCCTGGCCTCAGGTCATGAACAAAATAGAACAAATCAAACTCTCAGAACGCATCCATCATATACTTTTTGACACCATGCGTATCTTAAAAAAAAATGGATACTCTGGGAAATATCTTTACTTTAATATTGTTTTTCCTTTAATCTTCTATATATTCTACTTATCTTACCTTATGATTTAGTAAAATCCCAAATAATATACATTTGTTATTTTTACACTATTGAACCATTAGTATAATTCTACTATTTTACTTCACCCATATGTGTACTTGAATTTTGTAATATTACTTTTTATATACCTTAACATGAGTATATTGTATCATGACCTTTTCTATAATAAAAATCATTTGTAAACAAAAAAGAAAGGACACTGACACAACACCAGCACTTGATGTTGTACTGCATGTGCTGTCTGTGTAAATAGAACTTTAGAGGAAAAGTTGGTATATTTGTGCATATAGATATGGCTCTACTGCTTGATCTACTGATTGATTTGACACAAGCAATGTTTACCTGGAATTGGACTTTAATTCTTGTTATATTCCTATTCATACTCATAGCCTTCATCATATACACAGCTTGAATTATACAGACAGTTGTTGAAGTCCTAAAGTAGGGAAAACATCACAGCTGTGTGATGAGTGCATTCTGCTCTAATCCACCTACAGACTGGTGCAGAAGGCTAGGAAAGTAAAGGTAACAACACCTCAATTTTGAAAATTTTAGGGAAAGAAAGGAAAACCACAACATGTTTAGGGAGAGGTAAGGTTGGCAAGTAGGGAGGCACTTGGGTTTTGATCCTAGAACTGGAATAATTTTTACAAAATATACTCAAATCTTCATAATATAATGGTATTACCTTCATTTCCCGCTTTATTCCCCTATCACATTATGCCAACTATTACATGTCAGGTGCACATTTAAAAAAAGATAGGAAAAAAGCTACTTATAAATAATCTTTGCTCATATCAGTAAACTAAAACTTTATTTCAGGCAGATTTTGAGTCACACATTCATATCATATTCTTTTCATCCTTAGGCAGAAATAAAAAAAAAAAAATCCTTGAAGCATTTAAGATAGCTCATCAGAGACACTTTGAATCTAAGCATCCTAATTCATTAATAAGAACATTATTAAAATCAGCACTAAAGCCTCTTCAATTAATACAATATGCAGAGTGTCCTTCAGTCTTTCAGTTCTGGAAACAAAACAATTTACAGCTTTGCTTGTTATGATAGGAAAATGAAATGAGTATTGGAAATGCAATTTGTGTAATACATCCCATCCACCTGCCAAGTGAGAACACCCTTACTTTTCTTTTTTGATCACTGTAAGAAAGTATTTTTTATTTAATGTATTTATTTTTGGCTTGATATGACAATTGCAAGAGAATCTGCAAAGAAGTACAAAGATATAGATAGTTTTATTTTGTGAACATCAGGCAAGCTGCTAAATTGATATTTATTATATGGGAGTATCACCTGCTGAAGGATTTTTATTTCTGCCCATTCAGGCCAGAGATATTCTGCCACACAACCCAGCCAGACTGGTGTCCTGATTTGTTTCTGCTGCAGAAAAGACCACATCTATGTCACCTGCCCTTAGCCTGATATTGGATCATTTTCTCCTGTTTGCCTGTTCATTCTCAGAACATGTGACTGCAGAATACCTGATTGGTCTCATGTCCTGCCCTACCCTCTTAAAAACATAAAAAAGTGATGGCAGAAAAAGACCAAGTAGTCCATCGAGTCTGCCCATTTTGTTTATTTTTTTTTTTGTGTTTTTTTTGCGCTAACTTTATTGTCTGACTATAAATCTATGTTTGTCCCAAGCATATTTGAATCCATTTACTGTTGACTGGCTCACTACCTCTGGTGGTGGTTTATTGCAAGCATCAACTACCCTTTCAGTAAAATAATACTCTCTAAGATTTGTTTTGAACTTTCCTCCAGTTAGTTTGAGGTCTTGTTCCTGTGTTCTTGATTTTGGTTTCCTATTGAAAAAACTGCCTTCCTGAACCTTATTCACCCTCTTGATGTATTTAAAGGTTTCAGTCATGTCTCCCCATTCCATTCTCTCCGCCAGACTGTACATTTAAGTTCCTAAAGCCTTTCTCGATGTTTTATTCCCCAAACTTTTCACCATTTTTTTTTACCCGGCTCTGGGCTCATTCTATTTTATCAATATCTGTCTGTAAGTGAAGTCTCCAGAACTGGACACAGTATTCTAAATGAGGTCTCACTAAATATCTACAGTGTATAGGGGAATCAGGAACTCCTTCCTCCTGCTGGTGATCCCTCTAGTGATGCATCCTAGAATTATATTCGTTTTTCCCACTGCCTGGGAACACTGCTCATTTTGAAATCATCTGAAATAAGTACCCCCAAATCTTTTTCTTCTGCAGTGCTGGCCAACACTGTACCACCCAATGTTGTACTCTCCAAGGGGATTCTTTTTCCCTAGGTGCATTATTTTACATTTACAAACTGAACTGCAGTCTCCACTGCTTCACCCAATCTTCCAGAAATGCCAAATCATATCCCATTTTACAGACCTCCAGGAACATCAACCCTATTACACACATTTGTGTCACCATCAGCAAAAAGACGTGCCTTGCCCAACAAACTTTTAGTTATATCACTTACATATGGATTAAATAGAACAGGACCTAGTACAGAGCCTTGTGGTGCACCACTAGTGATTGGTCTCTGTTCTGAGGAGTGAATCCCATTTACAACCACACTTGGGTATCTATCCTTTAGCCAATTGTATATCCACATAACCACCCAAGGGTTAAGTCCTAGCTTGTACAACTTTTGTATTAGATCATTATGTGGAATTGTATCAAATGCCTTGCTTTGTCTACAGCACCACCCTGGTCCAAAACATTGGTAATATAGTCAAAGTCTCAACGAGTCTGCACGTTGGTGTATTGGGAATGCCAAAAGGCTGAATTCAAGACATGTCAGGACAAATTTTAAATTATCAAAAACACACACAAATTAAACAGTTACATTTTTGTACAGTTCTACAGCTTCACTATTAAATTATAAGGGTGGCCTTGTACAATCTATTTACAATCTCTAGCAATTATTTCAAACAGTCTTTCTCAACCATGGTATTGTGGAACCCCAGGGTTCATCCAGAAGATGCTAAAGCAGAGGTGGTCAACGTTTTTTTCATAACGGTGCCTCGAGTGCAGCCAATGATATCGCCAAAGGGCTTCACTTAAAATAAAGTTTACTAAACCCACAACAGTGAAATCAGTCTATATATGTAGTAAAGCATGCTTGTTATACTCACTGTGGAACCTAAGGGGTTAATCATCCACATTGTGTTCTCTGATCCACCCCTTCTTTCAGTGTCCCCAATCTATTTCTTGATAAAACAGTGCCTTTGGAGTCACTCTGCACATGCTCAGTTTGGTGTGTGCCAGAGAGTTTTTTTTACTTGGAAGGGTGCATGTGATCAGCACAGGGCCAATCACCACTGTTCAGACAGAGGGTCTGGGGTCCTGCAGCCTCATAGGACAGTCAGAGTAGAATGAAAATACCTCCTACAAGCTTTAATCAGACACTAATAGAAGTCACAAGACTGCTATATACTGCTGAGGAGAAAAGGTATTTAGCAATTCATATTTACTAAAATAATTGCATTTCCATGTTCTGTGTACCGTGGGAGACCAGATATAGTGAATGCAGGGTCCTGGGTTTAGTAACACTTTAAGTGACTATTCTGTCTCAGAGACAGCAGATACATACCAGTATATAGTCAAAGGCCATGGGCATGATACAAGAAATGGTTAGAGACTGTAGACATGATACAATAGATAGTTAGAGACTGAGTTCACGATACAAGAGATGATCAGAGACCATGGGCATGAAACAAGAGATGATCAGAGACTTTAGGCATGATACAATAGATGGTTGGAGACTGTTGGCATCATACAAGAGATGGTTAGAGACTGCAGACATTATACCAAAGATGATCAAAGACTATGGACGTGATACAAGAGATGGTCGGAGACTGTGGACATTCTGCAGGGGACTGTGAACATGATATAGGAGTCGATGGAGACTGACAACCTGCTTAAGATACAGTCATAGATTGGAGAAACATTACACGAGACTGCGAGCTGAACAGGACACCGTCTCTCTGTGCCTCTCTGCGCCAATGTAACAGGAGTTACCAGCAATCGGCTGAATGTAACTTTTTGTAATTTTTTTTGCAGATTGTACACATTTGCAACTTGGCTCTTTCTCAAAGTGGCGATTTCTATAAGTGGAATGCACTTCTGACTCTGCACTTATCATCTGACTGTCTAATCTGAAAATATCATCTTTGTTCTCCCACAGGTATGCTCTCACTGCTGCAACTCCAGCTAGAATCGCATTACTGAAAACTGTCTCCTATGTCTCTTAACTCTGGTATGCTCTTACTGCTGCAACTCCAGCTAGAATCGCATTATTGAAAATTGTCTCCTATGTCTCTTAACTCTGGTATGCTCTTACTGCTGCAACTCCAGCTAGAATCGCATTACTGAAAACTGTCTCCTATGTCTCTTAACTCTGGTATGCTCTTACTGCTGCAACTCCAGCTAGAATCGCATTACTGAAAACTGTCTCCTATGTCTCTTTACTCTGGTATGCTCTTACTGCTGCAACTCCAGCTAGAATCGCATTACTGAAAACTGTCTTCTATGTCTCTTAACTCTGGTATGCTCTTACTGCTGCAACTCCAGCCAAAAACTGAAACACTGCTGTCTGCTTTTCTTATGTGTCTCTAATAATGCTGGTATGTTTTTTTTTTTTTTACTTAACTGTTTGTAGACCTGTCAACATTGAATGAATGAATGAATGATTTATAAAGCGCTGCAAATGCGAACTGAATCGCCTCAAGGCGCTGGATGCATTCTTTGATGTCAGCTTCTCAGAAAAGGAAGGTCTTTAGTTTTTTTCTGAAGGCCTGGTGGTTTTCTTCCATGCGGATGTTGGTAGGAAGAGCGTTCCATAGTCGAGGTCCTTGGACTGCGAATCTTCGTTCTCCCTTTGCTTTGTAGCGGTATTTGGGAATGGTAAGGAGGTTTTGGTTAGCTGATCGAAGACTGCGATTCGGTGTGTAGTGTTTTATTTTCTCGCGGAGATATGGTGGGGCGTTTCCTTGTACGCATTTGTGGGTGAGGCAGAGGGTCTTGAATGTGATCCGTTTCTTCACGGTTAGCCAGTGTAGGCTCTTTAGGGAGGGGGAGATGGATTCCCAGGGTTTTTTCCTGTTAACAGTCTTGCCGCCGTGTTTTGGATGAGTTGTAAGCGCGCAAGCTGATATTGGGGTAGTCCTACGTAGAGCGAATTTGCGTAGTCGAGTCGGGAATTGATGATTGTTCCCACAACTGCCGCTTTGTCCTCTTCTGGGATGAAGGGGATGAGTCTACGTAGTTGGCGGAGGAGATGGTGGGATCCGCTCACCACTGATCCTATTTGTGCATCCATTGTCATTCCTGAGTCAAAAATGACTCCGAGACTCTTGGCTTTGGTGCTTGGGGAGATGGTCTGTCCAAGGATGGTGGGAGGTGTCCATGTAGTCTTTATTTTGGAATTTTTGTTAGCTTGTAGGAGAAGAAGTTCTGTTTTTGATCCGTTGAGTTTGAGGGAGCTAGTGGTCATCCAGTCATCTATTAAGGAGAGGCAATTCTGTAATTGCTGATGAAGGTTTTTTTGTCCGTTGATACGAAGGTAGAGTTGGGTGTCGTCAGCGTATGAATGGAAGCAAAGATCGGTTTTCCTGATGATATTGAGAAGTGGGCGGATGTATATGTTGAATAGTACTGGTGACAAGGGTGATCCTTGAGGGACTCCGCAGGAGACTGCCCGGGTTTCCGAGGTGAATGTACCTAGTTTCACTGTCTGGGAGCGGTTCTCTAGGAAGGATGTAAACCATTTCAGAGCAGAACCTGTAGCTCCTGCTACTTCAGCGAGGCGGACGAGTAAAGTATTGTGGTTCACTGTGTCGAATGCTGCGCTGAGGTCTAACAGTACCAGGAGACTCTGTTCTCCGTCGTCTGCTGCTTCAAGGGCATCATCCCATATTTTGAGAAGTGCTGTTTCTGTGCCATGGTCTGGGCGGAAGCCTGATTGCAGAGGGTCCAGGAGTTGGTGTGTGTCCAGGTGGCGTTGTAGCTGTTGTACTACCGCTTTCTCCATAATCTTGGAGATGGTGTTGAGGCTAGTTATTGGTCTGCGGCAGTTAGGGTCCTTAGGGTCGAGATTGGCTTTCTTTAGCAGAGGTTTAACGATGCCTTGCTTGAGGGAGGTTGGCACAGTCCCTTCTTTGAATAATTGATTTATGAGCTGTGTTAGGATAGGGCCAAGATGTCGGAACATTCTTTAAGCAGTTTAGTGGGGATGATGTCGTTCGGTGATGTGCTGTCTCGAAGGCTTCTGATGATGTTTTTGGTTGTGTCTATGGTGATTGGGGACAAAATGAAATTCAGTGGTTGAGTGATGTTTGTGTCGATATCCTCTTTTTGCTTTGGTTCAGTTAGGGTGATCGTTGTTTTCTGATGGATTGATTTCCGAATGTTGTCGATTTTGTCGATGAAGAAATCTGATAACTCATTGCAGAATTCTTGAGTATCGTTTCCTGGGGGCTCTAAGCAGGTCGGGTTCATAGACTGAGCCACTATTTTGAACATTGAACATTGAACATTACAATGCTTTATCATCTCCCTTGTCTTACACAAAATTATGGCCCGTTTAACTTTAGTGCCCTCTTGCTAGTCTGTTTTTGAATTAGGAATTTTGCCCTGTTAACCTGCCAAGCTTTATTACCTTCTTAGTGATAATTGATATCCACCCACACCCCACCCCTATCAGTATAAGTATACGCTTCTCTTGGGGGAAGCATTTGCAGGGGGTACACATTTGCAACTTGGCTCTTTCTCAAAGTGGCGATTTCTATAAGTGGAATGCACTTCTGACTCTGCACTTCAGCGAATGCACAAAGTGAAGGGACACAAGATAAACACTTTGAAAACCACCACACAGACATCACGTGACCTTGTTTACTCCTTTTAGCTCTTTCTCCATGTAACATGCATTCTCTACCACTCCTTTTGACAACTCTGTCCTCTATCCTTAAACTATCTCTCCTTCACCCCTCTTCTCCCCCCCATAGCATATATATATATCACCCTCACTTCTGTCCTCTCCTTATTACTGCACCCACCAACTCCTGCTAATTCTGAATCCACACACACTAAAAATCTCCAAGACCCTGGGGCATGTCCCTTCATATAAATCCCACTCCCATATTACCTCCCTCACCCTCTTGCTTCTCCTAACCTCTGGAGATATATCCCCAAACCCTGGGCCTCCATCATTTAACTGTACCCCATGCACCCATCACCCTGCACCCTCTGGCAGCAGCCGCAATCAACACAATTTGGTTCCCATTTCTATTCTTCCCAAGACCAGACTCCCTTTCTCTTGTGCCCTTTGGAACTCCCGCTCTGTCTGCAACAAACTCACCTCTCTCCATGACCTCTTTATCGCCAACTCATTTAACCTACTCGCCATTACCGAAACCTGGCTCCACGAATCAGGCACGGCGTCTTCTGCTGCCCTATCCCATGGTGGTCTTCTCTGGACTCACTCCCCCAGATCCAGTGGACGTAAGGGAGGAGGTGTCGGAATCCTCTTAGCTCCACATAGCACCTTTCAGGTACTTCAGCCACCTCCCTCTCTGTCACTCTCCTCTTTCGAAGCACACTGTATTCGTCTTTCCACTCCAATCTCTCTAAGGATAGCCGTGATCTACAGGACCCCTGGACCAGTATCAACCTTTCTTGATGACTTCTCTGCCTGGGTACCCTACTTTCTTTCTTCTGAAATCCCCACAATCATTCTCGGGGACTTCAACATCCCTATTAATACTAACAATCCTGCCACTTCCAAACTTCTCAGCCTAACATCCTCCTTTGACCTGAAGCAGTGGATACATGCTCCTACTCACTCAGAAAGCAATATGCTTGACCTCGTTTTCTCTCACCATTGCACTCCATGCAACCTCTCTAACTATCCGTTGCCTCTCTCTGATCATCACCTTATTAGTTTCACTCTCTCCCTTTCCTTCACCTCCTCTCCCTCCAACCGCCTTAAAGTTACCCACAGAAACCTACTTCATCTGAACCCTTCTCTTCTCTACTCTGCTATCAACAACCTCTACGACAAAATCTCACCCCTATCCTGCACCAACCTAGCCACTTCTGTCTACAACACTTCACTTCTAGCCTCGCTGGACTTACTGGCCCCCCTCACTACACACAGAATCAAGCCCAGACACCTTCAACCTTGGCAAACAGATGATACTAGAAGTCTGAAAAAACGTAGTTGTGCTCTTGAGCGCCTGTGGAGTAAGACTAAGTCTCAGAGAGATTTCAACCAATATAAATCTGCCCTCCAAAAATATAATTCCAGCCTCCTCTCTGCCAAGCAGGCCTATTTTACCACTCTCATTAGCAACTTATCATCCCATCCCCGTCAACTCTTCTCCACCTTCAACTCTCTGCTTCGTCCTCCACCGCCTCCACCCGCCAACTCACTTACTGCCCAGGAGATTGCCAATCACTTCAAACAGAAGATTGATACAATTCGCGTGGAGATTTCTACTGTTCCGATACCCTCCATGCTTTACACTTCATGCCCACAGGCACAATCATTACTTCCCTCTTTCAACCCCACCACTACAGACGAAGTTGCTAAACTACTTGCTAATGTCCACCTTACCACCTGCCCTCTGGATCCCGTTCCCTTACAAATGCTATGTTCACCCTCTGGCCCTATGCTACACTCTTTAACCCACATCTTCAATCTCTCCCTCTCTTCTGGCATCTTCCCCAACTCTCTAAAACATGCACTTGTCAGACCCATACTTAAAAAAGCCCTCACTGGACCCATCCAATCTTAACAACCTATGCCCCATCTCCTTGCTACCCTTCTTATCCAAACTCCTCGAATGTCTGGTCTACAACCGACTGAGCGTCCACCTCGCTGATAATAACCTTCTTGATCCATTTCAGTCTGGATTTCGTCCTCAACACTCCACAGAAACTGCTCTCCTAAAACTAACAAACGATCTACTAACGGCCAAATCAACACTATTCTGTACTCCTACTCCTGGACCTCTCTGCTGCCTTTGATATGGTTGACCATCCCCTCCTCCTTCAAAAAACTACATGCCTTTGGTCTCCGTGACTGTACACTTAGCTGGTTCTCTTCCTACTTATCCAACCGCACCTTTAGTGTTTCTTACAACTCTACTTCCTCCTCTCCTCTTCCTTTCTCTGTTGGGATCCCCCAGGGTTCTGTTCTTGGACCTCTCCTATTTTCAATCTACACCGCCTCCCTGGGTCAACTGATAGCCTCCCATGACTTCCAATACCACCTTTACGCTGACGACACCCAAATCTCTTTCTCTACCCCTCAGCTCACTCCCTCTGTTTCCTCATGTATCACTAATTTACTATCAGATATATCAGTCTGGATGTGACACAACTTCCTCGAACTCAATCTATCCAAAACCGAACTTATAATTTTTCCTCCCCCATATGCCCCTTCCCCTGATCTCTCTGTCAAAATCGATGGCACAACTATAAGCCCATCCCCACATGCCAAGGTTCTAGGTGTAGTCCTAGACTCTGAACTCTCCTTCAAGCAACACATCCAATCAGTGTCCAAATCCTGCCACCTCAACCTCCGCAACATCTCCAAAATACGCCCCTTTCTAACCAATGACACAACAAAGCTCTTAATCCACTCACTGGTCATCTCTCACCTCGACTACTGCAACTCCCTTCTCATTGGTTTACCTCTACATAGTCTATCACCTCTTCAATCCATCATGAATGCGGCTGCCAGACTCATCCACCTTACCAATCGCTCTGTGTCTGCCACTCCTCTCTATCAATCCCTCCACTGGCTTCCACTCAGCCAAAGAATTAAATTCAAAATTCTAACAACTACATACAAAGCCATCCACAATTTCGCCCCCAGCTACATCACTAGCTTAGTCTCTAAATACCAACCTACTCGTTCTCTTCGTTCCTCTCAAGACCTCCTGCTCTCTAGCTCCCTCGTCCCCTCCTCCCATGCTCGCCTCCAGGACTTTTCCAAAGCCTCTCCAATCCTATGGAATGCCCTACCCCAATATGTCTGCTTATCTCCTACTCTATTAGCTTTTAGACGATCCCTGAAAACCCTTCTCTTCAGAGAAGCCTATCTTACCCACACTTAACAACTGTATTTTCTTTTTTTTCCATCAGCTCATCTCCCACAGTTATTACCTTTTGTTTCCACTTGACCCTCCCTTCTAGATTGTAAGCTGTAACGAGCAGGGCCCTCTGATCCCTCCTGTATTGATTTGTATTGTAAGTGTACTGTCTGCCCTCATGTTGTAAAGCGCTGCGCAAACTGTTGGCGCTATATAAATCTTGTATAATAATATACTAATAATAATGTAACGCGGAGAAGAATGGTGTCAAATAAACAAAATAAGGGAAATGACATGGACATTCACTGTATTGCTCATTTAAGCACAAGAGACTCCATTTTGTTCGTACTGTTGAAATGTGTTCTGTAACGTTCACCTAACACACAGACATATCTTCTGCTCTCTCTCTCTCTCTCTCTCTCTCTCTCTCTCTCTACTCCCCCCTCCCCTCTCAAGGTTTTACTTTTGCAATTGTTCTATTCGCTAGCGTTTAACAATAGATTTCTATTTGTTAGCTTATAATAACATATTTCTATTTGTTCATTTTTAATAACATCTCACACCACCCCTTTCTTATCTCTGTATAAATAACATGTAATAATACATTTTGGCACTGAACGGACATTTTAAACAAAGTGATTGTGTCCTGTGAATCTGTTCCTGCAGCTGCAGTATTAACTTTTGTTTTAGAGTCCCAATCAGAAATAGTTCCATAACATGTGGAAGTTTCCTCCAATCCTCCCAAAACATGACCTGCATAGGAGGAGGTTTACGCTCAAGGGGTCTCCTTTGTCTTTAGTCTATCTTCCACACATTCTACCTTATTGTCATTTTAAAGAGCCACAATGTCTAGCCCTTCAAAGGGAACAGAACAGTCACTCTGTGCAGGCAGATCTCTGCTCACACAGTCCCACAAAGACAGGACAGTCCCCCAATATGATATAATGGATCAAATGAGCCCAGGTGTCAAGTAGGTTGACACAGATTTCACATTCAAACCACCCTTTAGTCAGATACAGGTGTATGGCACAGACCCTCTGGGTGTAGCACACACATTCCGAGGGTTCCTTCTGCAGAGGAAACTTAGCTTGGACATGGCTCCAGTAGTAACACCATCAGCACAGCATAGCATATTCTCATTCCTCTCTACCAGAGCAGATCTCTGGGACACTGGTATGGTCACTCCCTGGTTCTACTAAGTGCTGGTTCCCAGGTTTGGCGATTTGAATTTACTTTCCAGATTGGTAGGCAAATCCTAGCAGGTCCTCCACTACAATGTATCTCTTGACCATTTCTACAAGTTGGTCTGCTGTCTTGGGGTCTTCATAAATCACCCAGTGCTGTAAGTTGTTTGGCAGGGACCTCAGGTACTGGTCCTCTCCAACATGAGCCGCTCCATCATCTGAGGACCAGAATAGGCCTCCAGCTGCAGACATTTCTTGACCATTTCTTGACCAGCTGAACCAGGTTTTCACTTCAAATGGCTTTTAAGGATGAATTGCTCATATCTGAGTACCAGTTGTAATGTGGAATGCCCATGGTCATCGGCAAGCCAATTGTAAAAGTAAAACATTCTTTAGTATTTACAAAGCAAACATAACAGCTTTCTTCAGCGAGACAGGAAACAAAACAGTTCAGACTCCTGGTACAAAAATCAAACTTTGGCTCACTGCCTGTAAAACTTTGTCCTCTAAGGCCTGGTTCACAACTGAGAGACTCAGAAACACAGGTAAAATCAAGCGATTCTGCCCATGATTCCAAAATGCGCCAAAGAAAACTGCACAACATTAAGTGAATGGGCTGCCCTACAGGTTGCATCAAAAACATGCACAAAAAATGTGACACCACACCCCTCAGATGTGAATGCAGCCCCTATCTCAAGGGTTTAAAAAGCCATTTCACCAGCCACTTACTTTCATTCACAGCAGTCTACCACTCTGTCTCCCAAGTTTGTTCCTGCCTCAGACTCCACTTCACAGACATCTGCTGGCTGATTCGTCTTCCTTTTAGACTGGGTTCACACGATTGCGAAATAGGATGCGGGTTTCCCCGCATCCAAAACACATAGTAGGAAATTGTGACCGGCTCTCTATGGAGCCGGCTCGCACATCTCCGGAGTGAATTGTGAATTGCACAGGAGCCCTGTGTGTCTTTTGGTCCGTTTCAGGTCCAAACTCAGTCACAAATTTGGGCTGAAATCGGACCTGAACCGGTGAATGGAGTACTTCAAAACTGCATTCAAATTGTCCCCCTTAAGGGGACCCCAACCCAAATAATGAGAAAACATACCTGTTTTTCAGGACCCATCCCTGGCAACCTGTTCACTGATTATACAAGTATGCTATCAAAACTCTTGCACAGCTTGATGCCTTGCTTTATAATTGTATGTATACTGTTCTGTTCATGCAAAACTTCTTCATCTTCTACAATTTTCTTAGCTAATTTAAAGATTATCTGTTAATTAAATTTCCTGTATTATGGATATATATAGTACAGTATTGTTTCAGCATGCTGATAGTGAAAATTGAAAAATTAGTTATTGCATACTGTTGCATGTTTTTAATCATTTAGCATCCAATTTTGTTTCATTTGATGAAATTCATACAAAAGAAAAGATTGTGACTTACTGAAATGTGGCTAGGTTTCTAGGAGCAGTTAGCAACTTTTTACGCTAGTCTTGGTTGGTACCCATTTAAGAGTGCCACTGCCATTCGACACCTCAATTAGGCATGATGCTGTGCAAATGGAAGTGCAAATGATTTGGTCATATATGAAGACTGTCTATTTATGTGAACAAGCTAGATGTTTTAAGCCTAAACTTCTGGGTCACAGAAGAAGACTCTGACTACACTGTTCTGCTTGGATGCAGCAAGAAACTGGCTGCACACAATGATACTGTATCAGAACTGGTGTGATTTTTGTATGATTGGTGTAAAATACAATGTTCATTTATGCCTTGCTTATAGTCACAACCATAATTACAATTATGCTACTTGTAATTTTGTGTCTCCAGCAAATATAACCCTTTAAAAGCATTCTGGATCCTTCTGAAGAAGCCCTGATTGGACAATATGCATAAAGGGCAGAACCCCAAAAATGTAATTATGCTGATTAGGGATGAGCCGAACACCCCCTGGTTCGGTTTGCACCAGAACCTGCGAACAGACTGAAAGTTTACGCGAACTTTAGGACCCCATTAAAGTCTATGGGACTCGGGGGGCGTGGCCTGAAGCATGGAGGAGTAAGTTGCTCTCTTCTGGAGCTCCCGCACACGCCGGCTCTCAGCGCTTCCCAGCACCGCCATCCAGGTCTGTTATGGGGAGGAAGGGTGGGGGAGACAGACACCGAACCCCCGATCCACACCCAGAAGGGGACATAGACCGGTTCTTCACGCATTTGGGTCACAATCGCTCCGGCCCCCCCTCGTCCAAGATGGCGCCCGCCCGGACCTCTGGCACACACACTGCCTCACAGGGAGCTGCCTAACAGCGCTCCACGCCACACATGAAAACCAGGCAAAGGCCCCGATCTCCCCCTGATTCTGAAGCATGATTCACAAGTTCAGCCTGCCATTCCCCTGAATCCCACAGATCCTATACCGGATGGGACATGGAAGCATATATCAAAGCTCTCCCCACCAGACACGATTTTGAGGCCTACGTGCAACACTTAGAGCGTTCATACAAACAGGAGATGTCTGAGCTACGCAGAGATATCACTAACAGAATTGAGGAGGTAGAACATAACATGGAGGAAACTGCATCCACTTTGCAAACTCATGACACTATTTTGCATGAGCATACCCTTCAGATTCAGCAATCGATGTACCATCAGGACGATCAGGAAAACAGGGCCAGACGTAACAACATACGCATACGCGGTCTCCCTGAATCGGTTGAAACCAAAGATCTAGCACCGGCAGTTACCGCCATCTTTAATGACTTGCTTCAGAAAGACAAGGATGACCTACTGGAGCTCGACCGGGTTCACAGAACCCTCGGCCCTAAAAATTCGAATCTAGAGCACCCCAGAGATGTGATCTGTAGAGTACATTTCTACGCGGTCAAAGACGCCATCATGCAAGCTGCACGTGCTCAATCAGCCATATACTTTAACAAAACCATAGTGTCTCTCCTCCCTGATTTATCCAAACTGACTATGGACATGCGGCGGGCTCTGAAACCCCTTATTGGAGCCCTTAAAACTAAACAGATCAAGTACCGCTGGGGTTTCCCCTTTAACCTGTTTGCATCTCACGAAGGAAAATCTGCGACGTTCCGCACGCTAGGTGATCTACCCAAGTTCCTTGGAACTTTTGAACTGCCACATATTTCCATTCCTGATTGGCCTCTCCATGCTGCCACTCCGGGCTTCAAAGCTGCACCAGGTTGGCAGAAACGTTCAAAGAAGAACAAACGATCCAAGTCGGACTTTTCCTCTGCGACCGATGGATGAACTCTCTTCTCTGAACCCTTGTCAATTTTTTCCCCACAGGTTACTAGCCGGTGGTATCGTTCCCGGTTACAGTTTCATTGGAACACTTGAATACTAACCCAATATGTTTTACTTCCTTAATGTAGGATTTATGTTAAAGTTTGTGTTCCCTGATTTCTTTGACGCACGGTGTCCCGATACAAGGTCACCGTCCTTCAAACTCCTACTTCCTACCTATGCAAAATTATTATTATTATTATTATTCAGGTATTATATAGCGCCAACAGTTTACGCAGCGCTTTACAATATAAAAGGGAGACAATACAGTTATAATACAATACAATACAATACAATAGGATTAAGAGGGCCCTGCTCAGAAGAGCTTACAATCTAATAGGGTGGGGCAGGTGGTACAAAAGGTTGTAACTGTGGGGAATGAGCTGGTGGAAGTGGTAGGAGATTAGTTGGAGACGTGATAGGCTTTCCTGAAGAGATGAGTTTTCAGGGATTGCCTGAAGGTAGCAAGATAGCTGGATAGATGGAGGTAGCGAGTTCCAGAGGATGGGAGAGGCTCTGGAGAAATCCTGGAGACGAGCATGGGAGGAGGAGATGAGATAGCTTGAAAGCAGGAGGTCTTGAGAAGAGCGGAGAGGTCGATTTGGGTGATATTTGGAGACAAGATTAGTGATGTAGCTTGGGGCAGAGTTGTGAATGGCTTTGTATGTTGTGGTTAGAATTTTGAATTTAATTCGCTGGGTGATTGGGAGCCAGTGTAGGGATTGAAGTAGAGGGTTGGCAGACACTGAGCGGTTGGTAAGGTGGATAAGTCTGGCAGCAGCATTCATGATAGACTGAAGAGGGGATAGCCTATGGAGCGGTAGGCCAATGAGAAGGGAGTTGCAATAGTCAAGGCGAGAAATAACAAGGGAGTGAATGAGGAGCTTGGTGGTTTCATTTGTTAAAAAAGGGCGAATTTTAGAGATGTTACGGAGGTGAATTCTACAAACTTTTGACAGCGATTGGATTTGAGGCTGAAATGACAAGTCAGAATCTAAGATTACACCTAGTACCCTGGCGTGAGGGGAGGGACTGATGGTTGCATTGTTGATTTTGATGGAAAAGTCATGGAGGGGGGCACGGGCGGGGGGGAATATTAATAGCTCAGTTTTAGAGAGATTTAGTTTAAGGAAGTGGTGCGACATCCATGCTGATATGTCAGTTAGTAAGTTAGTAATGCGAGAGGAGACTGAAGGAGTGAGGTGAGGAGTAGACAGATAGATTTGGGTGTCATCAGCGTATAAGTGGTATTGGAAGCCATGGGCAGTTATTAGGTGACCAAGGGAGGAGGTGTAGATAGAGAAGAGAAGGGGTCCAAGAACCGAGCCTTGGGGGACCCCCACAGAAAGGGGCAATGGAGAGGAGGAGACAGAGTTGTAGGTGACACTGAAGGAGCGCTGTGATAAATAGCCAGAGAACCAGGATAGAGCAGAATTTCGGAGGCCAAGGGAATGTAGTTTATTGAGAAGGAGCGGGTGGTCAACAGTATCAAAGGCCGCAGAGAGGTCAAGTAGTAGGAGTATGGAGTACTGGCTGTTGGTTTTAGCAGTTAGTAAATCGTTAGTGAGTTTTAGTAAGGTAGTTTCCGTGGAGTGCTGCGAGCGAAAGCCAGACTGTAAGGGGTCAAGAAGGTTATTTTCATTGAGGTAGGAGCTAAGACGGTTGTAGACTAAGCGTTCTAGAAGTTTAGAGGTGAATGGGAGTAGTGAGATGGGTCTTAAGTTGTTCAGGTCGGTAGGGTCCAGTGAGGGCTTTTTAAGAATGGGAGTGATCTGTGCATGTTTTAGAGGGGAGGGGAAAATGCCACTAGAAAGGGAGAGATTGAAGATGTGGGTGAAGGAGCATAGGATAGAAGAAGAGGGTGACCGTAGTAGTTTTGAGGGAACAGGATCCAAGGGACAATTGGTTAGGTTGGCATCCGAGAAAATTTTTGTAACCTCTTCCGTAGTAGCCAATTCAAAAGAGGAGAGGGTTGAATGTGCTGCTGGGCAAGGTATGATGGGTGGGGAAGACGTACGCACAGTGGAGATGTCCTCACGAATTGCATCGATCTTGTCTTTGAAGTGATTGGCAATCTCTTGGGCAGTGAGTGAGTTAGTGGGTAGAGGGTAGTGGTGGACGAAGCAGAGAGTTAAAGTTTGAGAAGAGCCGACGGGGACTGGATGACAAGGAATTAATAAGAGAGACAAAGTAGGCTTGTTTGGCAGCATGGAGGCATGAATTGTATTTTAGAAGGGCAGATTTATATAGGGTGAAGTCTTGCAGGCATTTGGTTTTACGCCACAGTCGTTCAAGAGCACGGCAATGTCTCTTGAGATTTCTAGTGTTGTCAGTTTGCCAGGGTTGTAACGGTCAGGGCCTAATTCTGCGTGTGGTTAGAGGAGCAAGTGCATCTAGTGATGATGAGAGTGAACTGTTGTAGACAGAAGTGGCCAGGTCAGGACAGGACAGGGGAGAGATTATGTCATATAGGTTGTCAGTAGCAGAATAGAGAAGAGAAGGGTTAAAGTGGCGAAGGTTTCTACAAGTAATTGTTTGCTGCTTGGAGGGATGGGTGGTTGGAGGCAAGGATACAGTGAAAGTAATGAGGTTGTGATCAGATAGAGGAAAGGGGGTGTTGGTGAGGTTGCCAGGGTTGCAGAGATGGGAGAATACAAGGTCAAGGGTATTACCATTGGAGTGAGTGGAAGTATGTGTCCATTGGGTTAGGTCAAAAGATGAGGTTAAGTTGAGAAGTTTAGCTGTAGTTGGGCTGTTGACATTGACAGGATGTCATCCCTTCCCATCCCCCCCCTCCTTCCCTCCCCCTCGTTGCTGGGAAAATGGCTCTATATGCTGTACACTAATCCTGAAACCTTTAGGAGACATCCTCTTCTGGGATGTCACTAGAACGGTGTCTTGCTTACACAGCTATGCGGAGCCCTGAGATGTTATAGTTATTGTTATCAGTTTACGTTATTATCCAGGGTCATTATTTTTTGTTTTCTTTTACTTTACTGCCCGGCGTGTGCGCCCCCCCCCCCTGCGCTGACCACTGTTCCCCCATTTAGGTCTTTCAGCGCCCCTCAGGGTGTTAGCTGATACGTTGCTGACAACACTACTAATGAGGCCGTGTCGGCCTCTTTTTTTTCTCTCTTCTTCCTTTTTCCTTCTCTATTCCCTTCACTTCAATTCCTTCTTTTTTCTCACCACTAGATGTCCTCCCTCTCCATCCCTAATCCCCCACACTCAGTTTTTGGAGACAGCGAGCCTCCCTCTTATGTGTTTTTTCACGCCAGATAGAACTATTTTCTTATGGCACCAGAAACCGCCTTGAAAGTTTCCTCACTAAACTGTAGGGGTCTTAATGTTCCTGAGAAGAGACGGCAAATACTTTATCACTTCCACAAATTGCGAACTCAAATCCTTCTCTTACAGGAAACCCATTTTAGATCAGATAAAACCCCACAATTCCTTCATAAACAATATCCCGTTTGGTTTCACAGCACCAACCCCACAGCAAAATCTAAAGGGGTCTCTATAGCCTTCCACGCATCTTTTACCCCAGATGTCCTTGACACGTATATTGACCCGTTAGGCAGGTATATTTTTCTTAAACTGTCTTACATGAATGTCATATACACTGTTGTTAACGTGTACTCTCCTAACCAGAACCAGCAACAATTCCTCTCTTCCGTGATCGCCCGTCTGAAAAGATTTGGTACAGTCAACATGATCCTGGGAGGGGACCTCAATGCCACCTTGATACCTCGTCTTGACTCTTCAGCTGGTAAGTCCTCGATCTCCCCAACCTCCCTGACCAAAATTAGAACACTCCTGTCTGACTTATCTCTTGTTGATGTATGGCAGATGCTACACCCCACCACCAAAGACTACACTTTTTACTCACCTGTACACGCCACTTATGGTAGACTGGACTATCTTTTTATCTCACAATCCCTATTAGATTTCTCGCCGTCCGCATCTATTGGTATCACTCTCTGGTCTGACCATGCCCCTATTCACATGAGCTTGGGACGTACTCCTACACGCAACCGAAACTCATCTTGGAGATTGAATGACAATCTCTTAAATGACTTGGTATGCTCTCAGGATATAGCACAGACTATTAAACATTTTGTAGTAGACCATACCCATGATTCCACTAATCCATTCACGAAATGGGAAGCCCTTAAATGCGTGCTCAGGGGTAAATTTATGCAACACGGTTCCAGACTTAAGTGTGCGCGCATTGCAGATACGACGCGTCTTCTCACCACCATTGCCAACCTAGAAGAATCGCACAAACAAAATCCCATTGACTCGACTCTCCTGGATCTCACCAACGCTAAGAGAGACCTCTTGCACATTTTTGCAGAGAGGTCTCTCATAGCCAGGGACAAAGGCAGATTTATTTATTACTCTCAAGCCAATAAGTGCGGCAGACATCTTGCATCCATCCTTCAGCCCCGCCAATCTAGAAAGCCCATCCCATTCATAAACTCTCCCACCAAAGGTAAAATCAGGCAGAATTCGGCTATTGCTGAAGAATTCCGCGAGTACTACTCAACATTATATAACCTCACCCCTCGGACCCCGTTATCTACACCCACATCGCCAGATTTATCCTCCTATATTCAGGAGACAGCACTTCCATCTCTCCCGACATCTGACTCGGAGGACCTGGAGGAATCTTTATCCGACACAGAATTCCTCTCTGCCATAAAAAACCTTAAGAACAGCAAGAGCCCAGGCCCCGGTGGGTTCTCTTCTCGTTTTTACAAACTCTTCGCGCCACAACTGTCCCCTCTATTAGCAAAAGCTTTTAACGCACTGGATGGGACTGTTGCCCTCTCCACTTCTATACTCCAAGCCCAAATAGTAGTCATCCCTAAAGAAGGAAAAGACCCGTCCATCTGCTCCAACTATAGACCGATTTCCCTTCTAAATATCGATTTAAAGTTATATGCCAAAATACTTGCTAACCGTCTCTCCCCTCTGCTACCGAACTTAATACACAAGGATCAGGTTGGTTTTGTTCCTGGTCGAGAGGCCATGGACAACACCACCAAGACCATACATTTAATTACTTTTGCACAACGTCACCACCTTCCAACCTGCCTCCTCTCTTGTGATGCAGAGAAGGCCTTTGATAGGGTCAGTTGGTCTTTCCTTCAATCCACACTCTCTCGAATAGGTCTAGGCTCGAAAATGTTGACACGTATCATGGCACTCTACTCTACACCCTCTGCCATGGTCCTAGTTAATGGTACCCAATCACGTAACTTTACGATCGCTAATGGCACCAGACAGGGCTGTCCTCTCTCTCCTCTCCTGTTTGCCCTAGTGATTGAACACCTCGCTCAAGCTATTAGATCGAATCCTAACAGGGCATTCAGACCCCCTCCTCTCATTGAAAACTTTCTCTTAATGCAGATGACTTACTCCTGTACGTAACCAAACCTCATATTTCCATACCTTCAATACTGGCAGTGATAGATAGATTCGGTCGCTTTAGCAATTATAAGTTAAACATCTCCAAAACGGAGGCCCTAAACATATCTTTATCACATTCCACACTCTCAACCCTCCAATCTAACTTTTCATTTCAATGGAAACCTAATTCCACTTCCTACCTAGGTACAGCTATTCCGAAAAACGTCTCAGATATTTACGCCCTGAACTTTAGCCCTCTCCTCCAAAAACTTAGACACTTAACGGAAGAACAAAGGGATTTAGCTATGTCCTGGGTAGGTTGTATTAATGCACTAAAAATGGATATCCTCCCCAAACTCCTATACTTATTTCAAGCCCTCTCCATAGCCCTCCCCCCAGCCTTTTTTCGCTCCCTTCAATCAATGGCAATCCGCTTCATTTGGAAGTGTAGCCACCCGAGGCTGAGACATAAACTTCTATGCTCTCCCGTTACAAAAGGTGGGTTAGGTCTGCCAGACTTTGAGTTATACCATACTCCACAGTTATTTCCCATATCCTTGAATGGTTCCCTCGTCCCATGACCAAAGCTACCACATTCGTGGAGCAAGATCTATCCACGTACGACCTCAGAGCCCTCCTCTGGGGATACGACCATTCATTTAAATCAATCACTATGATGTCCCCCCTTACTAAAGATGCTTTGGCGATTTGATATCGTAGGAAATATACCTACGCTCTATCTTCTGAACCCAGCCCCCTCACCCCCCTGTTTGACAACCCAAAACTTCCAGAGGGCCACTCTACACACTCCATAGACAATTATAATAGAGATTCTTGGCCCACGGCACGACATTTCGTTGACCCCATCTTAGGTACCTTTACATCCACCCTAACAGACACAGCCTCCAGAGTGACTTGGCTCACTCGTAGACATCTGAACGTATACTGCAAACAAATCCACGACTCTAACCAAATTCATAGACCCTTGACCGGATTTGAACAACTCTGCATTCTATCGGAGACTCCACGGCACCTTTTATCACTTATATACAAACAAATTTCAGAGCACACTCACGGTGTCCTTCCTACCTATACAACAAAATGGTCAGCGGAGGTTGGGACTGAAATAACTGAGGGGGACTGGAGTAAAGCCTTTCTCTTCATGAGCAAGACCTCGATTTCGAGTTACATGCAAGTGAAAAATGATAAAGTCCTATCAAGGTGGTATCGAGTCTCTACAACCCTTAGAGTGATGTTCCCTACCAGTTCAGATATGTGCTGGAGATGCAACTCCATGAAAGGTACTTATATACATATCTGGTGGGAATGTGATGTACTTCTACCATTTTGGACACAGATCTTCCAAATTTATTCAGAGATCTATGATAAACCTTTAATACCTTCTCCTACCATTGCCCTCCTCTCCATTTTACCCAGGACCATAAAGTCACAAAAAAACAGTCTTTTGAAGTTTTTCATTAGTGCAGGTAGACAACTCATTCCTAGACACTGGAAAACTACTACTCCCCCTTCTATAATGGAGTGGGTCAGTGAGGTAAACAACATTATGCTAATGGAAGAAATGCAGGCCAATGTCCTCGACAAACAAGCTAAATTTTCATATGTCTGGAGTGTCTGGAGGCATTACTCCACTTCAGACAAACTCAAACAGAGATTGAAGGGGACGAATTCTCCCTAAGTGTCATAGATGGCCTTGTAATAAAACTTCGGTCGTACCTTATGGTTGGTTTGACAGATCGAGGTTCGCTGTCTCCCCCCCCTCCCCCTCCTTGTTCTTCTTTGAGCTATTCTAATCTTTCCCTTTCTTCAGTTCTTTTCTTATTTCTAACCCCTTTTTTCCAGGTTTTCTAAGATTTGTATAACTGCAATCTACTAAAAGTTTAAACAAAGCAAAAAAAGGAAAGGCAAAATGCCAAAAGGAAATCTCAACTGCTCCAATATACCAATGCCTGTAGTCCCTCCAGGGACTCTAAAAGTTTGCCTTCCCCCTGTGGGGGATTATTCATGCTTTTCTCCCCTTACATGCTAAAAGTTTTTGCACTTTACTATGGATAATATGTTTGACAATCATTCATCTTAGTCTTTTTACTTAGTCTCTCTGAGTCCAAGGAAGCAGAAGGTTCCCATTGGGGCTTCCTAGACCAGGATACACAACACCTTAAAGTCAACTGTCACACATAGATGGTCCATAGACAAAGCAATAATTAAAGGATCAATGTTTGATCAATTGATTGCACTATTCCGACTTTTATACATTTCTGTATCTTGGTAAACCAAGAGACCTGATGTCAGGTTTCTGGCATTGTTGTTATTCTTCCTTTGTTATAAACTTGTTGAAAATTAATAAAATCTAATTGAACCATAAAGTCTATGGGACTCAAACGTTCGAAATCAAATGTGCTAATTTTAAAGGCTAATATGCAAGTTATTGTCCTAAAAAGGGTTTGGGGACCCGGGTCCTGCCCCAGGGGACATGTATTAATGCAAAAAAAAGTTTTAAAAACTGACGTTTTTTTGGGAGCAGTGATTTTAATGATGCTTAAAGTGAAAAAAAGTGAAATATTCCTTTAAATATCGTACCTGGGGGGTGTCTATAGTATGCCTGTAAAGTAGTGCATGTTTCCCGTGCTTAGAACAGTCCCTGCCCAAAATGACATTTGTAAAGGAATAAAAGTAATTTAAAACTGCTTGAGGCTTTAATGTAATGTTGGATCCCGGCAATATGGATGAAAATCAGTGAGACAAATGGCATGGGTACCCCCCAGTCCATTACCAGGCTCTTTTGGATATTAAGGGGAACCCCGCACCCAAATTAAAAAAAGGCCCTATATACTCTGAACAGCAGTATACAGGCGGTGCAAGCAAGACAGGGACTGTAGGTTTGTTGTTAAGTAGAATCTGTTTGTTATTTTGAACTGGTACATTTTTTTTTATAATTGTATTTTTATTAAATTTTTAAAAGAAAATATACAATCTTGTTACACATTGTACATCGCACTAGTAATAACAACGCAATGTTAACATACATATTGAGATAAAAAGAAAAGGAAAGGTAATTGTAAACCAATGATGTCCATGGATACCAGTGTTGCCAACCGTCAGTATTTTTACTGGCAGCCAGTAAAAACCAGGCAATTTTCTCCTGCCAGTAAATGCCACTAAAAAGAAAAGGTTGCCAGTAAAAAATATGGCTGTGACACTCTGCCCGGGGCCAGCCAAGACCATACGAGTGCCTGCTACAGTGTGTTCAGGTGGCTCTGCTGGAGGCGTGCCTGAGCATGTCCTGTGATGTCATGGTGCAAGGGAGCCAAGCTGAGCGGCCAAAGCCTTGTGTGTGGGTCTGCGGGATGGGAGCAAGGCAGGCCAGGAGCGGGACCATCAGTGCTGTTTGGACTGGAGGGACCACCTGGCATGGGGAGAGACTGTCACTGTGACTCAGGAGGGGACATGTCATGTCGGTAATCTGTACTACTGCACACTGCTGTCAGTATAACTGTGAGAGTCAATTTCATGTGTGCCGCCCATTCTAATTTCTTGCCCTCCTGAGTCCTATCCCTGAGCTACTTACTTACTATATCGAAAATAAAATAAGAAATATGTTTTTTGCCTTATTATCTACCTTAAATCACATTGCTAATTACATATTGTACTTGTTTGTAGCCTAAACAGTGAAATTTGTAATTCAAATTTTAATCTTGTAACTTTTGGAAATGCCAGTAAAACTTGGCTGTGCCAGTAAATGTTGGGTGTCGTGTCAGTAAATTTCAATCTGTTAGGTTGGCAACATTGATGGATACAGGACACAGGAGTGGACTGTATTGCTTCTTAGCAGTATGTAAAACAGGTAACTCATGGATATATATTAAAACTCAAAAGCAGTCACAAAACCACAGGACTTCTAAGAAGGGTATGGCATAAGCATTAGAGATATCAATAAGGGATCAGTGTATAGAGAGAAAAAAAAGAGAAGGAAGGAGTGTATACATGCAAGAATAGTATGAAATTAATATTACTTAGGGCGTGTTGTTTGGCAGAGGTGACCCAAAATCCGATAGATCCCAAGGTTCCCAAGTTTTATTAAATTAAAAGATGGAATCATGCACGGAGGCCGTTAGAAACTCCATCCTTCGAATTTCAGCCACCAGACGTAAGAATCTGGACCACGGAGGAGGAGCATTTGATAGCCAGCACAGTGGAATAAGCCTTCTGGCGGCTAATAAAATATAGGAGATTAACCGATTCTTTTTTTTGGTTGTGTTTGAAAGGGGAAGACCCAACAAACAGTTCAAGGGATCCAACGGGAGGGACACATCCACTACCTTCTGTATGAGCACACTCACATCACGCCAAAAGGGTTGTATCAGGGAACACTGCCAAAAAATGTGAAATAAGGAACCCGTATCGGTTCCGCAATGCCAACAGCGCGGCGGGACCGAGGGGTCAAATTTATGAATTACATCTGGAGACCTATACCAAAACATAAGGATCTTAATGGATGTCTCTCTCTGGGTTACACATTTAGAAGACTTAAAAATAGAGGACCAAGTCTTGTCCCACATTTGTACTGTGATAGGTCAGCTCAGTATATGGGACCATCTTCTCATATAATGATGTGTGGTCTCCTCAAGGGGAGTAGATTCATGGAGGATACGTTAGATGTACGAAATTAAGTGTAATTGGTGCGGACCCTGTGCACATAGGTATTCAAAAGGGTGAAAGAGTGAAAGAAGTGTCTTACCTGCATATAGAAATGGAAGAAATAAGGGGGTATATCAAATTTCTCACATAAAGTGTTGAAGCTATGTAGTTTTTGTGTAATGGGGTGGACTAGGTTTGGGAGCTGAAAAAAGGGATGTGGTGAGCCATGGGAAGACCCTACCCAGGGACAAGCTATCTAGTATGAGTGGATTAAATAGCACGTTAGCAAGAGGAGAACATGGCGAAGTGAGGGAGTAGTTTTTGAGACACTTACGCCAAATGGTTAAGGTAAAAGCCATTGGAGCAGTGCATTGGCATTTGTATATGTGATCCAGGGAAGGGGGGGGCACCCCAAACCAGAGAACATGGGTGAACCGGGTATAGCACTCCCTTTTCAATAGCAGTCCATTGATCAGATGCATGTAAAGAGGACCACGATGTGATAAATGTGTGACATAGTAATATTTGGTGATGTCCGGAGCTCCCAGACCTCCCCTGGACCTCAGAGAAAATACTACTGAACCTGCAATGTGGTGGGCTTTGCCGTTCCATATGAATTTTAAGAAATTCCTCTGAAGTGCTTTAATTTGAGAGGAGGGTAAGGCAACTGGTAATGTCTCAAAGTGATAAAGTAACCTGGGTAGAATAGACATTTTGAGGATTTTGAGGACATTGATCCTGCCTAATAGGGATAGAGGATATTTTGTCCAAGTCGATAGAGAATTATTAATGTCTAAAATCAAAGGAGGAAAATTTGCGGAGTAAAGGGAAGAGTAGGATGGGGTAAGTAAGACACCTAAATATTTAAGAGAGGTAGTACACCGTTTATAAGGATACAAGTCTCTGCTTGAGATAGCAGAGGTAGAGGAATATGTATGGGAAGGGCTTCAGTTTTGGAAGTGTTAACTTTGTAACCAGAGATGGCACCAAAGGAGGTCAGTAGTTTGTGTAAGGAAGGGAGAGATATCAGCGGATTGGTAATAGTTAAAGCGGGGGTCCACCTATCTATTTTTTTTTTGAGTTCATTCACAAACTTTTCTTTTCAGCATTACATACTCATATATTGTGTGTAATATGTCCGCCTGTGTCAGATTTCGTCGGAAAGAATAACTTATATTATTCACTGCAGGCGGTTTCCATCTTCATTGTGGGCATTTGAAGCCCACAAGCATTTATTTCCTGGATGTGGTGAATACTGTGCTCCCAGAATTCACTGCTCGTTCCCGCACATGCTCAGTGGCATCCTGGGAAGCCTGAGACTAGCTCCCAGGAGTCTGGGAGAGGCTAGAAACACGCCTACTCCCACGGGAGGAGAACCAGGAAGTGCAAAGAAGAATAGAAAAATAAAAGGTAATTACGGCGATTTAAATTTTTTTAAACAGCATGTCAGCATCTAGGCAAGGAAGAGAATACATACAGATATTGTTCAAAATTTGGATGGAACTCCACTTTAACAGAATGTCGTCTGCAAAGAGTGATAATTTATATTCCCCCTGTCGCATCACCACCCCACGAACATCCGGGGGAGTACGGATGGACTCAGCCAGGGGTTCCAGACTCGGGATAAAAAGCAAGGGTGATAAAGGACATCCCTGCTGAGTCCCGTTAGTCATTGGGAAACCAGGCGACAGGAGGGACGACATCTGTACTTGAGCCATGACAGTGGAGTAAAGAGCCTCTAAAGCTTTTAAGAAAGGGCCATTAAAACCATATGTTTTTAAGGTGGCAAAGATATTAGGCCAACTCAGCCTATCAAAAGCCTTGTTTCGGAATAACTGAGATGAATGAGTGAGAGAAATGTGGGAGTGGGGGGCGTACCTTTAAGCAGAGAGTCATATAGAGTTAACATGTGTGGGGAGAGAACATCAAAGAAAGTTTTGTAATAAAAATAAGATAGACCATCAGGACCAGGTGACTTATATAATGGGAGATTCTTAACCACAGCCAGGAGTTCCTCAGCCGTTATGGGCATGTTCAAACTATCTAGATCTGTCACAGACAATGTCGGTAGCTTTATATTAGAAAAGAAGGATTCAAATTTTTCCTGAGTGAAATTAAAATTATTCTCTGGAGTCAAGCAGTTATACAATTTGCTATAGAATTTACCAAAAAATCTTGGACATTTCATGGGGGCAGTGCGTTCTAGATCCGTCTGCTTGCTGGAGGAAGTCAGGAAACAAGCTAAATGGTCATGGGCACAGTTTACTTACTAACACCCTATGAGGTTTATTAGAGTATTCGTAAAATTTCTGTTTTGTCAATAATAGGGACCTAACTGTTTTTTCTAACTTTATCAGTTGAATTTGTTCTCTGAAAGAGGTGACTCTACGTGTCATGCCTTCTTTAATAAGGCTTGTCATTTTCCTATTGACTCTTTGGTTTAATTAGATTACTCTATGCTGCCATCTAGTGGCAATTTTGTATAACTGCGCTATATCTATTTCAAAGTAGTTATTTAGAATAGCTGGTTAGATTTGGTACATGCAAGCCTCCGTACTTTCAATCCCATCAGGCCTTGCATCAGCTTCCTCCAGCCTTTTCCTTTTTCCTTTCTATGAAGTTAGTACATCTTCTGCTAAGCTCTACGCTAGCCACCCGGATCCATCTTCAGTATATTTACTAATTGTTTCTTCAGCTAGATAGATAGATAGGGAGGCACGATTTATATGATATTTTATTAATTGCATTTTGTTTGTATGTGTTACAGTTTTACTCTATCTTGTATCAATAAAAGTTCAAAAGGATTCTGCGCCTACTGGAATGCATTGGTATGAGAGGAGTTAACAGTGTGCCCAAATACACCTCAGTCACGTGTAGTGAGGGGCATAACACTACGCAGTTTCCCCACTGTGGATACACACAGCAGCCTATGCTCAGCGGCTATCAGAGCAGATGTCAGGGACTGTATGAGTCCATCCCTATCTCTCGTCAACCGAGAGCTTTCAGCAATGCAAGTACCACGAAACACGGCCTTGTGTGCCTCCCACAGAGTAGAAAACTTAGATACTGATCCTGTGTTAAGTTGAAAATAATCTCTTAGACTTTTCTCTAGGATAGAGCGGGAGACCTCAGACTGTAAGAGATGATCATTTAAACGCCAATGACAGGATTTTGGATATGTCTTGGAGAGCTTTAGATCCAAGATTATGGGTGCATGGTCCGACCATGTAATAGGGAGAATGTCAGACTCGACCAAATAGGCGATAAGTGGGGCTGAGATGAAAAAGTGATCGAGACGTGAGTGAATGTGAACTGTTTGGCAGAGGGATGTTTTATCCTCCATGCAGCGAATAGTCGACGTGATCTAATACATCTACGAAAGGCAGCAGCTTGGGATATAATCTTTTTGGAAGGTACATTACTGAGGAGGGTTTGTCTATCTCTAATGGGTGACATAATCAGATTGAAATCCCCGCCAATAACCATAAAAGGTTGTGAGTAATATTGGGGAGAGTCAAAAAGTTTGTTAAGGAAATCGTTCTGGCCTGTATTAGGGGCATATTGATTAACCAGAGTAAAAGAAGTGGACATAAATTCACAATCTAAAACAAGGAATCTTCCGTGGGGGTCAATGTGAGAATTTTTGACCTTAATAGGACATGACTTCCTTATTAGTATGGCTACTCCTGCCTTGCCCGTGGAATCAGAGGCAAGGAAGGAGGTGGGAAAAAACTTTGAGGCAAATTTAAATGAACCTCCCGCTTGGAAATGTGTTTTCTGCATCATTACCACGTCAGCGCCAGATGCCCTAAAGTCCTTCAGGGCCATCCAGCGCTTGCTAATAGAACCTAAACCCTTCACATTGTATGATAAGATCCTCAAGGCCATGGATGAGGTCTATTTAGATAGGCTAGTGTGAGAATAGTGAATGGGATAAAGTGTATAATATCAGTTACATGAAAATAAACATAATGCTGTTTTTGAGTGTTACCAGTACTCGTTAGTCCTCGGTATCTGGGTATGAACATACATAACTTGTGGTGAGACTGCTCCAGAATAAAGGGGAAAGAATAATGCAATTTCAACTTATAGAGTAAATCTATAAACATGGACATAGGAATAAAGAAAATCAACAAACACAACACCAATCAAAAGAGAAAAAAAATAAAAGTTGTCGAAAATCTGAGAACATAATACTTCTCAGGAAGCCTTGGATATAATCCAAGGCTTGACAGGGGCATGCACGGACTTCCATCAGGAGACTCTATATGGAGTGAATGGAGGGCCAGCTGCTCACCTTATGAACTCGGTAACATGCAGTATAAGATCGGCATTGAAAAATCTGTTTACAATGAAAGGAAGATGTCAGCTAATAAACAGAAACATTTTGTCATCTGAGACGTTAATACCCCTAATGGAAAAATCTCATGGGATGAGAAAAAAAAAAGGACTACTCCGAACAGGGAACAGAGTAGGCACCATACTTTGTGAACCAGTACAACAAGTTCATTTCAATTAAGCCATAAGGAAACAAAACCACAAAAGGCATTGAGGTGTGGATCCAAAAAAGGAAAAATAGGAAAAAAAAAAACACAAAAAAAAACAATAAAAAGTTCAAGGAGGTTGTTTAGAGGAACGTAGACTTTGAGGTGTAGAGATGTGTTTCTTGGATTTACCTCGTACAGGGGTCCAGATGCGGCTGGGAGTGTTTAGAGGCATGCGAACCTGGGTGGCAGGAGGTATTAGATCTTCTTCCGGAAGTGGAGGCAGGCCGAGATTTTTAAGGAAGGCGTCCGCTTCCTACAGTTCACTCAGGGTAAACTGGGTTCCATCTTTAGACACAGCAAGGCGAAAAGGGAAGCCCCAGTAGTATGGGATCTTATGATGTTGTAAAAGAAGTAATTGGACGTAGGTTCCTTCTTTTAGCAAGGGTGATGGGCGAAAGATCACTAAAGATTTGTAATTTTGCACCCTTGTACATAATTTGGGATTTCTTACGTGTGGCCAGAATTAGTGCCTCTTTACTTTGAAAATAATTAAACCTCACCACGACATCACTTGGTCTGGCTCTTGAAGGGGGTTTTGGGCCCAGGGACCGGTGCGCTCTATCCAGGCGCCAGTCTATGTCTACAATTGTGGGGGCCAGGTTGTTAAAAAGGCCCAAAAGGTATGAACGCAGGTTGGGGTCTCCCACTGTCTCTGGAATTCCCCTAAAGCGTAAGTTCTGTCATCTCTCTCTTTTCTCCAAATCCTCCTGTTGCAGTTGTAGCTGGGAAACTGAGAGATGGAGATTGTGGTTTTCCTCTTCTATGGCCTGAACATAGCTTATCATCTCATCAAATTCATTTTCAAGAGTGTCCGTACGTTCCCCAATCTGGGTTAATTCCCCCCTCAATTCCGCTGCCAATTTGCTCACCTCCACCGAGACATTAAACGTGATTTGTTGAAGTAAAAGCTGTAATTTAGTGTCCGGGATATCAGGAGTGAGTCTCAGGCGAGGGTGGTGAATTAGGAACTTGGGTCTGAGTATTAGCTAATGGAGGATTCACTGGAACTTCCATATCCAAGGATGGATCTATTATGGCGAAGAGGTTCCCTGAGGGATTCAGGGGTGCAGGTTGCGACCTAGTAACAAAGCGTTCCATATTTAGACCCTCGTGCAACCCAAATTGTGGTTTGTAGTAACGTTGCTGCTGGCCAACTTTGCCCATGAGGTGCTCATGGAATATGGTAGTCAATCAGGCTTACCTCCATAGCTAATTGTGTTTAAAGAAACATCTCAGAGGTCTCGGTGAGCAGGTGAGGGCCCCCAATTCAATTAAGCGACATCCTCCATAAGAGTAGAATCAGGCTCTACAAACTGGGTGTCATCACTAGGAACAAACAAATGTGTAGCGCTAATGTGAAAGGATCATATATTATATGCTGTGAAGGGCAATTAACTCTTCAAATACGGCAATCATAAATAAAGAGCATAATACAGCAATCATAGAAAAAAACCTAAAATAATTGTTTGAAAATAAATAAAAAATTGGAAAAGTCCTAAAAGTCCTCAAGAAATGAATCTTGCAAGGTGATAGTGATCCTCAATACACATATGACTTCATACTGCACTTATCCAAACGTGAAGGCAAAGATAATTCGAAAGTGCATCCCCACCAACAATGAGAAGGCTTACCAGAACCTTTGGACCCAATGAACCTACGTTCAATCGGGTCAAACGGACTTTTAGTCATCAATGACCAGGCTGGTGAGCTTCAGTAGATGGAGAGAAGAAGATCCGAGAATGGTATATGGAACCGTAAACCTCAAGGTAGATGTCCTCAATGTGGGTGGTTAAACAGATAAAGGAAAACAAAGAAAGGCCACATAGTGTAATCCCGTATGAAAAAATCCTTGACTATTTTATTGAGAAGGAAATACACTCACATGTAAAAAGATAAAAAACAGCGCTGTGTGGATAAAATGGCGGCAATGGTGTCCTACCCTAAAAAACAGCACTGTGTGGATAAAATGGCGGCCAGGACACCATTGCTGCCATTTTATCTACACAGCGATGTTTTTTATCTTTTTTACATGTGAGTGTATTTCCTTCTCAATAAAATAGTCAAGGATTTTTTCATACGGTATTACACAATGTGGCCTTTCTTTGTTTTCCTTTATCTATTTAACCACCCACATTGAGGACATCTACCTTGAGGTCTACGGTTCCATATACCATTCTCGGATCTTCCTCTCTCCATCTACTGAAGCTCACCAGCCTGGTCGTTGATGACTAAAAGCCCGTTTGACCCGATTGAACGTAGGTTCATTGGGTCCAAAGGTTCTGGTAAGCCTTCTCATTGTTGATGGGGATGCACTTTTGAATTATCTTTGCCTTCACGTTTGGATAAGTGCAGTATGAAGTCATATGTGTATTGAGGATCACTATTACCTTGCAAGATTCATTTCTTGAGGAGTTTTAGGACTTATCCCATTTTTCATTTTATTTTTAAACAATTATTTTAGTTTTTTTCTATGATTGCTGTATTATGCTCTTTATTTATGATTGCCGTATTTGAAGAGTTAATTGCCCTTCACAGCATATAATTTATGGTCATTTCACATTAGCGCTACACATTTGTTTGTTCCTCGATTTTTATTTATATCCTAATGTTGTGTTAGCTGCTTGGTATTTGGGTAGTGCAGAATCATCTGTATTTATTATTATTACTATGGGTGTCATCACTAATCAGTGTCCCCATATACCAGTATTGCAAAAACCACGGGGCTGGTAGAGCAGCAGTGATGGGGCACAACTGATGGCTCAATGAAGGTGATATTATGCTGCTGAGGTACAGATTGTGGCAGTGGGAGGACAGCACTACGTTGCTGGGGGACAGCGTGTTGATGCGAAGATTGTGTCCCGTACAATAAGTTACAGTGTGGCAATAAGAAGCAGGCCAGCCCCAAGAGTCCAGTGAGGGAATGAGACCTGCTGGGATGATAGACTGCCTGTTCCAGGCCCGGGCCCCCAACAGAACACAGCCACTATGAGGATGGAGGCACTGGGGAGGAAGGACAGGACCACAGGTGCCCAGATGGTGACACAAAAAGGGCAGGAGAATAAGTCCAGGACTTAGATTATGGCGCAGGGAGAGCGGCGCCGCTATTCTGAGGCAAAGTACCTGGTCCTGGAGGCTCTGTCCTGTCCTGGTTAGTAGGCCACAAGATGGCGGCGATCCGCGGGCTTCTGGAATTGGCCTCCGTGGAGCTCTCAGCATCTGCTCGGGTCCCCTCACAGTGTAGTCTCCTCCCAGGGATGTCCGTGTGTGGCAATCCACTGCCTCTCCTCCCGCAGATCACAGCACCAGGGCCCGGGAATGCAGGAGGCACAGTAGGCCTCAAGATGGCGACGGGTAGCTGTCTTGCAGGCCCAGCCGCGGACCTGGATACACCCGATCGGCCGGCCAACCACCACAATTCCCACTGGAGATAAGGTAGATGCTGCCTGGGGATAGCTGGGGAGAGTTTGGAGGCTCTCCCACAGCTGGTAGCCGCAGGATGGCTGTGGATTGTCGTAGGCTCTGCGGAGCTCCTCTGGAGCATGTCTTGCTCCTTCAACAGCCGGACGCGCCCCTCCGAACTGGTACATTTTTAAAGTGTAGCTCCAGCCAAAAAAACTATTTTAAGCTTTTTGGAAAACACAGGGAAGGGTTATCACCCCTGTAACATTTGTTTTGCTGTTTATGCAACTCTTCAGAAGATGTCACCTCACTTTCTGTCCCAATGACAAATGTTTTTTTTAAATTTGGGGTTTTTAGTGAAACAAGGATTGGTGATAAAGCATCAGTGAAGAGGAGACACGTTTTTCCCATATTAACTCTTACAGGAGAGAATTTCCCTTCCTAGGGGTAGATTTCATCTCACTTCCTGTTGTCTCCTTCCATTTGCAAGTAGGAGTCGTTTGTAAGTTGGATGTATGAAAGTAGGGGCCTGCCCTATATACTCTGCAGAAATTGGGGCCTTAGGTGTTGGTGTTGCCACAACACTGTAAGCCCTCACAGTTACTCTTGGTGGGTGCAGGAACAGGCCCTGCTGTGAAATATTAGATCAAGAATTGTAATTACATGCCATTGTTGAACAGTGGTAGAAAAATTGGGCTTTTGGTGGTGGTGGTGGTGGGAGTGGTGGTGCTGGTGCCACAACGTTGTAAGTCCTCACAGTTACTCTTGGTGGGCGCTGGAATGGGCCCTGCTGTGAAATATTATATCAAGAATTGTAATTACATGCACCTGTTGAACAGGGGCAGAAAAATTGGGCCTTTGGTGGTGGTGGTGGTGTTGCCACAACACTGTAAGCCCTCACAGTTACTCTTAGTGGGCGCAGGAATGGGCCCTGCTGTGAAATATTAGATCAAGAATTATAATTACATGTCCCTGTTGAACAGGGGCAGAAAAATTGGGCCTTAGGCACTGGTGCCACAACACTGCAACCCCTCACAGATGCTATAGTTGGAGCACAGGAATGAGCCCTGCTGCAAAGTATTGCATCAAAAATTGTAATTATATGCCCCTGTTAGACAGGGGCTGAAAATTTGGGCCTTGGGCAATGCTGCTGGAGCCACAACACTGCAACCCCTCACAGATACTCTAGTTGGAGCGCAGGAATGAGCCCTGCTGCAAAGTATTGCATAAAGAATTGTAATTACATGCCTCTGTTAAACAGGGGCTGAAAAATTGGGCCTTGGGCATTGGTGCTGGTGCCACAACACTGCAACCCCTCACTGATACTTTAGTTGGAGCACAGGAATGAGCCCTGCTGCAAAGTATTGCATCAAAAATGGTAATTACACGCCCCTGTTAAACAGGGGCAGAAAAATTGGGCCTTAGCCACTGCTGCCACAACACTGCAACCCCTCACAGATGCTATAGTTGGAGCGCAGGAATGAGCCCTGCTGCAAAGTATTGCATCAAAAATTGTAATTACACGCCCCTGTTAAACAGGGCAGAAAAATTGGGCCTTGACCACTGGTGGCAGTGCCCAGAACCAAAAATGTTCTTACAAGCTATCCGCATGAAAATTAAGGAGGAAGAGGATTGTCACTCAGCATAATAGGATAGTCACTCAGCATCAGCATAGGCAGTCTTGAAGGAATCTCACATAAAAAAAATCAATCTGTTACATTAGCATCAGGTGCTTGGTAGCTGGTGATCCAAGACTGATTCATTTTTATGAAGGTCAGCCGATCGACTGATTCGGTGGACAGGCGCACCCTGTGATCGGTTACAAAGCCTCCAGCAGCACTGAATGTGCGTTCCGAAAGAACGCTGGATGCAGGACAAGCCAGTAACTCAATTGCATACTGTGCAAGCTCTGGCCAGTGATCCATCCACAAGATCCGGTAACCCAGAGGATTTTCGGTGGGAAAGGTGTCCAAGTCTAATCTTGCCCCTAGGTAATCCTGCACCATGTGAATCAGACGCTGGTGATGGTTGTTGGAACTGATCAGACCTTGGGGCTGTGGGCTAAAAAATTGTCTGAACGCATCGGTCAGACAGCCACCTTCTCCACCGCTCCTTCTGTGACTGACCGAAGCCTCAGCAACACGTTGTCCGGGAGGACCAGGAAATTGTAACCTCCTAGGCTCTGGAAACACATTGCACAAACCTTTCTGCAAGGCTTCCCGAAGATGTTTCATCCTCTGCTCCCTCTGCGACGGCAAGATAAGGTCTGCAACCTTACCCTTGTAACGTGGATCAAGGAGGGTTGCCAACCAGTAATCATCCCTCCCCTTGATACCACGAATATGAGGATCCTTCCACAGGCTTTGCAGGATCAGGGAGGCCATGCAGCGTAGATTTGCTGAGGCATTCGGTCCAGAGTCCTCTGGGTCACTAAGGACGACATGATCCGCAGCCACCTCCTTCCAGCCACGTACAAGTCCATGGGTTTCTTCAGACTGTAAATGATCCCTTGAAGACTGCTGCTGATGCTGAGTGCCAGGCTCCACCTCCATGCTGACACAATCCTTCTCCTTATCCTCTTCCTGTGTGATCGGCAGGCATGCAGGAACACTGTCTGAATAAAGGGGGCCTTGAGAGGTAAGGAAGTCCTCCTCTTCCTCCCTCTGTTCTGCCTCAAGTGCCTTGTCCATTATTCCACGCAGTGTGTGCTCCAACAGGTGGACAAGAGGGACAGTGTCACTGACGCATGCACTGTCACTGCTCACCATCCTCGTGGCCTCCTCAAATGGTGACAGGACAGTGCATGCATCCCTGATCATAGCCCACTGGTGTGGGAAAAAAAGAACAAGCTCCCCTGACTCTGTCCTGGTGCCATAGTCGCATAGGTACTTATCGATGGCCCTCTGCTGCATGTGCAGCCGCTGCAGCATGGCCAACGTTGAGTTCCACCTGGTGGGCATGTCACAGATTAGGCAGTTCTTGGGCAAGTTAAATTCCTTTTTGAGGTCAGCCAGCCGAGCACTGGCATTATATGACCTGCGGAAATGCACACAGACTTTCCTGGCCTGCCTCAGGACATCCTGTAAGCCTGGGTACCTGTCCAAGAACCACTGCACCACCAAGTTAAGGACGTGAGACAAACAGGGCACATGGGTCAGTTGTCCCTGTCGGAGGACGGAGAGGAGGTTGGTGCCATTGTTGCAAACCGCCATACCTGCCTTAAGCTGGCGTGGCGTCAACCACCTCTTAACCTGCCCCTGCAGAGCTGACAAAATCTCTGCCCCAGTGTGGCTCCTGTCCCCCAAGCACACCAGCTCAAGCACCGCATGGCATCTTTTTGCCTGCGAGCTTGCGTAACCCCTTGAATGCCTATGGAGCACCACTGGTTCTGAGGACAAATTAGCACAGGAAGAGGCCATGGAGGAAGAACAAGAGGAGGGGGTGGAGGAGAGAGGTGTGGCAGAATCACTACTATTAGAATTTTGGAGGCGTGTTTGCAGAACAACCTCCAACACTACTGCACCCTGTCCTGCATCCTTCCCAGCTGCCAGAAGAGTCACCCAGTGCACGGTGAAAGATAGGTAACATCCCTGTCCATGCCTGCTGGACCATGAGTCAGCGGTAATATGCACCTTACCGCTGACCGCCCTGTCCAGCGAGGCCAAGACATTGCCTTCCACATGCCGCTAGAGAGCCAGAATCGCCTTCCGTGAGAAAAATTGGCGTCTGGGAACCTACCACTGAGGAACTGCACATTCCACAAACTCAAGGAAGGGGGCTACCAACTGAAAAGGCAGCAGTTGAAGTGCTAGCAATTTTGCCAAGCTAGCATTCAACCACTGGGCATGTGGATGGCTGGGAGTGGTGCAGCAGCTGGGGCAGGGAAATTTGCCTGGTACAATCTGACATTGGTGTACCGATAGCAGATTGCACGCAAGTACTTGGCTGCGACACACCTAATTCTACACCTTCATTCCTCTCAGTGCAGGTTTCAGAGAGGACTGAAGGTATAGTGGGGTTGGAGATCCCAGCTGATGAGGAGCAAGGAGAGGTCCTCCTTGTTCTTTGGTTTGGGTCTTTTAGGTACGCTTGCCAACGAACTGCATGGCAGGTCGACATATGTCTGGTCAAGCATGTGGTGCCCAAGAGGGTGATGTTTTGGCCACGTGAGATACGCTTGAGACATATGTTGCAAATAATAGCGGTGGGATCTGATGCACTCGTCTCAAAAAAGGCCCACACCAAAGAACTTTTGGAATAATGCGCAGAGACAGCAGCGCCCTGCACATGCGGAGCTCTGCGGTGTGTTGCAGTCATTGTATTGCCCTTAAGCTGGCCCCTGGAGGGCATCCTGCCTCATTGGAGATGTGCCTCCTCCTCCTCTCTCCTATCAGGCACCCACGTGGAGTCAATGACCTCATCATCCCCTCCCTCCTCATCACTGGAGCAAACCTGGCAGTATATTGCAGCGGGGAGCATGACTGCCAGATTGCTGTCCTTCTTGGGCACCCCCTCTCTCTGGGCTCACACTACTGTCTTTCTCTAGCTGGGTACCATCATCGGAGCCTTCAAAACGCTGGGTATCCTCCTGGAGCATGTACCCAACACTGTGGTCAAACAGTTCGGAGGACTCCTCGGGAGGACATGGTGGGGCTAGGGAAGGAGTGACTGATGCCATTGAGCTGAGGGAAGAGGCCGCGTTGGCAGCTGTTTTGCCAGACAAAGTACCCTGAGCCTGGGTGAGAGAGGATGAGGAGGATGAGGATGGCTTGGTCATCCACTCTACCAAGTCTTCCGCATGTTGCGGGCTCAACACGGCCAGCTGCCGAAAAAAAGGACAAGCGTGTCCCACGGTCATGTGCTGATGAAGATGCACCATCTCCACGACCAGCACTGTTGCCTCTAGACACAGAGCCCGCTTGCCCTCTTTTATTCTTTTATTGGCTTGTAACTGTCTGCCTCTCCTTGTTGGCCTTCCAGACATATTAATGGCCTGCAGTGAGATGTAGCTGCACAAAGCTGGGATGTATATATATACTGATACTGCAGCTAGCAGAATCAACTGCCTGCCTGTAGTATTATTAGTATGAGAACACCAGCAATTGTCTTCAGGTAGCTTTAGGTGCAATAAGTATGAAACAATGTTGCGCTACTAGTATTAAAACTTAAAAGTAGGTAAAAAATAGTAAAGCAGCTCGCATAAACAGTATAGTAAACTACACAAACAAGTGAAAAGATAAAAAATGCAGCTCTAGTGTGTAACAAAGTGCGAAAGTGAAGTATCACCTCACGTGCAAATATAAAGCTGATAGTAACTTTTAGGTCAGATATCAAGGTGAACAATATACAACAACAAAAGGACAAACAAATCAGGAAAGTTTGTCACAGATAGGTGAAAATGTCCATGTAAGCATGTAAGACAGCAAAAAAAAAAAAAACCTGCAACTAAAACTGTCTGTGATAAACCAAAAAATAAGAGATTCTTCAGTAAAATGAAATAAAGTCCCATGTGTAGATAATGCCTGTAGATGATAGTAAATCAACCACTATATGTGACAGGAATAACCTCTTCATAAGATATTTGCCGCATCAAGATGGAAATATTGAAGGAATGGGTACGCTTACCATGAGAAATGGACACACTCACCACAGGGCGGTGGGTCAATCAGGTGTTTGGATTCAACAATCCGGCAGATATTTGATGGAAGGAGCTGGTGTGGAGGTACGCCTCAATACTTCCGTCAAAATCCGTGGTAAGCAAATGGTGTAGCTAGGACAGCCCGGCTAACGAACTTGAACTCCCCTCCGATGGTCACACTTGATAGGATGTACGAACTCCAAATGGTGTCACATCAAACCATGAAAAAGGAAAGAAGAGAAGGGCCTCCACATAGTGTGTAAATCCAAAAATAAAAATTTATTAAAACAGCAAAAGCTTAACAGTGCAATCCACCTAGTTGGGTGGGTACAGGGAGTGATCACATAAAAAGTAAAGGATAAAAAACAGTATCGCGTGGTGTCAGAAAGCACAAAGGCTCAGCAACCTGACATGTTTCAGACAAAAGTCCTTCAACTGGGGCATAAAACCTAGTGTTAAGCACCACGCTATATAAAGACCTTAAAATTAACAAAGCAGCCGATCAGCTGGGAGTGCTGACATTTGGCAGGTAATACGACCAATCAGCGATCCTCTGCACACACACACCTTACTTCCCGGATGGTCATGTGACTATGTGAACCAATTACAGCCCTAGAACACCCACCCTCCGTGGTCACATGTGCGACGACGCCGTAGCAACGTCATTGTGCTCTAGTGTTTGTGTTCCAAGCCTCTTTCTCATTATAGGCATCAGCCTGTGAGCTGGCAGGGCTGGGGATGAGATAACCACACCCACATGCCCAAAATAGGCAGAAACATTCTCACACTAAGAAGAACCAGCACTCGTGGCCCGATAGCCCCTCATATAACAAGAGAGGCAATTTGCAAGATGGGCTCTACGGCGGCGCACAGGACAAAAGAGGACAAGCATGCCTAGAGACACAGACAAAACCTAGATACAGGACGGAAGTGTGAGGATCTGACTGCCAAATTGACATCACATGTGAACCTATAAAAGTGTATGATTGTTTCCTGATTTGTTTGTCCTTTTGTTGTTGTATATTGTTCACGTTGATATCTGACCTACAAGTTACTATCAACTTTATATTTGCACGTGAGGTGATACTTCACTTTCGCACTTTGTTACACACTAGAGCTGCATTTTTTATCTTTTCACTTGTTTGTGCAGTTTACTATACTGTTTATGCTAGCTGCTTTACTATTTTTTACCTACTTTTAAGTTTTATCACTAGTAGCATGACATTGTTTCATACTTATTGCTTTCACTTTTATAGTTACCCACTGTCACTGCCACTATTTCACCCATATCACAATATGGACGTTTTTGAATACCGCACTACCCGCTCCCTCGTTACTGAAGGAGTGTTTGTTATTCTGAATACTAATACAGAGGTAGGAGGCTTTTTCGTGTGACTTAAAAATCTCATGGTCACCGAAATTCACTCATTATGGGACATTGCGTTCCTGGAGCAATATTCTAAGGAACACATGGTCCCGAGAGGCCTTAGGTGGGATATCTATCCCCAACAGGATGAGGTGGAGACTGAAGCCTGGTTCCGTTATTTTAACGAGGCCGGCATTAGCTTGCTAGGTTTCCTGGTGGACAAAAAAAGAGATAGATTGTCCAAGATAGATAGGGAGATCAAGGAGCTAAGGGACCAACTCCTTCCTCATAAATCCTCTCCTGAGAATATTTCTCTCTCGGCTAATTTTAAGAATCATCTGGAGAAAGAAGAGAGAACAACCTACGAAGAAGCAAAAAAAGTACACACGTGATGCCAATGATTATAGAAATACATTTGTGTTCAATTGGCAGAAAAAAGAAAATGGTACTACTATAGAGGTCCCAGATCCAGCTGGTATGGATACATCACTCCACCCTAACCCAAGAGGGGTGATGGAGCCATCAACGCCCTTGGTACAGGCTACACAAGCATCTACCGTGAGGAAAATTGAGCATCCTCCCACCCAGAAAGGGCAGAGGGGTCAGAATGGGAGAACTCACACCCCTAATCATCCATCTAGACAGAGTTTTCCCCATCTTAATCAAAGAAGGGGTGATACAAAGAGAGGTAGAGGTTCCTCCCACAGGAGAAGTGACAATTACAGATACCAAGAATCAAGCACACGTGGTAGATCCCCCCAATATAATCAACATGAGGGCCAATACCAAGAGCAGTACCATACATATCGGACTCCCATTCGTACTTACAACAGATTCTCACCTTTAAGGGAAGAATCGCATCGGAACAGATCAAATATACAATAGCCATATGGAAAGGGAATATAACCATTTTGACAGATCACCATACACCTACAATCACACCCACCCTGACCCCCCCCCAGCATGAGGATTTTCCTCAGAAACTTACGGGCTCAAAACGAAGAGCAGATACAAGCGAGGCACCCGAGGGGGGAGGCGGGCTAGGAAAAAGAAAAAGACAATAGAGGCCAGTGGTATTTTTAATTTAAGTCAGGTGACGTTTACTGATGCGGAGCTTTATGTATTGGATAAGGGTCTCAAGTTTGCCCCCCCCAAGAAGTTGAACAAATTTGAGACTTTTATTGATATCCAGAAATATAAAAGAAAACTGAACATACACAGGCATTTTTTGACCAACCCCTCTGAGCCTAGAAGCATTACTGGACAGAGGGATGAGGTTGTACATTCTGGTTTATCAAACCCTTCTCCTTTTAACCCCCAGAGTGTTACAGCTCCAGCTATAAAAGTTTATTGCGATTTGGTGCTAAAAGATCTGGAATCATTACCCAAGAAATGGATTTATGACCATCCGAACCTCAAACAAAAGGATCTTGTAATCCGCCTTGCGGACAAGGGAGGTGGTTTGGTAATACTTGACAAAAAAGATTATCACACAGAAATGTGTCGAATTCTTAGTCATGATAAAACCTACATGGCCTTACCCAGCGACCCCACTAAGGAATTTAAGAAACATCTTGTTGACCTTATCGATAGGAGTTTTCACCAGGGGATTCTAGATAAGAAAGAAAGGGATTATCTAGTACCAGTAGGCCCACGTATTCCAGTTATGTATTATCTCCCCAAGATACATAAGAGCACTACCAAGCCCCCAGGAAGACCTATCATTAGTGGGATAGATTCAATAACATCCTGAATCGGCCGTTATATCGACTTTTTTCTGCAGCCGCTAGTATACACGGTTCCATCATATCTAAGGGATACAGGCGATACGATTCGCCGTTTAGAATCTATTGATGTTCATGATGACCTTCTTCTTGTAACAGCCCAAGTTACGGCTTTGTACATGTGTATCCCACATAGATTGGGATTAGCGGCTGTGGAATATTACCTGTCCACTAGCGAACAACTTCCACCTGTCCAACAAGGGTGCATTATGGAACTTCTCCGCTTTGCCACACAGACCAATTATTTTTGGTACAATAACCAATTTTTTCTACAGAAGAAGGGTGTGGCAATGGGGGCTAAATTTGCCCCCAGCCTCGCCAATCTGTTCATGGCTCTTTGGGAGGAGGATGTCGTCTATCCACTGCAGCGACCCAAGCTCACCTTATGGGCCAGGTACATAGACGACATCCTCCTCCTATGGAGAGGAGATGAAGAGTCTTTACATGACTTCATGGCTACCTTGAATGATAACGAAAGAAGGATCGCCCTCACCTATGAGGTCAGCTCGGTTTCCATCCATTTTTTGTATTTGGAGATCTCCATAGTCGATCACGCCTTGTTACTACTACTTTTTTTAAACTGATGGACAGAAACGGATACATCCCCACTGACAGTTGCCATTATGGCCCCTGGCTCGATTCCATAACTCGGAGCCAGTTGTTACGTATCAGAAGAAATTGTACAGACTCTACAGACTTTTTAAGACAAGGCCAGTTCCTCAAACAACGATTTGTGGATAAAGGTTACCAGTCCTTACGTATTGATGAAGAGATAGCAAGAATTTTTTCACTAGACCGAGGTACGCTTGTCGCAGAACGACCTAAACAAGTTCCTGACAATAAATTTAAGTGGTCCTTGGTCACTCAGCTCTCAGCCCAACACAAACAGGTTAAAACCATTCTTAACAGTCATTGGAATATTTTGAAGAGTGACCCAATACTTGGTCCAGTACTCCCTATTAAAGCAGGTATAATTTATAAGGGGGCACCATCCTTATGAAGTCGGATTTCCCATAATGTAGTAGATGCCCCAAAAAAACCTACATTTTTTCCTGAATCCAAGGAATTCTATCCCTGCAAAAAATGTAACGTATGTGTACACATTTGCGGACGGATAAAATCAGAGCTATTTCAATCCACTGTCACCTCTGTCTATCACATGAAACATTTTACCACATGTGCCACCCGGTACGTAGTGTACCTCATCACATGTCCATGTCACAAGCAATATGTGGGACGGACCATAAGACCATTCTCGGTTATAATAAACGAACATATTGCTTCCATCAAATTGGGCCGCACCAATCACAGAGTCCCCTGACACTAGTCACAATTTCATGATAAAAATCCCAGTGGTACCAAGTTCCAAATTATCGATAAATTTGTCCCACATTGGATGGGGGGGGCTACGCATCAGAGGGGTATCCCAACTTGAGACTTTCTGGATATACCAGCTGAAGTGTTACTCCCCCTATGGGTTAAATATAGAATGGGACATAAATGCTTTCATTAATAAATCTTGATATGCAGTGTTTTACAGCCCAGTTTTATGGTTTGCTGAGTGCATGCAGTTATTTGTTCATTTCCTGCCTGAAACACAATTTATTATTTTGAAGGTATCGGGATGTTTCAGACATGGAAATATTAGTTCTGGGTCTCATAGAGAGTCTCTGGCTGGTGTTTACTTTCGGGGTTTTTCTTGTTCCCTTATTGTTAATGGGGGAACGGGAAAAACCTTGAAACCTGCTTGATACACAATTTATTTTGAAGGTATCGGGATGTTTCAAACATGGAAATATTAGTTCTGGGTCTCATAAATGAGACTCTGGCTGGTGTTTACTTTCAAGGTTTTTCTTGTTCCCTTATTGTTAATAACTGTGTATTATAACACCACTCATCCCACCGATACTTACCTTTTTCTAACCATCTGTTCCTTTGTATCAACCATTGTTTGATTATGATGCATTATATTGATTAACAAGAGTTTTTCTATGGATCATACATTTTTTAATTTTTATTCCACAAAGATATGTATAGGAGTAACGTTTACTAACAGTCATGCACTTTTATAGGTTCACATGTGATGTCAATTTGGCAGTCAGATCCTCACACTGCCGTCCTGTATCTAGGTTTTGTCTGTGTCTCTAGGCATGCTTGTCCTCTGTTGTCCTGTGTGCCGTCGTAGAGCCCATCTTGCAAATTGCCTCTCTTGATATATGAGGGGCTATCAGGCCACGAGTGCTGGTTCTTCTTAGTGTGAGGATGTTTTTTGGGCATGTGGGTGTGGTTATCTCATCCCCAGCCCTGCCAGCTCATAGTCACATAGTCACATGACCATCCGGGAAGTAAGGTGTGTGTGTGCAGAGGATCGCTGATTGGTCATATTACCTGCCCAATGTCAGCACTCCCAGATGATCGGCTGCTTTGTTAATTTTAAGGTCTTTATATAGCGTGGTGCTTAACACTAGGTTTTATGCACCAGTTGAAGGACTTTTGTCTGAAACATGTCGGGTTGCTGAGCGTTTGTGCTTTCTGACACCATGCAATACTGTTTTTTATCCTTTGCTTTTTATGTGATCACTCCCTGTACCCACCCGACTAGGTGGATTGTACTGTTAAGCTTTTGCTGTTTTAATACATTTTTATTTTTGGATTTACGCACTATGTGTGCTATTACACACCCGCAGCACTAAGCAGATGGCCGCTCTACTGCGGGATGCGGGGCGACAAGCCAGAGGCTGAGCCGGGCAGTGATAAGGATAAACAAGCGCAGGCGGAGCAGGGGGCGGAGTCTGTGTGGGCAGCTGCAGGAGGAGCGTCTTCTCCCCCAGGCACCATAACTTGTAGTGTGGAGATGGAGAGCAGCTATACCTCTATCTCCAGCCTCTGGCATCCTGTCATAGTCACACAGTGAGAGCGGGGAAAGCCAGCTTACACAGGAGTTGGGCTGTGTCCTGTCTCCACTGTCCTCCTAACCCCGCCCTCACTCTGCTGCTTCTCCAATCCGATACACCGCCTCCCATTTGTGCCCGCCCAATCCCGCCCACACTCCATCCACATGCATGGCATGCACTTGCTCTGTGCTGGAGAGGAGTTCTGTGAACAGCTGAGCGGCACTTTCCACAGCCCTGAGGGACACCAGACTGAATGGGGGAGACGTAATTGGTGAGTGTGACTTCCATCCCCAGAACAACCCCCCCTTCTCTGTTCCCACCACTTTGTGCTCTGCACCTTCTTCCCCCCTTCCCCTTTCTTTTTCTCTCTCTTCCCCTCCTCTTTTCCTTACACCTCTCTTCCTCCTCTTCTCCCTCATTCTCTCCCCCTCTCCCCCACTAGACTAGGGCCTGGCCTGTCCATATACCACCCTGTTTATATACCACCCTGTCTATATACCACCCTGTCCATATACCACCCTGTCCATAAACCACCCTGTCTACATACCACCCTGTTCATATACCACCCTGCCCATATACCACCCTGTCTACATACCACCCTGTCCATATACCACCCTGTCCATATACCACCCTGTCCTGAAGGTATACCTATTTTCTTTACTAAGGATTGATGGTTCAGACTAATTAACAAACTGTGTGCATAGAGCAGCATTATCTGAGAAGTCTATGTATAGAAATTTGGAGGTAATACTGAAGCACCATTACTGCAAACTTAAACTGAAGGTAAATATGGCAGGTTTGTGATCTAAAGAAGGGATGGTGAGGCCCTCTGTTGAGAGGAAGAACTTTAGGAACTGTTTATGGAGCACGTAATGCATGACTAAAATTTCAAGTGTCTAGAAGACGTGCCGGATGGGGACAGGCAAATCCTCAGATGTTTGGGGATGGTAAATGGGTTAATTACCTAATAGAGACCGATAATAATCAGTAACAAAGAAGAAGGTATAAAAGAAGGATATATATCAATTGACATAGCCACCCCCCCACCCCCACTCTTTCTCTAACTACTTGGGACTTTATGTGTTCAGGTTCATAGCATCGTTGAGATACGTTTTATAACACACATATGCCCCAGCGAATGGTCACCTCAGACCTAACTAACTGATATATTAAATGAAGGAAAAAGGAAAATTCAGAATGAGGGGGAAATCAGTAAGGGGGGCAAGTGCGACCCCTCGAAAGTAAGTGCAAGCCCTGGCTCCACAAAGAAATATATGACACAGGATGGTGGGACAGAGAGCCCTAGGAAACAGACAGGAGCCAAGAGTAGGTCAATAGAAAGCTCACAAAAAGAGGCTCAAAGGAAACAACCTAAAGACTTAGAAACACCAGATATATCAATGGGAACAAGTGCAGAGCCAGAAGAAACTATCTTAGCGGAACCCAGACAGAAAAAACAACAATTGCCAACTAAAGAAGAAATGGCAGAAATGTTTGCTAGACTGGAATCATCCATCAAAGGAGAAATGGCTACACTTCATGAGGACTTGAAACAGATTCTAAGAAGGGTGGAGGAAACAGAGGAACAATTGGACTCGCAATCAATTGGAATCATATCAACGGCTGATATAAATGTGCTAAAAGCCCAGATGGCAGAAATACAGAAAGAACACAGATATACAAGGTATAGACTGGAAGACCAGGAAAACCACAATCAAAGGAAAAATCTTAGAATAAGGGGTGTACCGGACCAGCAAGAGGAAGACCTCCAAGAAAAAATGAATAAAATATTTGGACAAAGGCCGGAACAGAAAACATAAAACTGGAATGGGCACATCGGATCAGAAAGCCTACTGGACTACCAGCAGAAACACCGAGAGATATAATTGTGAGATTTCAAAATTATAAAGATAAAGAGAAAATCTGGGTGAGCCTAAAAAACAAACAGCCGGTTAAGTATAAAGAGACAACACTGCAGATTTTCCCAGATTTAGCAGTGACCTTGGCCAGAAGAACTCTTAAACCCCTACTGGAGCACCTGAAGTTGAACAACATTCAGTATTCTTGGGGCTTCCCAGGCTGCCTAATAGGGAAGAAAGAAGGACGGTCAGCAATCCTTTGATATCCAGAAGACACGGCCAGCTCCTGTAATAGACTGGACATTCCACAAATTGAGATACCAGGCTGGTGGGTTGCACCATCTGTGGAAGAATCAAGATGGCACCGAATCAGTAAGAAGAATCTGGTTGTGACTAAGAATAGAATCTGAGGGGTCAATGTGCCTGGGAAATGGACTGGACGGGGGGGCGGAGAAGGGGAACAATGGGATAGTGGACATGGAAATGTGGTTGGGGAGAAGGGACTGGCAAGGGGTATCCCTAGTTGGATTAAGTTGCGGGTCCGTTAAAGGTCTACAGGCAGACTTCAACCTCTGGGGGGAGAACTGATGGGCCAGGAGGGGATTGAGGGCCTCGGATCTAATGGCCACGGGAAGGATATATATCCCCCCAACAGGGAAGGGGAGGGGGGTAGGGATAGGGGAGGGGAAGGGTAAAAGGGGGCACTGCTCTGGAATGGCTCAAGATTAGGAGATGTAGATTAAAAGCCTCTGCTCGCGGTGCTCTTGGGGGATGGAATGGAGAGGAGCCCCGGGTGGAGAAGGGTAGTGAAGACCCAGAACACAGTGAGCAAAGATATAGGTGGTTTAAATACTCCTAAAACAAGATATAACATACTAAGAGAAATCAAACACTATAAATCAGACGTAGTTCTATTACAGGAGACAAATATTTCACAAGACTCTAACCTTAAAATAATTTCAAAAGACTTCCCAGTCTGGTTTTACGGGGACTCCCCAACAAAAAGAGCTAAAGGAATAGCCATAGGATTTGCCAGAGGAGTAAGGTGCACCTTGGAAGAGAGAAACACTTATCCGGAAGGGTGATATCTATTTTTGAGTGGTAGAATTAATGAAGTAGAGTACTCCCTGGCAAATATCTATTGCCCAAAAAATAATCTGATAAAATACTCAATAGACGCTATAAAAAAAATTCATGGATTTTAAGAGAGGAGGTGCCATTATGGGCGGAGACTTTAATTTCTGTAATATACCAGGTGTTTATAGTAAGTCATGTGTGCAGAGGACTGGGAACGTACCGAGAAAGTTACTAAAAAAGATTTTGCAACAGAATCAATTGGTGGATGTATGGCGAATACAACATGCTAAACGCCGGGACTATACGTTCCACTCCTCTGTACATGGGACATACACAAGAATTGATTTTTTTCTGGTCGAACATAGACTACTGGAAACAGTAATCAATATGAATATTGAAATTTCTACATTCTCTGACCACGCCCCTGTGGTCATAAGAATAAAGATTGAGGGGAACCTTAATAGACCACCTGCGTGGAGATTAACCACTTAAGGACCGCCTCACGCCGATTTACGTCGGCAGAATGGCACGGGCAGGCAGAATCACGTACATATACGTGATCTGCCTCCCGCGGGCGGGGGGTCCGATCGGACCCCCCTGGTGCCCGAGGTGGTCCGCTTCTGACCAGCGGCGATCAGAGATGAGGGGGAGACCATCCATTCGTGGCCCCCCCTCGCGATCGCCGCCGGTCAATCAAATCATTTCTTTGCTGCTGTATGCTAAACAGCAGCAAAGGAAATGATGTCATCTCTCCTCGGCTCGGTATTTTCCATTCCGGCGCCGAGGAGAGAAGACTTCAATGTGAGTGCACAAACACACACACATACAGTAGAACATGCCAGGCACACAAAACACCCCCCTTTACCCCCCGATCCCCCCCCCGTCACACTGACACCAACCAGTTTTTTTATTTTTTTATTTTTTCTGATTACTGCATGGTGTCAGTTTGTGACAGTTACTGTGTTAGGGCAGTTACTGTTAGCCCCCTTTAGGTCTAGGATACCCCCCTAAACCCCCCTAATAAAGTTTTAACCCCTTGATCACCCCCGTCACCAGTGTCGCTAAGCGATCATTTTTCTGATCACTGTATTAGTGTCGCTGGTGACGCTAGTTAGGGACGTAAATATTTAGGTTCGCCGTCAGCGTTTTATAGCGACAGGGACCCCCATATACTACCTAATAAATGTTTTAACCCCTTGATTGCCCCCTAGTTAACCCTTTCACCACTGATCACCGTATAACCGTTACGGATGACGCTGGTTAGTTGGTTTATTTTTTATAGTGTCAGGGCACCCGCCATTTATTACCGAATAAAGGTTTAGCCCCCTGATCGCCCGGCGGTGATATGTGTCGCCCCAGGCAGCGTCAGATTAGCGCCAGTACCGCTAACACCCACGCACGCAGCATACGCCTCCCTTAGTGGTATAGTATCTGAACGGATCAATATCTGATCCGATCAGATCTATACTAGCGTCCCCAGCAGTTTAGGGTTCCCAAAAACGCAGTGTTAGCGGCGCCCAGATACCTGCTAGCACCTGCGTTTTGCCCCTCCGCCCGGCCCAGACCAGCCCACTCAAGTGCAGTATCGATCGATCACTGTCACTTACAAAACACTAAATGCATAACTGCAGCGTTTGCAGAGTCAGGCCTGATCCCTGCGATCGCTAACAGTTTTTTTTGGTAGCATTTTGGTGAACTGGCAAGCACCAGCCCCAGGCAGCGTCAGGTTAGCGCCAGTACCGCTATAACACCCACGCACGCACCGTACACCTCCCTTAGTGGTATAGTATCTGATCGGATCAATATCTGATCCGATCAGATCTATACTAGTGTCCCCAGCAGTTTAGGGTTCCCAAAAATGCAGTGTTAGCGGGATCAGCCCAGATACCTGCTAGCACCTGCGTTTTGCCCCTCTGCCCGGCCCAGCCCAGCCCAGCCCAGCCCAGCCCACCCAAGTGCAGTATCGATCGATCACTGTCACTTACAAAACACTAAACGCATAACTGCAGCGTTCGCAGAGTCAGGCCTGATCCCTGCGATCGCTAACAGTTTTTTTGGTAGCGTTTTGGTGAACTGGCAAGCACCAGTGGCCTAGTACACCCCGGTCGTAGTCAAACCAGCACTGCAGTAACACTTGGAGATGTGGTGAGTCCCATAAGTGCAGTTCAAGCTGGTGAGGTGGCAAGCACAAGTAGTGTCCCGCTGCCACCAAGAAGACAAACACAGGCCCGTCGTGCCCATAATGCCCTTCCTGCTGCATTCGCCAATCCTAATTGGGAACCCAACACTTCTGCAGCGCCCGTACGTCTCCCATTCACATCCCCAACCAAATGCAGTCGGCTGCATGAGAGGTATTTTCTTTATGTCCTCCAGAGTACCCCTACCCAACGAACCCCCCAAAAAAGATGTCGTGTCTGCAGGATATAGGCGTGACACCCGCTATTATTGTCCCTCCTGTCCTGACAATCCTGGTCTTTGCATTGGTGAATGTTTTGAACGCTACCATTCACTAGTTGAGTATTAGCGTAGGGTACAGCATTGCACAGACTAGGACACACTTTCACAGGGTCTCCCAAGATGCCATCGCATTTTGAGAGACCTGAACCTGGAACCGGTTACAGTTATAAAAGTTAGTTACAAAAAAAGTGTAAAAAAAAAAAAATATATATATATAAAATAAAAAAAATAGTTGTTCTCTCTCTCTATTCTCTCTCTATTGTTCTGCTCTTTTTTACTGTATTCTATTCTGCAATGTTTTATTGTTATTATGTTTTATCATGTTTGCTTTTCAGGTATGCAATTTTTTATACTTTACCGTTTACTGTGTTTTTCTGTTAACCATTTTTTCGTCTTCAGGTACGCCATTCACGACTTTGAGTGGTTATACCAGAATGATGCCTGCAGGTTTAGGTATCATCTTGGTATCATTCTTTTCAGCCAGCGGTCCGCTTTCATGTAAAAGCAATCCTAGCGGCTAATTAGCCTCTAGACTGCTTTTACAAGCCGTGGAAGGGAATGCCCCCCCCACCGTCTTCCGTGTTTTTCTCTGGCTCTCCTGTCTCAACAGGGAACCTGAGAATGCAGCCGGTGATTCAGCCAGCTGACCATAGAGCTGATCAGAGACCAGAGTGGCTCCAAACATCTCTATGGCCTAAGAAACTGGAAGCTACGGCCATTTCATGACTTCGATTTTGCCGGATGTAAACAGCGCCATTGGGAAATTGGGAAAGCATTTTATCACACCGATCTTGGTGTGGTCAGATGCTTTGAGGGCAGAGGAGAAATCTAGGGTCTAATAGACCCCATTTTTTCAAAAAAGAGTACCTGTCACTACCTATTGCTATCATAGGGGGTATTTACATTCCCTGAGATAACAATAAAAATGATTAAAAAAAAAATGAAAGGAACAGTTTAAAAATAAGATAAAAAAGAAAAAAAATAATAAAGAAAAAAAAAAAAAAAAAACCCTGTCGCCCCCTGCTCTCGCACTAAGGCGAACGCAAGCGGCGGTCTGTCGTCAAACGTAAACAGCAATTGCACCATGCATGTGAGGTATCACAGCGAAGGTCAGATCGAGGGCAGTAATTTTAGCAGTAGACCTCCTCTGTAAATCTAAAGTGGTAACCTGTAAAGGCTTTTAAAGGCTTTTAAAAATGTATTTATTTTGTTGCCACTGCACGTTTGTGCGCAATTGTAAAGCATGTCATGTTTGGTATTCATGTACTCGGCCTAAGATCATCTTTTTTATTTCATCAAACATTTGGGCAATATAGTAAGTTTTAGTGCATTAAAATTTAAAAAAGTGTGTTTTTTCCCCAAAAAATGCGTTTGAAAAATCGCTGCGCAAATACTGTGTGAAAAAAAAAAAATGAAACACCCACCATTTTAATCTGTAGGGCATTTGCTTTAAAAAAATATATAATGTTTGGGGGTTCAAAGTAATTTTCTTGCAAAAAAAAAATAATTTTTTCATGTAAACAAAGTGTCAGAAAGGGCTTTGTCTTCAAGTGGTTAGAAGAGTGGGTGATGTGTGACATAAGCTTCTAAATGTTGTGCATAAAATGCCAGGACATTTCAAAACCCCCCCCAAATGACCCCATTTTGGAAAGTAGACACCCCAAGCTATTTGCTGAGAGTCATGTCGAGTCCATGGAATATTTTATATTGTGACACAAGTTGCGGGAAAGAGACAATTTTTTTTTTTTTTGCACAAAGTTGTCACTAAATGATATATTGCTCAAACATGCCATGGGAATATGTGAAATTACACCCTAAAATACATTCTGCTGCTTCTCCTGAGTATGGGGATACCACATGTGTGAGACTTTTTGGGAGCCTAGCTGTGTACGGGACCCCAAAAACCAAGCACTGCCCTCAGGCTTTCTAAGGGCGTAAATTTTTGATTTCACTCTTCACTGCCTATCACAGTTTCGGAGGCCATGGAATGCCCAGGTGGCACAAAACCCCCCCAAATGACCCCATTTTAGAAAGTAGACACCCCAAGCTATTTGCTGAGAGGTATAGTGAGTATTTTGCAGACCTCACTTTTTGTCACAAAGTTTTGAACATTGAAAATAGAAAAAAAACATGTTTTTTCTTGCCTTTCTTCATTTTCAAAAACAAATGAGAGCTGCAAAATACTCAACATGCCCCTCAGCAAATAGCTTGGGGTGTCTACTTTCCAAAATGGGGTCATTTGGGGGGGTTTTGTGCCACCTGGGCATTCCATAGCCTCCGAAACTGTGATAGGCAGTGAAGAGTGAAATCAAAAATTTACACCTTTAGAAATCCTGAAGGAGGTGATTGGTTTTCGGGGCCCCGTACGCAGCTAGGCTCCCAAAAAGTCCCACACATGTGGTATCCCCATACTCAGGAGAAGCAGCTAAATTTATTTTGGGGTGCAATTCCACATATGCCCATGGCCTGTGTGAGCAATATATCATTTAGTGACAACTTTGTGCAAAAAAAAAAAAAAGTGTCACTTTCCCGCAACTTGTGTCAAAATATAAAATTTTCCATGGACTCAACATGCCTCTCAGCAAATAGCTTGGGGTGTCTTCTTTCCAAAATGGGGTAATTTGGGGGGGGGTTTGTGCCATCTGGGCATTTTATGGCCTTCAAAACTGTGATAGGTAGTGAGGAGTGAAATCAAAAATTTACGCCCTTAGAAATCCTGAAGGCGGTGATTGGTTTTCGGGGCCCCGTACGTTTCTAGGCTCCCAAAAAGTCCCACACATGTAGTATCCCCATACTCAGGAGAAGCAGCTGAATGTATTTTGGGGTGCAATTCCACATAGGCCCATGGCCTGTGTGAGCAATATATCATTTAGTGACAACTTTTTGTAATTTTTTTTTTTTGTCATTATTCAATCACTTGGGACAAAAAAATAAATATTCAATGGGTTCAACATGCCTCTCAGCAATTTCCGTGGGGTGTCTACTTTCCAAAATGGGGTCATTTGGGGGGTTTTGTACTGCCCTGCCATTTTAGCACCTCAAAAAATGACATAGGCAGTCATAAACTAAAAGCTGTGTAAATTCCAGAAAATGTACCCTAGTTTGTAGACGCTATAACTTTTGCGCAAACCAATAAATATACGCTTATTGACTTTTTTTTTACCAAAGACATGTGGTGGAATACATTTTGGCCTAAATGTATGACTAAAATTGAGTTTATTGGATTTTTTTAATAACAAAAAGTAGAAAATATAATTTTTTTTCAAAATTTTCGGTCTTTTTCCGTTTATAGCGTAAAAAAAAAAAATGGCAGAGGTGATCAAATACCATCAAAAGAAAGCTCTATTTGTGGGAAGAAAAGGAGTCAAATTTCGTTTGGGTACAGCATTGCATGACCGCGCAATTAGCAGTTAAAGCGACGCAGTGCCAAATTGGAAAAAGTCCTCTGGTCCTTATGCAGCATAATGCTCCGGGGCTAAAGTGGTTAAATGAAGAATTATTACAGGATAAAATGGTGGAAGAAAGGATCAGGCAGGAGCTAGAGATATACTTCAAAATTAATGACACGGAGGAAATAACGGAAGCTACACTATGGGAAGCCCATAAGGCTTATATCAGAGGTATACTGATCCAACTGGGAGTGGAAAAAAATGGTCAGAATAAAGAGAAGGAATTCTTTGATAAAAAGACATCTCTGAGCTAGAACTGCAACATAAAAAACAGAGAATATAGAAATAAGAATGGCACTTACCTGTAAAAGGGAGGAACTGAAAGATATAGTTGAGCAGGAAACACGGTCAGACTGTAACAAAATTAAAAAAAGGAAAGGTACCTTTGGGGAAACAAGATTGGGAAGTCTCTGGCCAGATTGTTAAAGAAGAAATCAGAACTAAATTACATAGAGAAAATACAAAACAATGCAGGATTAATGGTCTATAACTGTCAGAAACCATGAACCAGACCGAGACAGAAATAAAGTGAAATCACACTTGTTTATTAATAAAAATAAAAAAGGTAAATAGAGTAAGCGTAGTCAAAGCATAGCCAGAGTCCAGTAACCGGATCGGGTAGACAGCCAAGCCAGAGTTCAGTAACCAGATCGGGTAATCAGCCAAGCCAGAGTTCAGTAACCAGATCGGGTAATCAGCCAGGCCAGAAGTCAGGGATCCAAGTAGAGGAACAGCAAGCAGGATAAGGAGCCAAAAGGGATGTCAGCAAATCCAGGCTTTAAACAGGAATGCAGGAGATGGTTTCTTGTGATGTGACCAAGGCGAAGGCAGGAATGAAGTGAGCTGGAGATCTTTAAGTAGGCGGGACTGAGGAGCAGATTCACAACAGCTGGTTAACTGTGGAGAGAGATGAGAGCTGGCAATTAGCCCACAGCTGAGCTGCCAGCTCAGAGAAGGAAGGGCTGAGCCAGCCCTGACAATAACACATCAGACATAGCCAGATCATTCCAGGAATATTATGTGACATTATATGCAATGAATAAGTATGAAACAATAGAACAGGGGAAAAAAAGGAAGGCTAAAATGAGGGTCTTCTTAAATGAGTTAGACTTAAATAACATTTTGGAAGATCAAATGAAGGGTCTGGAAGACCCCGTATCAGAGGAAGAGGTTATGAAAATACTAAATGAGACTCCCCTAGGTAAGAGCCCAGGTCTGGATGGTCTGACGACATTATATTACAAAGAGTTCAAAGACATCTTAATACCCAAGCTGTGCTCATATATAAATGGGATAGGAATGAAGTGGGCAATGAGGAGGGAGGCATTGGAGGCGGCTATTACTATAATGCCAAAGGAAGGAAAAGATGCTTCACTCTGCTCCAGCTTTAGACCCATATCACTGTTGAACATTGACACTAAGGGGTTGATTTACTAAAGCTACAGAGTGCAAAAGTTGGTGCAGGTCTGTATAGAAACCAATCAGCTTCTAGGTTTTTCGTTAAAGCTTAACTGAAGGAGCTGAAGTTAAAAGCTGATTGGCTACCATACACAGCTTCACCAGATTTCACACTCTCCAGTTTTAGTAAATCAACCCCTAAGTTGTTTGCGAAGGTAATGGCAGGAAGATTGAAAATAATAATGAACGGACTAGTAAATGTGGATCAAGCAGGGTTTGTCCCAGGAAGAGAAAGTCGAGATAATGGAATTAGAACACTCCTGGTGATACATAAAATGAAAGAGACCAGGACCCCTGGTCTGCTCCTGTCAATAGACGCTAAAAAAGCATTTGACAGGGTAGATTGGAAGTTCATGCAAGACACCCTGGTGGAGATGGGACTGGGTCCCAGATTTATGCAGTGGATCAAAGCGCTGTATGAACACCCTACAGCAATGGTAAAAGTAAATGGGTCCATTTCAGAAATGTTTGAGATGTATAATGACACCAGACAGGGGTGTCCCCTGTCCCCCCTGCTGTTTGTGTTGTGACTTGAACCGCTGCTGGCAAAGATATGACAGGACGTAAAGATCAGGGGCCTTAAGGCAGAAGAAGAGAAACACAAGCTTGCCGCATATGCCGACGATATTCTGTTCTTCATAACCCACCCTAGAATAACTCTCCCTAATTTGATGAAAATGCTAAAACAATATGGAGAATTATCGAATTTTAAAATAAATCTGGCCAAATCTGAGATCTTAAATATTAACGTGTCAACTCAGGAGGTCCATACTTACCAGGGGGAGTTCCCACTTATTTGGAAAGAAAAAGAACTAAAATATTTAAGCGTTATGATCACTACTTCCTTGGATACGCTTTACCAATTAAATTTCCTGCCATTACTAAATTAAACTGGAGATGAGTAAAATAGCATCAAGACATGTGTCATGGTTAGGGAGAATTAATATCATTAAAATTAGTCACCTACCGAAGATTATGTATAAGTATCAGATGCTGCCGATCCCCCTTCCACAAGTGTACTTTAAAACTCTGAACACGATACTCCTAAGGTTCATCTGGCAAGGGAAAAAGCCATGGATACATTTAACAGTGTTAAATAGAGACAAAAGACAAGGGGGCCTGGGGGTACCAGATTTAAAGAACTATCATAAGGCGGTTCTCTTTTCATGGGTGATAGATTGGGCAAAAAATAACAAGGATAAAAAATGGGTGGAAATGGAAAGTACAATAAGTAAGACAGCTGTGGGGAAAATAATATGGATCCCCACACACTTAAGGAATTTATGGGAGAAAACGAAAGAGATGACACAAAAAGCACAAGAGATTTGGGATTTGACACATAAAAAAGAAAATTGGAGATATAATTCCCCATGTATTCCACTTAAAGACACTGATTATTTTCCACTGGGGAAAGGTAGTCTCTTTGGAAACTGGATCAAGATAGAGAATGCACATTTGAAAGATGTAATGGTGAAGGGTAGACTTTGCACGTTCCAGGAGTTAAAACAAAAAAAAGATTTGATGGTAATAGATGAGTGGTGGTATTTCCATTTGAAACACTTCTTTGGGTCCCTCCCCCAACCAGTGCGGTCAGCAGACAGTTTGCTCCCAATGGAAAAACTGTGCCTGGTCACAGCTAAAAGGAAGGGGATTTCTACAATATATAAAATTTTGTTGGAGGGAAGTGGGATGGGAAAACAGCTATACATTGGTAAATGAGAAGAGGAATTAAGAGGAATTAGGATCACAGGTGAATGATACTGAGATAAGTAAAATTTTGAGAATGGCATATAATTAGATTATAGATTATAATTAGATTATATTGGAGAGAGATTTTGCAGATAATAAAAGATATAACTAAAGTGGTTGTCCTAGAAGATCCCTGGGAGTGTTTATTTCACCTGACGAAAATTCAGACTAATCTATATGTGAGAACTCTGGTCCCTTCACTGCTGAATGCAGTAAAAAGCCTAATTTCCAGACAGTGGCAGGACCCAGAGAGCCCTACACTGAGCAGTTGGTGTAATAGAGTAAACAATATTTATAGTTTGGAGTATTTGAGATTTAGTGGGGAGGAGGGATGGGCAGGATTTGAGGAAAAATGGAAGGAATGGGTTAAATTTAAGTATACAATTAGGTTTGCAGAAATAATTGGAGTTTGATCAGGAGAGAGGGAAAGGGTAGGGGTATAGTTTGGGACAACTATTTAGGATCTAGGTCTAGAGCAGCGTGGGGGGGGGGGGGTGAAGAGGCTATAGGTAAATGGGATGTATAGATGACTGTTAATTTTGATTGATTATATTTATGTGAAATGATGAGAAGTTTATTTTGACGGGTTGTCTGTAAGTTATCAATTTTTATAAACAAAGAAAATTTAATAAAGATTTTGAAAAAAAAAGAAACCATGAAATCAGACCGAGACAGAAGTACAGTTAAATCACACTTGTTTAAAAATAAAAGTAAAAAGAACAAACGTAGTCAAAACACAGCCAAGCCAGAAGTCAGGGATCCAAGTAGTGGAACGGCAAGCAGGATCTGGAGCCAGAAAGGATGTCAGCAAAGCCAGTCTTTAAACAGGAACGCGGGAGATAGTTTCTTGTGATGTGACCAAAGCGAAGGCAGAGCTCCTCTGGACTGGACGGCTTAAGTAGGCAGGACTGACAAGCAGGATCATCAACAGCTGAGTGACTGTGGAGAGAGATGAGAGCTGGCAATTAGCCGACAGCTGAGTGGCCAGCTCAGAAAAGGAAGGGCTGAGCCCATAATGCAGGAATACTCTACGGAACAAACGAGTCAGGCAACATAGAAGATCGGAGACCATAATTCGCCATAAACAGGGACAATCAGGAAGCAGAATTCAAGGCACTGTTGTGAGCAAACTCTGCCCACGATAATAGGTCTGACCAGTTGTTATGATGGTCAGAAATATAGCAACATAGGAATTGCTCCAAGGACTGATTGGCTCGTTCTGCGGCCCCATTAGACTGTGGATGATACGCAGAGGAGAAAGCAAACTGAATTCCCAACTGTGCACAAATGGTTCGCCAGAACCAGGACACTAACTGACTACCCCTGGCCGAGGCAATCACCTTGGGTAGCCCATGTAAGCAAAAGATCTCCCGAGCAAAAATGGAAGCCAGTTCCTTAGAAGTGGGCAACTTCTTAAGTGGAATAGAATGACACATCTTTGAGAACCAGTCAACCACCATAAGGATAACAGTGTTGCCTTGGGAGTTGGGTAACTCCACAATGAAATCCATAGACAGGTGGGTCCAGGGCCTCTCTCCATTGGGTATGGGTTGTAGGAGGCCCACTGGAAGGTGTCGTGGAGTCTTACCATGAGCACACATGGAATAGGCAGCTACGAAGGTAGTTACATCAGCACGTAGACTAGGCCATCAGAATTGTTGGGAAATGTACGAAGACTCTCTGGGACAAAACAGCGGTCACAAGGTTTCTCAGGAGGAGCATAGACCTGAGCAGCAAGAATTTTGTCACCCAAAGGAGAAGTGAGACTGGTGCGAACTGTAGCCAGAATACGATCAGGAGGAATCACAGGAACCGGAACCGACTCCAACTTGGAAGTGGAGGAAAATTGTCGTGACAAGGTGTCAGCCCTTACATTCTTAGTACCTGGTAAGAATGAGAAAATTTAATTGAGACTTGACAAGAAAAGAGCCCATTGCGCCCTTCTGGGAGAAAGGCATTTAGCCTCAGACAAGAATGTGAGATTCTTATGGTCAATAAGAATGAGAACCAGCACAGTGGTACCTTTGAGATGTCTCCATTCTTTCAGGGCTAAAATGATTGCCAACAGCTCTCTGTCACCAATCTCATAATTGCACTTAACAGGTGACAATTTCTTGGAAAAGTAGCCACAAAGCTCGGAGACAAACGTACAGGAGGCTTCTGCAAGCTCTCCTTAAAAGATAGTCTTTCTCTGAGTCTGGAGTCAATGAGGATGGCAAACGTGATCAACTTCTCCAGCTCAGTGGGTATATCTCGGGCTGCTATCTCATCCTTGATGGAATCCGAGAGACCATGAGAAAAAGCAGCCACGAGGGCCTTGTTGTTCCAAGCAACCTCTGCTGCCAGAGTACAGAATTCAATGGCGTAGTCGGCAACAGTTCTCATACTCTGTTTGATGGACATGAGGCACTTGGCAGCAGAAGCGGAGCGTGCGGGAACGTCAAATACCCTTTTAAAGGAGGCCACAAACTCAGGGTAACTCAAGACAACAGGTTTTTGTGTCTCCCATAGAGGGTTTGCCCAGGCCAAGGCTCTCTCAGAAAGCAAAGATATCACAAAACCTACTTTGCTTCTGTCTACGGGAAGTGCCTGGGGCAGCATCTCAAAGTATATCTCAACCTGGTTGAGAAACCCTCTGCATTGAACTGGATCGCATCCAAATCACTGGGGAAGCGGAGTGGAACCATACATATATATAGAGGTAATACTCGAGGCAGGTGCCTGCACAGAGACTGGCGCAGCAGCAGGGATGGCCTGCAACTCAGATTGTACCGGAGCAGCCACAGTGGAGATTCCAGGTGAGCTGTGTGACTCAGGAGCGTTTGTAACACTATGACAAACTGATCCATGCGGCTAATCCAATCTGGAAAAAATATCACCAACAAGTGGATTGACTGTATCTTCTGAATTCATGGCCTTTGCCTACTGTCAGAAACCATGAAATCAGACCGAGACAGAAGTACAGTTAAATCACACTTGTTTAATAATAAAAGTAAAAAGAAAAAATGTGGTCAAAACATAGCCAAAGTTCATTACCCGGAACGGATAGTCAGCCAAACCAGAAGTCAGGGATCCAAGTTGTGGAACAGCAAGCAGGATCTGGAGCCAGAAGGGATGTCAGCAAAGCCAGTCTCTAAACAGAAACGCAGGAGATAGTTTCTTGTAATGTGACCAAGGAGAAGGCAGAGCTCCTCTGGACTGGACAGCTTAAGTAGGCAGGACTGATGGGCAGGATCATAAACAGCTGAGTGACTGTGGAGAGAGATGCAGTGGCAGCCCATCCAAAGGGGGCACACAGGCGCCGCCCCCCCTCTCCAGGCAGTCAAATAAAATAAATAAATAAAAATAATTTAGAACTGGCCCTTTAAAAAAAAATACAAAAAAAGGTCCTTAAGTGCACTGTGTTCGGACACCAGATCAGTGCACTATGGGAAGCACCAGGTCTGCAATCACGAGATTGCAGATGCAATGCTTTGCGGGTTTTTGTCCCGCCTTGCGGGCGCTTTCCGAAGCGCCGAGTAGCTTCTGCCCGGTGCTCGTAGTATCCATTGCTACGGCCGGGCGGTTTGATTGACATCTAAGTTACATGTCACTTCCTGTTTTCTCTCTCCCATTGCGCCCGAGAGGGAGAAAACTGGAAGTATGAGGAGCGGACTCCTCCATCGTTGCTGCCAGTGGAAGGAGACACTGTAGGAGAGGACAACACAGCAAGGTAAGTACCACTGTGCTCCTGCGGAGAAGGGGGGGTTTAATGGGACACATGCTGCATTTAATGGGACACAGGATGCATTTCATGGGACACATCGCTGCATTTAATGGGACACAGGATGCATTTCATGGGACACATCGCTGCATTTAATGGGACACAGGATGCATTTAATGGGACACACCGCTGCATTTAATGGGACACAGGCTGCATTTCATGGGACACAGGATGCATTTCATGGGACACACCGCTGCATTTAATGGGACACAGGCTGCATTGTGATACAGGCTGCATTTTATGTGACATGGGCTGCATTTGATGGAACACAAGCTGCATTTTATGTGACACAAGCTGCATTTTATGTGACACAGGCTGCATTTTATGTGACACAGGCTGCATTTTATGTGACACAGGCTGCATTTAATGGGACACAAGCTGCATTTTATATGACACAGGCTGCATTTGATGGGGCACAGGCTGCATTTTATGTGACACAGGCTGCATTTGATGGGACACAGGCTGCATTTTACGTGACATAGACTGAATTTTATGTGACACAGGCTGCATTTTAGGTGACATAGGGCTGAATTTGATGTGACACATGCTGCATGTAAGGAGGGACTCTGCTGGGGGCACCCTGATGTAAGGACAGTCATGGCATCTGGTGGCAGGCAATGTGGCTAGTGAGACGCTCAGGGCTCCCGCTGATTCTGCATTATGGTGAGTTGAATGATTTAATTTTATATTACAATGTAATAATAGAAATAATGTGCTTCAATCATCCTGACACCATAACAACCATGGTGCCAGGATGATTGAAGTGCCAACAGCAGGTGTTTGGAGTATCTTTATCTGCTGATTGTTAAACTTTCTAGAATACACATATTTCTATTGTTGTGTAGGATCTGGGCCTGCTGTCCCTCCATCCCTCTCTCCCTCTCCCTCCATCCCTCATTCATCTCAGACACTAACCCACACCACCTTAGAGCCATGCCCACTATTTCGCTGATACCATGCCATTTTCACCAAGTGGGAGGGGTCAAAAAGGAAGGGTGGGGTCTGGTGCCCCCCATCCTAAAACTTCACCACGCACCACCGGAGAGATGTGAGCTGGCAATTAGCCGGCAGCTGAGCAGCCAGCTCAGGGAAGGAAGGCTGAGCCCAACCCTGACAAGTTTCTGTTCTCAGAGGGGTAGGCAACCAGATGACTCTGGGAATACTGCGTGCAATGTTTCGACTTCTGGGGAAGTCATGATGTCTTCCATTGCTTTTGCACATGTTATAACACTTTTTGAGTGTGCATTGGTGTTGAAGCTTGCAGTGGTGACATTAATTCTTCTTCATAATTATAATATGTATGGTCTAAGTTTACATATTCCATATTTGTTTTTTTAAAATAGCTTTCTTGGGACTCATCGCAGGGAAAGTCAAACAGTCCTGTTTGTGTACCGACCTCATTCCGTTGTACCATTTCTGGTTCTCTTTCTTTATGGCAGTTGCAAGTGCATGTTTGTCATGCGAATTGTCGATGACTGCGAACTTCCCTCCATCATGAAATCTGTTCTGGCCTCTTTTTGATACTCTTGTTTGCCACTTATGTTCATAGACTTTTTGAGGGCAGTTGTTGTAAACATGGTTGGCTCTGAACCTATTATAAGTTTTTTCTTTCACCTTGCATATAAAAGCAATCGTGACTAAAGTGTGCAGAACAAATCCTGAAATGATCTCCTCGCCTATCTCCAATAATCTGCGGGCTGAATTCCTTAATCAAACCAAGTTTTTATGACATCTTCAACTTTGGGAAAGCTAAAAAGGGAAATATATGCAGGTGTATTTTTTTTTTTTACTGCCATGGCAGCAAGAGGGGATAATGCAGTTAGGCATGTCTATGAGAAAAAAAACATGTAAAATTAAACTTTTTCACCAATAATTTGTGTGTATATCAAACTATATAATAGAAAAACAAACATTCACATATCTAAAAAAATATATATACAAAGTATCTTATTTTAAAAAACAATATACGCGAAGGAATATTACATGCACTTCTCATTTTTTTAAATAATATTTAATGCTGCACTTCATCTTTTACGGGTTTACACAAAAAAAATTAACTTTAATTATTTTTCAATATTAATTAAATTTTAATCTTATTATTAACATAAGTATAATGTTAAATTACTTTTCATCTATGAAATTTAAAATATAATATTTAATAAATTACATGATTAAAATTGCATTTATTAAAACACTGCATTAATTATTTTGCTAAATATAAAACTATTATTTTATATATTTATTTATTGGTGATAATATATTAA